>NC_092879.1:68612676-68934635 GCF_028372415.1 Notamacropus eugenii | reverse complement strand
GGTATTTTTCTTGCGATCTTCTTGAATTGTCCCAGGAAGACCCTGTTGTACCCCTATTTTTGCTTATCTTCACACATACTTTGTTTGTCATAAGGTGCTATTTTAACTCTTTTGTGGGGGGAAATTTTGAGAGCTTGAAATTTTCTGACCTGCTCTTCCATTTTCCCAGAATATTTTCTGGCACCACATTTTAGAATGCAAATTGACAACCAGGAACATGTCTGGAGGAGGATGGCTTCTGTTATTAGGGGACTGGCAGAGTTGCTTTGAAGGAACTGAAGATGTCTGATCCCAAGAAGAGAAAAACTATGGGGGACAAAATAGTTCTCTTGAAGTACTTGATGGCTTGTTATATGGAAAATGAATTGGCTCCATTTTGCATAGCCTTAGAGGGTAGAATTAGTAACAATGGATTGCAGTTGCCGAGAAGCAGATATTAGCTCAGTATGAAGACAAATTTTCTAATAATTAGAAGCATGGACCAATCAATACTGTGGAATGGGATCTCTTAGTGGGGAGCGAATTCCCTATCATTAGAATTGCTCAAACATTAGCTTGAATTGGTTGCCTTGCAAGGAGAAAGTATACTCACTTATGAGCTAGACTAGGTGACCTTTAACATCACTTCTGGATCTGAAATGTTATGATTCTATGATCTCTTGATGGGTTGCATAGTGTAGTGCAGTGGAGTCCAACTTCAGTAGATATGAGAGGCCAGGAAACCATTCACAAGGATATTTGTGGGCCACATGTTGACTTAGAAAAGTGTAGGTTAACATCATCTATGTATTATTGAAGATTTGTGTGTAATGAGGGACTGGCAATACTTGTGAGCATATGTAAGTGGGAGTGGCAAATCTAGTTCCCGTGTAGATTTTGGAGCATCCACAGAGGTTGTGGTTCTGTGGTTCTAGTCTGCTAACAATGTGGTTGAAGAGACAGACTTTTTGTTTGACTTCTGACCTGGAAATGGATACATTCAAAAGACAGTAAGAGGCCAAAGTGAGCAGCAAGGAGAAAAAACTCACTTGGACCTCTTAGTGGCTCTTTTCAGTTTGACTTCATTCTCCCCAGGGCCTGAGGTGGTATAGGAGACAGTATGCCCCTTGATTTTGGAGGGGAATGGTTAGAACTTCTATTTTTGCTATATCTTTAAAGTAACTGTTGTTTTGGGAAAGGGAATTAATTTAATTCCTTGAATGAAACTGGGAACAATGATGAACATTTTAAGGAGCACACCATAAAGAGTGTTCAAGCTTATAGCATTAGAGAATGACCCTCTGCCACAACTGTCAGAGGCATTCCTGAGAGGGGAGATAAATCATTGTTATTAGGGACCTGATTGAGTGTGGGAGTTGGGATGAGGATCTTTAGAGTGTTATCAGGGTTACATATGGGGGCTCATTTGGAGTGTATTTGGATACCCTCTGCATGTTGGGGGGCCTCTGGAGAGATTCTCCATCTAGAATTATCCTCCTTGGATGCCCTAGTTGTGTAAGAGAAAAGTACTTTTATTCCAGCCTGTAATTTGACAGCTTATTTTCTGGTATGTTTCATTTTAAAACCAAGTTGATTCTGTCTGAGACAACTTTTGCTTAATTGAATATTTTAAAATTTGCAGTTTAATTTCTTATTTATTTTCAATATTCTTTTCTTTTTAAACTTTGAGTCCCAAATTTTCTCCCTCCCTCCCACACCTTCCCCTCCCTATTGAGAAGGAAAGCAATATGATATCAATTACACATGTGAAATCACACAAAACATATTTCCCTATTAACTATATTGCAAAAAAGCAAGAAAAATAAAGAAAATTTTATTTTACCTTGCCCCTAAAGTTGATTAGTTCTCTCTGCAGGTGAATTGAGTCCTTAGGAATTGTCTTGAACCATTGTGTTGATTGTATAGAGTGTATATTGACTAGCCAAGTCTTTCACATTTGATCATCATTACAACATTGTGCACGATGTCCATAATTATCTCATTCTTTTCACTTTACTTTATATTAGTTCTTATAGGTCTTGCCATGTTTTTCTAAAACCATCCTCCGCTTGTCACTTCTTTTTTTAGTGTTGATATAGCACTTTAAGGTTTGCAAAACACATTGAAATATTATCCCATGACAACCCTGACAAGTAAGTGCTATTATAATCTCACTTTTACAGATGAGGAGATAGAGATTAAGTGACAGCCTCGCTGTCTGAGACTAGATTTGAACTCAGGTCTTCTTGACTCTAAGCTCAAGGCTTTATGTAGTTCATCAAGCTTCATTTGGTAGGAAAACCAAAGGAAGTTATTCCTCTGGAAAAGAAGGATTTTGTTTCCATGTTTTATTAAAAATAGAATCTGGTCTACAGTAAGCTTTTCAGAAACATCCTATTTCTTTTTTTAAAAAAATAATTTTATTTCTTTATTTTTAGATTTTGATATTAATTTCCACAAAATTTTGAGTTCCAATTTTTCTCTTCATCTCTCCCCTCCCCCTCACCCCATAACACCTTGCATTCTGATTACCCCTTCCCTCAATGTGACCTCCCTTCTGTCATACCCCACCCTTCCCTTATCCCCATCTTCTCTCTTTTCTTGTAGGGCAAGATAGATTTCTATCCCCCCTTGCCTGTATTTCTGATTTCCCAGTTATATGCAATAACAATTCTCAACATTCATTTCTAATATTTTGAATTCCAACTTCTCCCCATCCCTCACTCCCTATCCATTCCCACTAAGAAGGCAAGCAATTCAATACAGGCTATATATGTGTCATTTTGCAAAAGACTTCCAGAATAGTCATGTTGTATAAGACTAATTATGTTGCCCTCCATCCTACTCTGTCCCCCCCTTTTTTCTACTCTCTCTTTTGACCTTGTCCCTTCCCAAAAGTGTTTACTTCTAGTTACTCCCTTCTCCCATTTGCCCTCCTTTCTATCATCCCCCTCACCCCACTTGTCCCCTTCTCCTCTACTTTCCTATAGTGTAAGATAGATTTTCATACTAAATTTAGTGACATGTTATTCCTTTCTTAAGCCATATGTGAAGAGAGTAAACTTCACTTTTCCCCTCTCAACTCCTCCCTTGAAAAAGATTTTTCTTATGTCTTTTATAAATGATAGTCTTCCCCATTCCATTTCTCCCTTTCTCCTCCCAATATTTTTCTCTCTTACCCCTTAATTTTGTTTTATTTTTTATGAATATCATCTCTTCTGATTAAATTCAACCTGTACTTTCTCTCTCTCTCTCTCTCTCTTTTTCTCTCTCTCTCTCTCTCTGTCTGTCTCTGTGTATGTGTGTGTGTGTGTGTGTGTAATCTCTCCACCCACCCAAATACTGAGAAAAGTCTCAAGAGTTACAAATATTATCTTTCCATGTGGGAATGTAAACAGTTCAGCTTTAGAAAGTCTTTTATGATTTCTCTTTCCTGTTTACCTTACTGAATGACTATTTTTTCCCTTTCAGTATTATACTCAGTTTTGCTGGGTAGGTGATTCTTGGTTTTAATCCCAGTTCCTTTGACTTTTGGAATATTCTATTCCAAGCCCTTTGATCCCTTAATGTAGAAGAAGTCAGAATATGCTCTCCAGAATATTTGGATCAGTTCATTTTTCTAGTAGTAGGTCATTAGTGTACCTATTTTTCCCTTATCCCTTCAGCATTTGTCATTTCTTATGGGTGAGAGATGGTATATCAGAGTTATTTTAATTTGCATTTCTCTAATCAATAGCGATTTAGGGCATTTGTTTCATATGACTAAGACAACTTTCATTTCTTCATTTGAAAACTGCCTGTTGGGAGTAGAGCCAAGATGGTGGATTAAAAGGATAGTCTAGTGGAAGCTTTCCCCCATAGTCAGTAAAATACCTGTAAAAATGACTCTGAACAAATTCTAGAGCAGCAGAAGCCCCAAAACTGCAGAGTGAAAGAGATTTCCAGCCCAAGGCAGCCTAGAAAGCCAACAGGAAAGGTCTATCACACTGGGTGTGGAGAGACAATGTAAAAATTATGGGACTACCTGAAAGTCATGATAAAAAAAACCCTAGACATCATCTTTCATGAAATTATCAAGGAAAACTGCCCTGATATTCTAGAACAAGAGGGTGAGATAAATATTGAAAGAATCCACCAATCACTTTCTGAAAGAGATTCAAAAAAAGAAACTCATAGGAGTATTGTAGCCAAATTCCAGAGTTACCATGTCAAGGAGAAAGTACTGCAAGCAGCTAAAAAGAAACAATTCAAGTATTGTGGAAATGCAATCAGGATAACATAAGATCTAGCAGCTTCTACATTAAGGGATCAAAGGGCTTGGAATATGATATTCCAGAATTCAAAGGAATTAGGATTAAAACCAAGAATCACCTACCCAGCAAAACTGAGTATAATACTTCAGGGGAAAAAATGGTCATTCAATGAAATAGAGGACTTTCAAGCATTTTTGATGAAAAGACAAGAGCTGAACAGAAAATTTGACTTTCACACTCAAGAATCAAGAGAAGCATGAAAAGGTAAACAGTAAAGAGAAATCACAAGGGACTTACTAAAGTTGAACTGTTTACATTCCTAAATGGAAAGATAATATTTGTAACTCTTGAAACTTTTCTCAGTATTTGGGTAGTTGGAGGGATTATTCACACACACACACACACACGTATAGACAGAGGGCATAGGGTGAGTTGAATAGGAAGGGATGATATCTAAAAAAATAAAATTAAGGGGGTGAGAGAGGAAAATATTGGGAGAAGAAAGGGAGAAATGGAATGGGGCAAATTATCTCTCACAATAAAAGAGGCAAGAAAAAGCTTTTTCAATGGAGGGAAAAATGGGGGAGGTGAGAGGGGAAAAAGTGAAGCTTCCTCTCATCATATTTGTCTTGAGGAGGGAATAACATGCACACTCAATTTGGTATGAAAATAAACTTACACTACAGGAAAGTTGGAGAGAAGAGGATAAGCAGGGTGGGGGAGATGATAAAAGGGAGGGCAAATGGGAGGAGGGAATAATTAGAAGTAAACACTTTTGGGGGGAGGGACAAGGTCAAAAGAGAGAGTAGAATAAATGGGGGGCAGGATAGGAAGGAGGGAAGTATAGTTAATCTTTCACAACATGACTATTATGGAAGTCTTTTGCAAGACTACACATATATATCCTATATCGAATTGCTTGCCTTCTCAGTGGGGATGGATGGGGAGGGAGGAAAGGAGAGAAGTTGAAACTCAAAGTTTTAGAAGTGAATGTTGAGAATTGTTTTTGTATGTAACTGGGAAATAAGAAATACGGGTAATGGGGTATAGAAATTTATCTTACCCCACAAAAAAAGAGAGAAGATGGGGATAAGAGAAGGGAGAGATGTGATAGAAGGGAGGGCACATTGGGGGAAAGGATAATCAGAATGCACAGCCTTGTTGGGTGGGGGAGGGAAGAGATGGGGAGAAAATTTGGAACTCAAAATTTTATGGAAATGATGTTGAAATCTTAAATAAAAAAATTCCCCTTTATATCCTTCAACCATTTATCAACTGGGGAATTCCTTTTATTTTCATAAACTTGACTCAGTTCTATACATAAATTTGACCCAGTTCTATACTTTGTATGTTTTTGAGAAATGGAGTCTTTACCTGAGAAATTTGCTGTAAAAACTTTTGTCCTTACTTCATTGTCTATGGGTATGGAATGCAGTTTCCCTGATTATTTCTTTTAATTAGGTCTGGTTTTGCTTTTGCCTTTGCTTTGTCTGAGATCATGATTGCTACCTGTGCCTTTTTTTTTTTTTTACTTCAGCTGAATCATATTTATTTTACCTCTGTGTATGGCTTTGTTTCAAGTGTGTCTCTTGCAAGCAACATGTTGATTTTTGCTTTCTAATCTATTCTACTTTTTTTTTATGGGTGACCTCATCCCATTCACATTCACAGTTATGATTACTAACTGTGTATTTCCCTTTATCTCCGTATTTTCTGTTTCTTATTTTCACCTTTTATCCTGTCTCTCCTTAAAAGTCTATTTTGCTTCTGACTATTGCCTCCCTTAATCTGTCCTCCCATTTTTCATTCCCCCCTTTCTCTTATATTCTTACCCTTCCATTTCCCTATTGAGTAGGTTACATTCTCTACCTGAATGTGTGTGTTTTGTGTGTGTGTATGTAGGTATAACATATATATGTGTGTGTGTATGTATATATATATATATGCACGTATACATACATATGTATGTATATGTGTATATGTATATCATATAGTCTTTCCTCTCTGAGCTAATTAACATGAGATTGAGGTTGAAACATTGCCTGCTACTTCCCCCTCTTTCACCATTTCCTCCTTCATTGTAAAAGCTCTTCCTTATGTACTTCCTTATTTGAGAAAATTTTCCTCATTCTACTTCTCCCTTCCCCCTTCTCCCAGTGCATCCCTCTTTCTCATCCCTTCATGTTTTTGGAGATCGTTCCAACATAATCAGCTCACACCCATCACCCCTATGTAAACTCTTTTTAACTGCCCTAATAATGATTTAGTTCTTAGGAGCTACATGTATCATTTTCTCACTTAGGAATGTAAACAGTTTAACTTTTTTGAGTCCCTTATGGCTACACTTTTGTGTTGACTTTTTTAATGCTTGTCTTGAGATTTCTGTTAAAATGTCAAATTTTCTTTTCAGTTCCAGTCTTTACATCAAAAATGCTTGAAATCTCTCTGTTTCATTAAGTATCCATTTTTTCCCCTGAAAAAGTAAACTGGTTTTCTGAGTAGGTTATTCTTGGTTGTAATCCCAGTTCCTGTGCCTTCTGGAATAGCATATTCCAAGGCCTATGCTCCTTTATGTGGAAACACTAAGTCTTGTGTAATTCTGATTGTGACTCCATGATATTTAAATTGTTTCTATCTGGTTGCTTGAAGTATTTTCTCCTTGATCTGGGAGGTCTGAAATTTGGCCATAATATTCCTGAGAGTTTTGATTTTGGGATCTCTTTCAGGGGGTGGTTGGTGGATTCTTTCAATTTTTATTTTACCCTCTGGTTCTAAGATATCAGGGCAATTTTCCTTATAATTTCTTGAAGTGTGATGCCTATATTCTTACTTTGATCATGACTTTCAGGTAGTGAAATCATTCCCACATTATCTCTCCTCAATCTGTTTTACAGGTCAGTTGTTTTCCCAGTGAAATGTTTCACATTTTCTTCTATTTGTTCACATTGTTAAATTGTTTGTTGATGTCTTGTGGAGTCATTAGCTTCCCCTTGTCCAATTCTAATATTTAAGGACTTATTTTCTTCAATCAGCTTTTATACTTCTTGCATTTGGCCAATCCTACCTTTTAAGGAGTTATTTTCTTTAGTGAATTTTTTAAACCTCCCTTTCCATTTGGCCAATTCTTCTCTATAAGGAGTTCTTGTATTCAGTGAATTTTTGTACCTCTTTTATCTTTAGAACAATTCTGTTTTTTAAGGTGTTATTTTCTTTAGTAGTTTTTTCTGCCTCTTTTTAATAATTTTCTTCCATCACTATCATTTCTTTTCCAAATTTTTTGTCTATTCCTCTTATCTCTTTCTTTAATTCTTCAGGGATTCTTGTTGGACTTTGAATCAATTAGCATTTTTCTTTGAGACTTTTTTGGAAGCTTCTTTTACATTGTTGTCTTCTTTGGAGTTTATGTCTTGGTCTTCCCTACTTCTGTAGTAGCTTTTTATGGTCACATTCTTTTTGTTGTTTGCTCATTTTCCAGCCTATTTCTTAACTTGAAATCCTGTGTTAAAGTTTAACTATCATCACTGAGGGGTGGGGAGTGAGACACTATGCCAAGATTAAGGCTTTTTCATGCTACTTTTTTCAGAACTAGTTCTAGAGGACTCTGTGATTTTCTGGTGCTTCAGGGTGGTATGGTCCAGGGAGAGGTATGGTCATTGCTCTTCTGGCCTGTGCTTTTGGTCTTTCTCTGTTTTGGTACTGTGACCAGGCTGCTACTCTCTTGTGATCTAACATCAGTGCTCTTCTTCACCCTGGAAATGTAACCCAGAACTGGGCATGGCCAATAGAGTTGACAGTGCCAGTTTTACCCAGCAGTGCCAACAAAATGTCCCCTGTAATTTCCTTTTGAGCAGTTTTTTACCATCTTTGGGCTAAGAGCTCCCAAAGTAAGCTGTTGCTTACTGCTGCTGCTGCTGCTGTTGCCAAGGGCACTATTGCTGTATGTGGGTTTTGCACAGATTTCTACCCTGGTGTCACAGACTTCTCCTGGCTACCTCTTTAAATTTTTTTAGTGTGGAAGAATGTCTCATCTCAACCTTTTGTTGGCTCTGTTACTCCATAATTTGATTTGAGGTTTTATTTTAAAGTTGTTTGGAGGGGAGCGTTGGGGGAGTTCAGCTAGGTGACTACCCTAAATTCTCCTAATCCCCTAATCTTGGCTCTGCTTCCTCCTTTATTGATTATTTCAATTTGGTCATCAAGTGTATTGTGTACTTAAGAAGTGTGGGCACTGATTTGGGGGAAATAGATATTGTATTCCTAGAGCATTGATGTGTAACAGTGAGACTATAGCCACGCAAGGAGACTTCTAGTTAGTGGAGTACCTCAGGACTTGAGACAGAGATACTGAGAACATTTTTCAAAGTGCTATTCAAATTTTAGGGAGTTGTGAAATAGTCATTAAGAGATATTGGGAAAATAACACATTATCTCTTTTCTGTAAGTTATTTGAAAATATGGACTGATAAAACTCATGGTAAGATGAGAATTTTAGAAAGTGCTTAAAAATTGATTACTAGGCATCTCACAGAGGATGAGAAGGTTCTTGAGAAGGTTAAGACTATTAACAAGGAAGCATTTGAAGAGAGGATCTGGACTGGTCACACAGAGGAAGTTATCATAGTTAGAATAAGCTACAGTTGCTATGAGGTTCCTGTACCTTCCACTATCCATTGTGGTAGCCCAGTAGAACCTTAGGTCAAAAAGTGGACTCTATCCACCTGAAGGGGAAACATGAGATGCAAGTAAGGAATGAGACAGAAGTGGAAAAAGAGAATTAGACTGCTAGAAAATCTTAAGACAACAACTTATAAAATTGTTCAGAAACCTGAGGTCATAAAGGCATGGACACTTTTGGAGAGTAGAATAGCAGTATAGTAATGGTGGACATCTGAGGACATAGACGCCTTGTTTATCCAGCAAGAAGGATAAAGATCCTCTGACTTTGTAATTAAGTAAGTTATAGTGACTGAAAGACAGTGAGGAACAGTAGCATCTGAGGAAGCAAACAGATTTAGACTGGCACAAGTGTGTTGGAGTATGGTCTACCCCCACGAATGACATGTTTATCAGATTGGTCTTAAGGAGAAAAAAAGTGTCCAAAATATGATCAGTTGCCAGGCAAAGTAAACCAATTTATGAAAGATTTTTAAACTGCAAAGAATAATATAACTCAGTAAAACTACAATTAGTCTAACTCCAGAATATCTTCCTATGTGGGGTCTATGGAAACCTGGCAGGAGTGACTACTTTTGGTCACCCCACTCAAAAGCAAGTGCCTGCAGAGAACCTGATGAGAGAGAGAGCAGCAGAAAGTACTGTGATACTTAGAGGTCAGGGTAAAGGGGTCAGAGATTATGACTGTCTAATGCAAGGAGAGTAGCAACAGAGAACAGGTGTAGGGACTGAACTACCCTCTGCTTCATTTGTAGCCTTGATGGACATTAGTGTGTTATGTGTACCTAAGAAAGAAAGGTCAAATTGGTATGGGAAAGGCTGAATTTCTGAAAACCAGATTAGGAAATGGAGATGAGACTAGAGTTGGAGTTGACTCCCAGCCCCAAAAGATTTTCAGCTTGACCTCACACCAAGTACTTGTGGGTTCCATACGTGACCCCATGCAGAAGTGACAACAGATACTGTAATTGTGAAATGCACTGCTATACTGAGCAGCAGACCTCAGGTGACTATTGTGTTCCAGTCATTCTACAAAAGATAGTTGAGAAAAATTCTGTGGTAACCCCAGAAAAAAGTTAGAAGTCTATCAACTAAGTGACAAGAACTATTCATACTTGGGTTACTTTGTTGTAATTTTATTGTGAGCCTGAATTTTGCCAAGGAAGCTATTAGCATTGTTAGGAAAGTGGATTCTTTGGCCTTGGTATGTCCAGATCCAGAAAACATCTCTATGTCAGCATTGATTGGGATTAACGCCAGTTTATTCAGGTTCCTGGCAACATACTGTAAGTTGCATGCTGGGACTCAGAATCTGAATATTTTAACCATCTGTACAGTTTTTGCTAAAGCACAGAAAAATAGAAAGAAAATTGAAGCCAGTGATGGCCACAAGTGCCATAAGAGCCCTGGCATCTCAAATTCTGGAATGTTCCTCACAGCTTTGACTTGTGTTACCCCCCCCCCCCCCCAGTACTTGAGGAATCAAAGGACCATTTGATGGAGCTACTGAGTAGGAAGAAGGCATTTTCATTGCAGGAGTGGGTTGTGGGATGTGACTGAGAAACAGCTCTCAGTATCTGCTTCAAAGACTAGATCTTTTTGAGAGAGGTCAAGGAATATTCCCATGTCTGGGAAGAAAGATCTCTGAAACTATCTGAAAGAACAGCTGCTCATCAGTGGTGTCATCATGGAAACTATCAGGCAGACTATAGTATCAGCTGTCATGAGAACATGCAAGAAGATTGGGAGGATCCAGATATGTGCGAATGACTAGACTTGGAACTAGAGTACGAAAACGCATCAATATATACCATGCCATGGATTTAAGTTGCCCTTGACTCCTAGATAGAAAATTCAGTGGTTTTCAACTTTGAATTTATACCTATCAGATTCTAGTGACAAAAAGGGCAAAGAGAATACAGCTTTAATCTGCCCAGATGGATTTTTACCAGTTTGAGTATATGCGTTAAGATATCTTAGGAATGCCTTTCACTTTTCAAGACTATATGGAGAAGGTAATTGAGGACATGAACTAAATGGATGTGTCTGGATGATGTTATCTGTGGAAAGATACTAGAACATGAACAAAGACTCATGAGTTTGTTAGACCAGATGGAGGAAGTGGGGCTGAAATTGTCAATTGACAAACAAGAGGTTTGAAGAGCCTCTGTCAAGTATAAGAAGATATAAATGTTCCTCAGCTGACCACATCCAAAGAATCTGTGAGAATTAAGGACATTTCTAGAATTTAGTGGCTATATACTGCTATTGATAAATTTCTCATCAATCCAATATGAGGATCTATGATCAGAAAGAACCAAAAGCAGTAGGGAAAAAATCTGTTGGCTTTGAATCCACAGAAGTCATTTGGAAACAGTTGAGAAGGGAAATGAGCAAGTGTTTAAATATTCAGTCAACTGCCTCACATAGACTAAGTAGTGCTGTAACCCTGGCAAACCTTTTATGCAGACCTCAGCAAACCCTTATGTTACTGTAACCTGGACTTGTCTAGACATGTGCTTCTTAAACTTTTCCCACTCTTGTCCCCTTCAGCGTTTCTTAAACTGTGTGCTACTTTAAGTGCTTTAAGAAGCACTGACTAGACATGCCCAGTTCAGGTAACATGTTGATATCCTTGAAAGGCCTTTGGAGTATGTCCAGATTGCTTTTGCCTCCTTTACCACGTGGGATGGGAGTAGCCTTTTTCTCTAAATTTATTAATTTATTTGTTTTCCATTTTCAACAATCACATCCATAAATTCCAAGATTTCTCTACTTCCTTCCCATATTCCTCCCCAAGATGACCTGCAACCTTATATGAGTTCTACACATGCATTCCTATAAAACATTTCACATTAGTCATGTTGCATAGAAGAATTAAAATGAATGGGAGAAACCATGGGAAAAACACAACATAACAAAGGAGAAAATTGTCTGCTTCATTTTGTGTTCAGACTTCATAGTTCTTTCTCTGGATGTGGATGGCATTGTGCATCACGAGTCCTTTGGAAATGTTTTAGATCCTTGCATTACTGTGAAGGGCTATCAAAGAGCTATAAGTCTATCAAAACCATTCCTCACACACTGTGACTATTACTGTGTATAATGTTCTCCTGGCTTTGCTCACTTCAATCAGCATCAGTTCAGTTGTTTTTCCAATAAGATATTTCACATTATCTTCTATTTTTTCATTCTTTTGGTTTTGTTTTGTGATTTTTTGGTTTCTCATAAAGTCATTAGCCTCCATCTGTTCCATTCTAATTTTTAAAGAACTGTTTTCTTCAGTGAGCTTTTAAACGTCCTTTTCCATTTGGCCAATTATTCTTTTTAAAGCATTCTTCTCACTGGCTTTTTGAATCTCTTTTGCTAGTTGAGTTAGCCTATTTTTAAAGGTGTTATTTTCTTCAGCATGTTTTGGGCCTCCTTTAGCAAGTTGTTGACTCACTTTTCATGATTTTCTTGCGTCTTTCTTTTCTCTTCCCAATTTTTCCTCCACCTCTCTTACTTGATTTTCAAAATTCTTTTTGAGTTCTCCCATGGCCTAGGAACATTGCATATTTATTTTGGAGGTTTTGGATGCAGGAGCCTTGACTTTTATGTCTTCTCCTGATGGTAAACATCGTCTTTCCTCATCTGAAAGGATGGGAGAGAATACCTGTTCACCAAGAAAGTAACCTTCTATAGTCTTATTTTTTCCCCTTTTTTGGGCATTTTCCCAACCAGTTACTTGACTTTTGGGCCCTTTGTCAAGAGTAGGATATACTCTGGGGAGCTATAAGATCTCAGTTCCTCCAAGGTGGCACAATCAAGGGAGAGGAGTTTACTCCCTGGCCATTCTGGAGACTGAGCTGCTCAATTCCCCCAGGGGCTTTATCCAACAATGGATACTGACTGCTGCCTGCCTGGCCACCTTAGCCACTGCTGCCCTGCTTCTGCTGCAGCCACTGCCACCTGGGGCCGAGGATAAGGGAGGACCCTCCTCCCTTGTCACAGAGGTGAAAAAGCCCTTTCACTGACCTTTGAAGCTACCTTTGGCACCTGTGGGTTAAGGGATCTGTGAACCATCACTTCTGCTGGGGATTTCACCTCTGAGGTCTGCTCTGGTCCTCCACCTGGCACTGAGTGGATGAGGCTGGGCTGGGCTCTGCTCTGCATCTGGTGCCACAGATTTTTCCCATCGGACTTCCAGGTTACCCTGGGCTGAAAATCTCCACTCCATCATTCTGTGGCTTCTGCTGCTCTAGAATTTGTTGAGTCTTTCTTTATAGGTATTTTATGGTCTGTGAGGTAAGAACTACAGTATGTGTGTCTTTCTTCTCCACCATCTTGGCTCTGCCTCCTGGATTTCTCTTTCTGTCTCTTGCTGTTGGGCTTTGTTAGTAATATATAGAAATGTAGAAGATTTGTGCACGTTTATTTTGTAACCTGCAACTTTGCCAAAGTTCTTTATTATTTCAGGTAGTTTTTTACTTGATTTTCTGGAATTCTCTATGTATATCATCATATCATCTGCAAAGAGTGGTGACTAGTTTCTTCTTGCCCTATTCTAATTCCTTCAATCTTTTTCTTCTCTTATTGCTACAGCTAACATTTCCAGTGCTATGTTGAAAAATAGTGGTGATAATGGACATCCTTGTTTCACCCCTGATCTTATTGGAAATGCATCTAGCTTATCCTCATTGCATATAATGCTTGCTGAAGGTTTTAGGTAGATACTGCTTATTATTTTATGGAAAGTTCCATTTATTCCTATGTTCTCCAGTGTTTTCAATGGGAATGGGTGTTGCATTTTGTCAAAAGCTTTTTCCGGATCTATTGAGATAATCATTTGGTTTCTGTTAGTTTTGTTGTTGTTATGGTCAATAATGTTAATAGTTTTCCTAATATTGAACCAGTCCTACATTCCAGGTATAAATCCTACCTGATGATAATGTATTATTCTCATGATAAGTTGTTGTCTTCTCTTTGCTAAAATTTTATTTAAAATTTTTGCATCTATGTTCGTTAGAAAAATTGGTCTATAATTTTGGTTTAGTTATCAAAACCATATTCGTATCATAAAAAGCATTTGGGAGGACTCCTTCTTCCCCAGTTTTCCCAAATAGTCTATATAGTATTGGAATTAACTGTTCTTTAAATGTTTGATAGAATTCACTTGTGAATCCATGTGGCCCTGGAGACTTTTTCCTAGGGAGTTCATTGATGGCTTGTTCAATTTCTTTTTATGAGATGGGGATATTTAAGTATTCAACTTCCTCTTCTGTTAATCTGGGCAATTTATATTTTTTAAAATAATCATTCATCTCATTTAGATTGTCTAATTTATGGGCATACAGTTGGGCAAAGTAATTTCAAATCATTGTTTTAATTTCCTCCTCATTGTAGGTGAGTTCACCCTTTTCATTTTTGATATTGGTAATTTGGTTTTCTTCTGTCTATTTTTTGATCAAATTGACCAAAGTTTATCAATTTTATTGTTTTTTTCACAAAACTGACTCCTAGTTTTATTTGTTAGTTCGATAGTTTTCTTAATTTCAGTGTTATTAATCTATCCTTTGGTTTTCAGTATTCCTAACTTGATATTTACTTGGGAATTTTCAATTTGTTTTTTTTCAGCTGCATGCCCAATTTATTGATCTCCTCTTTCTCCATTTTATTCATGTAGGCATTCAAAGATATAAGCTTCCCCTAAGAACTGCTTTTGCAGTATCCCATAAAATTTGGTAAGTTGCCTCATTATTGTCATTCTCTTTAATGAAGTTGTTGATTGTTTCTATGATTTGTTGTTTAACCCACTCATTATTTAGGATTATATTGTTTAGTTTCCAATTAGTTTTTGGTTTATGTTTCCATGACCTTCGATTACATATAAATTTTATTGCCTTATGATCTGAGAAGGATGCATCTCTGCCTTTCTGCACTGGATTAGAAGGAGCTGTTCTCTTCAGTGAATTCTATTTTCATATTTTTAAAATCATTGACCAGTTTTTCTTCTATTTCTCTAATTTGTGTTTTAAAATCCTTCCTGAGCTCTTTCAAGAAGGCTCTTTGTGTTTCAGACCAGTTCATATTTCCTTTTGAAGTTTCAGATGGGAGCACATTCTCAATGCTGACCTCTTTGGTATTTGTGTTTTGGTCTTTGTCCACATCGAAATATTCTATGGTCTTTTCTTTTCTGCTTTACTTTTTACTCATGATAATAACCCTTTTCATGGCTTTTAATGTAGATCTCTGCATCTGTGGCACAGGGAGCTCTGTCCCACAGTTCTTGTACCTAAAACTTGAGACTTTGTGTATTGTAGCCTCTGGTTCTTTCAGCTAGAAACTAAAATACTGTAACTTACCTGGTGCTGAGCTGGCTGGTGTTTGAAAGCAGAGGCTGGTTACGTATTTTTGGGTTTCCCCACAGTTACCCTGGAGCCATCTCATTAAGTGTGGGAAAGGAGTGGTCTGGATGGCAGAGGCCCCTCTGCTGAGCTAGAGCATTGGCAAGCTCAGCTGTCTGTGCTAGTGTCTTCCCAAATCCACTGGGGTGCTGAGGCATGCCTGGGATCCTGGTGTTGCCAGTTGCTGGCTTCACCTCCCTGGGGTTCAGGATCTTCTCCTGGTTTGTTGAGGTGGGGCTGTCTGGAATAGCTCTGATCCTGGACTGGTTGCCTTTGGCCACAGCAAGAAGAACCCTCTTTAGTGATCTTTCTAGCCTCCCAGGCTGAGAGTCTGTTTACCCGTTCTTCTGCTCCCACTGTTCTAGGGTTTTTCCTAGGGTGATATTCTGTGAGCTCTTCAAGGTCATCAAGAGGAGGAAAATAGCAATTACCGATCACTCCACCATCTTGGCTCCTGGAACCAGATATCCCAATTTTACTGTTTAAGGAGCTGTTCTCTTCAGTGACTTCTTTTTTCATTTTGTCAATTGTGTTTTAAAATTGCTGGTCATCTTTTTCTTCTACCTCTCTAATTTGGCTTTTAAAATCCTTCACAAGCTCTTCCAAGAATGCTTTTTGGGCTTGAGACCAGTTCATATTTTCTTTTGAGATTTCAGATGTGGGTATAGTGTCAATCCTGTCATCTTCTGAATTCGTGTTTTGATCTTCCATGTCCCCATAATAAGATTCTGTGGTCTTTGCTTTTCTAATTTGCTTCTTGCTCATGGTTATTGCCTTTTTCCTGCCTTTAAAAGTGAATCTCTGCTTCTGGGACACATGGGGCTCTGTCCCATGTTTCTTGTGTTGGGAGCTAGGGCCTGGTTACTGGCTTTGTGTGCTGTGGCCTCTGGTTCTTTTGTCTAGAAGTTACATATTCCTGCAGCTTACCTGGTATTGAGGTGGCTGGTGTGTGCCAAGACCAAGGCCAGGAGAGGTCTTTCTGAGTTTCCCCATGGTAATACTGAAACTCTTGGCATGGGGTGTGGGGTAGGGGTGATCTCACCAGTGGAGATCTTCTCTCCTAGGGCTGTGTTACAGTATGGACAGGCTCAGCAACTAGTAGACCCCCATCTGTGCTGGTGTCAATTCCCCTGGCTGTGCTAAGGTCTGCCTGGGGTCCTGGTGTTAGTTTTTGCTGGCTCCCACCCCCTGGGGCTCAGACTCTCCTGCTGGTCCATTGAGGCAGGGCTTGATGGGATGCCTCTGGTCCTGCACTGGTCCCCTTAAGTCACAGCAAGAGGTACTCATTTGTTGTTGTCCCTAGCCTCTTCAGCTATAAGACTGCTGTCACCCTTCTGCTGACCCCACTATTCCAGGATTTTCTTGAGGCAATATTGTCTGGGGTTTTCAAGGTCAACAAGAGAGGGCGAGAGCACTTACAGTTTACTTTTCCATCATGGCTCCTAAAAGTTCAAATAGGTGACTTTCAAACGTTCAGTCTGTGGACTGATAGCCCCAGGAGGAGCTGCCAATACTGCTACAAGCCCCAGGCTTCTCTTCCACCCAGCTCTCTTCCTCACTCCTGTCCTGTGCCGAGAGGTTTGAGAATCATAGTGGGTGAGTCAGACTGCCCGGGTCTCTTCATGTTCCACTATGAGCAAGTTCCACTATGGCTGGTGCAGCCTGTACTCTCTGCGCTCCCCGTGTAACAGATTCTTCCTGTTGACCTTTCTTGCTGTCCTGGGCTGGAAATCTGCCACACTCTGCCTCCTAGTAGATTCTGCCTCTCTAAAATTTGTTCAGATTCACTTTTTAAAAGTATCTGAAGGAATTTGTAGAAGAGCTCAGGTGAGTCTCTGCTTTTATTTCACCATCTTGTCTCCACCCTGGGAGTAGCCCTTTTTGACTGGTCACCTGCATTTTTAAAACTGGTAAGACTGAATCAGTCATTCTTTTTTCTACCACCCTTTTCTTCTGCTCCCTTTCTCACCACTCCTGTCTGCCACCTCTAGAGATGTTCACAGCTCACCCACAGCTTGGGTGCTGTAAACTGAACTGGTGATAGGGAAAGGACTTCCTTCCTTTACTCCCTCTCTTTCACAAGCCCCTTGAGTAATGGGTCTGAGGTTGTCCCTGTTCCATATTGTTCCTCCTGCTTAGTTTTAGGTGTTGGAATCAATCCGCATGGGACCCAGAAATTGATGCCTGGCAACCCTGGAGCCAGGATTCCAGTCATCATGGAAACCCTGAGAAGGTAGGGTTCCTGGAACTAGGGAACAGAGGACTACTATAATTGGAAGGAACAGCATCAGTGGGGGTTAGAACTACCAGCAGAGAGCTGAGACAACTCCAAACCTCCTTAAATTGCCCAGAAAACCTTGGGGGAGGGGATCAGCTGTAGCATAACTGACCTTCAAGTAATAATTACAAAGAAATAACTTACCAAAACTCAGTGGGATGTAGCTAAAGCATTCCTGAAGAGGAAGTTATTATTCCTACAAATGTACATCAATAAAATAGAAAAAAGATAATTGATGAGCTGAATGTACATTTAAAAATTAAAAAAGTCAAAGAATCTAATATAAGCACAAAGAGAAGATATTAAAGTTTAGAGGAAGAAATTGATAATTTGGAAACCAAAACTAACGGAAGACCAATTATATAGCTTAATCTAATCTCAGAAAAAATTTAGAACTAGCTCTAAAATAATTATCAAACAAAAAAATGCTTCTGGTCCTGATAAATTTGTGGAAGAATGCTATCAAACTTTTAAGGACAATTAAGACCAATAGTACACAAATTATTTTCAAAACTTGAGGAAGAAAGTGCCCTATGAGATTCCTTTTGTGAGAAAATTATAGATGTTATGCTTAAGCCATGGAAGGATAAAGTACAGGAGAATTGCAGATCAATATGATTAATGAGTATTGATTAGAAAAAATTTTAGATAAAATCCTGTTAGACTACAGCATTTTAGCTAAGCAATCATTCATCATGACTGAGTTGGATTTATACCAGGGATGCAAGAATAGTTCAACGTTAGGAAAAAATCACTATAATCATATTAGGCAGAAAAACATCCAAAACCACATGATTATTTCAACAAATACATTTGAAAAAGTACAATACTCAGTTATGCTAAGAACTCTACAAAGCATAAGCATAGAAGGGGCTTTTATATCATAAAAACAGCATCTATGTAAAACCAAAATCTTGCATCATATGTAATGGAAATACAATGGAACCTTTTCCAACAAATAGAGTAAAGCAAGAGTGTCCACTTTCCCCGCTATTATTTGATATAGTTCCAAAAATGTGCTAGCAATAACTATTAGACATGAGAGAAAATACATAAAGATTGATAAAGAGGAGCCAAGACTATTTATATTTGCTGATGATATATTGATTTATGTAGGAAATCAGCAAAGATACTAATTGAGATAACTTCTGTAAAACTACACGCTGCAAATTAAACCCACAAAGGGAAAATTGAGACACAATTGCACTATTGGTGTATTCAATCTTTCTGTACAGCAATTTAGAACTATGCCCAAAGGCACTATAAAGTCATGTATACCCTTTGACCACTATTAGGTCTGCATCCCAAAGAGATCAAAGAAAAAGGACCTATATGTACAAAAAATATTCATAGTAACTCTTGTTTAGTAAACTAGAAGACATTACTTACTTAGTAAAGGCCTCCCGATTTGGTTAAAAAATGCTGACAAACTAGAAGACACTCTGGCAGAAATTCGGCTTAGATCAACACTTTTTAACACCTCTGGCACGGTACATTTAAATAAATGTGTGACCTTAAAATTAAAGCTCATACTATAAAAAAATGAAAAGATAAACAGATCGTATACCTCTCACATCTCTGGGTAGGAGATGTATTAATAACCAATTAAGGAATAAAGATAATTACAAAAGGTAAAATAGATAATTGATTACTTGAATCTGAAAACTTTCTTCACAAACAAAATTAATGCACCTAGGAAATGAAAGTGGTTAAATAGGAAAAAAAGTATCAAATTTGTCTGATAATTGTGGTATTCAAGATATATAGAAATGGATAGATTTTACCTATATGTTTATACATATGTGTATTTATATTGCGTGTGTGTGTGTGTGTGTGTGTGTGTGTGTGTGTGTATAAAAGCTATTCCCCAATAGATAAATGGTAAAAAGATATGGATAAGTAGTTCCCAAAAGAACAATTGCAAATTGTTAGTGATTACATGAAAGAATGTTTCATATCGCATCATACAAGAAATACAATTTGAAACAGTGTTGAGGTTTTATCTCACATTCTGAAAATTACAAGGATGACAAAAATATGAACTGTGAAAAGGGAAGGATTGTGGAAAGATAGGCAAGGTAGTGTATTTTTTGTTGGACCTATGAAGCAACATGATAATTTTGGAAAACAATTTGGAATTATGCAAATTATGCAGATCAAGTAACTGAAATGTCTATGCACTTTGACTCCAGAGACCAAAAAGCCATTGATAAGAGGAAAGTCACTGTATATACCAAAATATTTATAGCAGCACTTTTTTGTGATAGTAAAGAATTGAAAACAATGTGAATGCCTGTTAATTGAGGAATGGCTAAATAAATTATGGTACATGAATGTAATGGAATATCGTGTGCTGTAAGAGATGATGAATATGATGAATAAAGAGAAGAATGGAAAGATTTACATGAACTGATGCAGAGTGAAGTAAGCAGAGCCAAGAAAACAATTTATATAATTCCTAAAGCAATATCACAACCTTAACAAAAATGTGAAAGCAAATGTGGCAAAATTATAATGAACAAACATGGCTTGAAAGAAGAGGCACGAGATGACACACAGCCCTACCCCTTGGCAGAGGTGAGAGGTCCTCAAATCTTGTGTGTCAATGGCACATATTTTTAATCTGTGTCCATGTTTCATTCTGTTATGCTATTCCCCCTCCCCTTTTTGTCTTTATAAAATAAAACAAATTACTCTATAGGATAGCTCTCAGGGAGGAGAAGAGAAGGAATACTGGAAGAGAATTATGGTGATGAAAAAAATCCCAGAAGACATCAATAAAACTTGTTTGACAATATTAGCTGACATTTATCTACTGCTTTAAGTTTTGCAAAGTGCCTTCTATGTATTATTCAATTTAGACTGTACAATAACCCAACAAGGTAGATAGAACAGCCATCTCCATTTTACGGTTGAGGAAAGTGAAACTTGGCAAGATGATTCTTAGACGTAAGTCTTTGTGGAGTTCAAGTCCAGCCCTTTCCCTCATGCCACACTGTATGCCCTCAAGACTTAGCCCAAAACAATGAACCTTTTACTGTTCATTGTTGTTGGGTTGAATGGACCAAGAGAATCTACTTTGGTACATTTTATTTTTTTTCTGTGATCCTAATAGAAATTGGAAGTGCAGGAGATCCACACAAAGGGACCCTCTGGTTTTTCTAATAAATTTAAATTGTAGGTGTGAGAAACTAGCATTAAAGGAGATGTGGTGCTGTCTAGGATTATGTATGAAGTGATCTCATCCTCTATTATGCAGATATAACATACTTCACACTAAGTAATCAATCTGGCTTAAATACTTTTTGCTAAATAGATTTTTTGAAAAATGTTTATGTAGTTTAATTATTTTTCCTAAAGAATGAATTTGTTGTCACCTCTTTCTTGCCCAACAATGTGTAGGAATAAAAGCAATGTCACCCTCAGAATGTTTATTATTGTGAAAAATAACAAGGGAGTAGAAGGAGAATGATTTAGTTCATGTCCTATTTTGTTTATTCCAATTCTGTGTCTCCCGGATTTGAGGAGTAAAGGAAGTCACATTCTGAGGGTGTGGGTGGAAGGGCTGGAGTTGTTCATGGGAACTGAGGTCTGTTAGTTTACCACCTGGACATCGTTTTTAAATCATGGCAGAGGGATTAAATTTTTTATTACTTCAGTTTACTATCACCATCCCCCTCTTACCCCCCAGTATCAATTCTCTTGTCTTCCCCCTGAAGTGAGCCCTGTTAAGCTGCTAGAACTCTAAGAGCATGAAAGCAAATGCTGCAGGGAGGTCAGCTTGGAGGTCATGCAGCAGGTTTGATGTGTCAGTGGATAAATGATGGGATCACATCTGGAACAGTTTGGTGAATAAATAAAATGGGAAAGCTCATATATCACTGCCCACCTTCCAATCTGTAAGGGAAGGAGAAAATAAATCCTCTAATAACCTTGTAAAGCACATAAAAGATGTAGAAGAAACTCTTGAAATTTTGTGGCTAAAAGTGTCTATATTAAACAGCAAGTTTAAGAGCGACCAACTAGCCTGAAATATGATATGAGTTGTCTTCATAAACTGTTGTTTTATTTTATGGATTATTTATTAGTTCTTACTTGAATAGTTTTGAATAATATAATTTGGGGTCTAACTAGGTATTATAGAAACACTCTTCCTTTAGAGACATTTTATATTTATACTTAGGGAAATGAGTTCTTCATTTTTATTATAAAGCTCTATATTATGGTTTTGTCCCTTCATGCTGCCATCTACAGCAAATATTAATTTATACCTATTTTCTGGTGCCATTGGCAGCAAGTTTTAGAGCCACAGACTTAGGAAATCCCACTAAAGAATTAAAAACATTACTCCCCACCCTGGACCTCCAACAAGGCAGCATTGTGTAGTGGAAAGGATGGTAGATTTGAATTTGGCTCTTCTTGAAATCCTGAGATGATGATGATAGCTCAAATTTTTATACTATCTTAAAGTTGCAAAATATTTTACATAATTTGACCACTTGACCTGACCAAATTCCTTCTTCGGTTTGGTCTATCTGTTCAATTAGAAATGAAATTGGAAGCAAGTCAAGAGATCCGAATTTGTCTTGATACCACCCCTCTCTGTTCATATGAACTTATACAACCATCACAACTCCCTGAAATTCATAATTTCTTCCTCTGTAAAATAAGGATGATGATCCTTACTTTGCCACGTTCTGATGGTGATTACAGGGATTAAATGAAATCATGGATGTGAACATACTTTGAAAACTGGGAAGGGTTGACTATATGAAGGCAAGATGGTGGCATTATGTTGTCTGAATTGAACATTGCACTGAGACAGGTATGGGTGGAATTGATGTCTTAGTTGCTCAAAAATTAATAGTAGTAGAGGTTTTTTATTTGAATTTTATTTAAAAAAGAAAATTCCCCATTTTCTCTCTTCCCCTCTACTTCATGGTGAGGGAGCATATGTAGTTGAGCAAAACAAATTTCCACATTGGCCATGTCAATGAAAGATATGTCTCAATTGCTGCTCTGAGTCCATCACTTTTCTGGTAGGAGGTGGATAGTATGCTTCATCATGAATTCTCTGGAATTAAGAATTGATCATTGTATTGTTCAGAGTTCCTAAGTATTCCAAAGTTTTTTGACTTTACAGTGTTATTATTATATAAATTATTCTCCAGGTTCTGCTTACTTCAGTTTGTATCAGTTCATCCAAGCCTTCTCATTTCCCTGAAACTATCTCCTTCATAATTTATTACGGCATAATATTATTCCATAACATTTATGCATCATAACTTGTTCATCCATTCCCCAGTTGATGAGTACTCCTTCACTTCTTAATTCCTTGTCATCATGGGGCAACTAGGTGGTGCAGTGGATAGAGTACCAGTGCAGGAGTCAGGAGGACCTGAGTTCAAATCTCACCTCAGACACTTGATACTCACTAGCTGTGTGACCTTTGGCAAGTCACTTAACCCCAATTGCCTCATCCTGGGTCATTTCTAGTCATCCTGATGAATATCTGGTCACTGAATTCAGATGGCTCTGGAGGAGAAGCAAGGCTGGTGTCCTGCACAGCTCTCCCTCACTCAGAACAAAGTCAAGTGTAAGTCATGTCATCATTTCTCTGATGGCATGGTCTTCTTCGGCAATGAAGGATGAACACACACCTTGTCACTGTAAAGAGAGCTAGTAAAAATATTTTTGTACATTTGGGTCCTTTTCCTCTTTTTCTTTTTTGATCTCTTTGGGATATAGACCTCACAATGTTATTGCTGGATCAAAGGGTATGAACTATTTAAAAGCTTTTGGGGCATAGTTCCAAATCACTTTCTACAGTGGCAGGACCAATTCATACCTCTGCTACTGTGCTTATTGTCTCATGGCTCCTCCAATATTTGTCATTTTTGTTTTTTTGTTAACTTTGTCAATTTGATGAGTGTGAGGTAGAACCTCAGAATTGCTTTAATTTACATTTTTCTAGTTATTGGTGATTTAAAGCATTTTTATATGACTGCGGATAGCTCAAATTTCTTATTGTGAAACTGCCTGTTCATATCCTTTGACCATTTAATATTTGGTTCAGTCTTCAAGTATATATTTTTTATACCTACTATGTGCTAAATAAGCCATAGGTATCCAAAGAAAGGAAAAAGTCCCTGCTCTCAAAGGAGTCTAGTGGAAAAGACAATATGGAAACTAATATGGGCAGACAAACTATATACAGGATATAGTGGAGTTAATCAACAGATGGAAGGCACTAGAACTAAAATAAGGAAATGTTTCCTGCAGAAGATGAGATTTTAATTGGGGCTTGAAGGAAATTAGGGAAATCATAAAATGAAAGTGAGAAGAGATAACAATTCAGTCAGGAGGCAGCCATGAAAATGCCTGAAGTTGTGATATGGAGTATCTTATGTGCAGAACAATAAAGGGGATCAATGTTACTGGATCTCAGAATGCATAAGGTGAGGGAGCATAAGGTGTTTAAAGACTAGAAAGATAGGATGAAGCCAGGATGAAGAGCTTTGAATGCCAAATCTAAGATTTTATATTTGAAATTGGAGATGATAGGGTGCCACATTGCTAGACCTATATTCTAGGAAGATTACTTTGGCAGCTGAGTGGAGAATGAACTTAAGTGTGAAGAGACTTATGGCTGAGAGACCTGTCAGGAGGCTCTTGCAGGAGTCCAATTAGAAGATGAGGACCTGTACTAGAGTGGTATTGGTGGCAGAGGAAAGAAGGGGGTGTGTAGAAGAGATGTTAGTAAGGCAAAGTTGACAGACGTTGGCAACAGATTGACAGAATCATGTGATTCTTTTCAATAAATTAGTTGATAAATACGAAGTACCTACTATGTGCCAGGCATTATGCTAGGTGCTGAGGATACAAAAAGGAGCAAAAGACAGCCCCTGTTCTCAAGGAGCTTACAGTCTAACAGAGTGGACAACAAGTAAACAGACATGTAAAAAGATAGCTGTTATATAGGATGAATAGGAAACAGTTAGCAGAGGGAAGGCATTAGAATTGAAAAGGGATGGGAAGGGCTTCCTGAAGGTGGGATTTTGGTTGGTACTTAAAGGAATCGAGGAGGGGGAGAACATTCTAGGTATGTGAGACAGCCAGAGAAAATTTCTGGAGCCAAGAGATGGAGTGCCTTGTTTGTGAACAACCAAGAGGTCAGTCCTTAAAATGGTCAATTATATTTGTAATTTTCTTAACATGGAACCAATTCTGTATTCCTGATATAAATCTAAACTTAGTCATGGTATATAATCTTTATGATATGCTGCTTTAATTTCCTTGCTAATATTTTACTTAAAATATTTGCATCATTATTCATTAGAGATACTGTTCTATAGTTTTCTTTCTCTGTGTTAGGAATCTTGTGTAGCTAGGTGACACAGTGGATAGAGTTCTGGGCCTGGAACAGGAAGACTCATCTTCATGAGTTCAAATCTTGCCTCAGAAACTAGCGGTGTGACCCTGGGCAAGTCACTTGACCCTGTTTGCCTCAGTTTCCTCACCTGTAAAATGAGCTGGAGAAGGAAATGGAAAACCACTCCAGTGTCTCTACCAAAAAATTCCCAGATGGGATCATAGAGAGTTAAATGCAACTAAGAAATGACTTAACAACAACAAACAACTGCATTAGGAATCAAGGCCATATTTGTATCAGAGGAAAGCTCTGGAAAGACCCTTTCTTTTCTCATTTTTTCATTTTCTGTAATATTGGAATTAATTGTTCTTTAAATATCAGAATTTGCTAATAAGTCCATCTGGTGCTGAATTTTTCCCCCCTGGAAAGTTCATTTATAGCTTGTTCAATTTCTTTTCCTGAGTTAGAGTTAAGTACTCTATTTCTTGTTTTGTTCACCTGGACATTTTGTATTTTTGTAAATATTTGGTTTGAATTGTTGATTTTTGGCATGTAATTGGACAAAATAACTTCTGATAATTTGTTTTATTTACTCTTTGTTGGCTGTGAATTTATCTTTCCATTTTTTTGGTACTGATAATTTTGCTTTTGTATTTCTTTTAAAGTCAGAGTAGCTAATAGCCTATCTCATATATATGTATGTAGAATTACGTATATATTTTAAAAGATCTTTGTTTTTCTTAATTTAATGGCTCTTCTTGTTTCAAGTTTGCTAATCTCATCTTTAATTTTCATCATTTCTATTTGAGGTGAACTGGGGAGCATAATTCGTTGGTTTTCTCATTTTTTAAATATCCCATGTCCAGTTTGTTGACCTCTTTCTTTTTTTAATGAAAGCGTTTATAGATACAAATTTTCGCCTAAGAGTTGCTCTGGCTGTATCCCCCCAAACTTGCTGTGTGCATCATTATTGTCATTATCTTCATGGAGATTACGCTTCTGTGATTTCTTCTTTCTCTCATCTCTTCTTTAGAATTAAATGATTTAGTCTCCAGTCAGTTACTGATCATTTCATTACCCTTCCTTCATTGAATACAATGCTTATTGCCTTGTGGCCTGTGAAAGAGATATTTAATACTTCTGTTTTTCTGCATTTGTTTGCAGGGTTTTTTTTTGCCTAACATGTTCAGTTTTTGTAAAAGTGTCATACATGCCTGAGAAATGTGTATACCTCCTTTCTGTTCCTGTTTCGTTATTCCAGAGGTAGATGTTAGCTCACTTTTCTAAAATTCTATACAGGTCCTTCGCTTATCGTTTTTTCCTTATTACATGCACCTAAGTCCCCCACTCTTTGAGTATTACTGTCTCTTTCTCCCTAGAAGTCATTTACTTTTTTCCTTATGCATTTACATGCTATGCCATTTGGTGCATATATTTTGAGTATTGTTCCTAATTCGTTGTCTATGATATTTTTTCATAAAATGTAGCTTCCTGACTTTCTCTTTTAATTAAGTCCATTTTTAAAAATATGAAGTAATGATTGCTATCCTTGCCTTTTGCATTTCTGAAGCATAATAGATTTTGCTCCAGGCCCTTATTTTAACTGTTTGCTTCTTTCCGTTTCAATTGTGTTTCTTGTAAATAATATATTTCTGGATTCTGCTTTCTAATCTAGCCTGCTATCCTCTTCCATTGTATGGATGATTTCATTCCATTCACATTTACAGTTGTGATGGTTAATTATGTATTTCCCTTCATCCTATTCACTTATCCTTTTCTTATCCTTTGTTTCCCAATTCTTCCTTATAAAAAAGAGGATAGTGATAGAGGAGTGAACTCAGAACCATGGCCTAGGTTTGGTGCAATCTGCTTCTTCTCCCCTCTTCTCTGTCACCTGGAGCCCAATAATGTATCCTTATACTTTTGTTAAAAAGTCACTCTTTGAAATCTACCCTCTTTAGAGTTTATTTTGCTTAAGAATAATCTTTCTATTCCCTCCTTTCCCTTTTCTTCTTTCTCTCTTCTTTCCTTGTGTTAAATGTAGTTCTCTTCTCAGTCTTTGCATTCTTTCTCCCTTTGACCTCTTCAGATAAGATTGATGTTCAAATGTCAGCCACTCCCCCTACTGCTTCCTCTTTATTTGTATAGGCTTCTGCTTGAGTACCTCAGTACCTCAGTAATGTAATATAAATTGTCCCGTCCTCCTTCTATCATCCCACCCCCACCTTCTACCAGTGTATACTTCATTTTCTCCCTTTCCATTCCACTTTTGGTCTGAGACCCTTGCCTTGTTTATTCTGCTGTGGGCTTCAGACTGAATAGGAGACTGGAACTGAGACCCTGTTTTACTACTAGAGGCAAAGCTACTCAGCTACCATTTCCATCTTAACTTGTTTCTAGCTCAGTGTGACACTTGGGAGCAGTGACCTGCACATTGAGTGCCACCTCTAGGTGTAACTCTTCCCTTTAGCACACCCTCAATGACTGTGACCTGAAACTGAGGGGTAAATGACAGAGCTGCCAGTTGACACCTGTTTCCGCACCCTGCACAGTTTGGCTTCTGTGTATGGGTCTGGCATCTCTTCTTGCCTTAAGGCAATAAAGCACCATTTATGGTATTTTCATTTTTGTCTTGTATTGCCACTGTCCTTTTTCACTTTTTTTTTTGCTTGAACATTCTGTGGGACATGCCCCTGACAACACCTGTCTTCAGTGTCCTCAGATCTTTTTTATAGGGTTAGAGAACCCTATTCTGACTTGTCCTGGAAATATGACTCTCTGTGATTTTTCCCCTTGATATCCTGATCAGGACTTGATCCACTAGATTTTCTAGTTTTTTTTGAAGGAGTTATGTTGGGAATCTGGACTACACTTCCTTTCACTCTTCTGCTATCTTGGCTTCAACTCTGACACTTGTTTGGTAATGAAAAAGGTATTCAAAGTATTAGTCAGACATGCCATTTTAGTAAGCATCTACGTATTAGTAAATGATTTTTATCTGGCTTGATTGCCATAATTAGGAAAGCATTAACCTGAAAATCAGTAGACCTTTGCTTGTGTCCCAGCTTTTCTTCTGACCATCTCTGAGTACCAGTGTCTTTTTAATCAACCAGGGTCACAGTCTTGCAGTCATCTTCAACTCCTCACTCTCCCATCATATACCATGACTTATTGATTCTACCTTCATACTGCTTCTCATATTCACTCTCTTCTCTTCACCAGCATACTTTACCAGCCCAGTTCAGGCCATCATCACATCTTACTTGGACTATTCAAACAGCCTCCTAATTCTCCTTGCTTCAAGTGTTCCACCTAACTAATCCATCTCAGCTTCCAAATTGACATTCCTAACTCATAGGTCCAACCATGTTATCCCCCTGCTTAATAAGTTGCAATGACTCCCCATTGCCTCTAGGATTATATGCAAACTCCTTTGTTTGACATTCAAATCCTTTTATAGCCTGGCTCCAACTTACCTTTGCAGGCTGATTACGTAGTCTGAGCAAGCTGGCTTACTTGCTGTTCCTTGCTCATGACATTCAACCTCTCATCTCTCTGCCTTTGCATAGGCTGTTTCCTATTCTTGGAATGTGACCAACTTTGTCTCTTAGGATCCCTGTTTTAATTCATAGTTCAGTTTTAGACCCAGCTCCTAAATAAGGCATTTCCTGATTGTTCCAGCTAGTATAGCATCCTCCCCCACCCCTTGAAATCTCCTTGTATGTATTTTGTATGTGTTTATATGTGTATATGCTGTTTCCCCTGATAAAACATAAGTTTCTTGAGGGCAAAGAGCTGCTTTATTTTTGTTTTGTACCTCCAGTGTCTGGCACACAGTAAAGTGCTTACTAAATGCTTTTTGAATGATCTAGTAGATCACTTCCCCCTTTGGGGTGTGAATTTATTTTAATAAAATCTGTACTTATTGATTGCCGAAAAGCTAAGAAAAATTCTAAGACGGTAGATTGTCACTCCTGGAAGGGACCATTGGAATTCATGAAATCCATGTCCCTCATTTTGTAGATGATGAAACCAACCTCTCTGAGGTCTTTTTCAGCTCTGACATATGATGATCCTAGGGAAAGACTAAGATTGAGGGTGGAGGTGGAGGTGGGATGTAGGTGTAGGGAACAGTCTGACCATTTCTGTAGTCATGCCAGGAGGACAGCTTGCCTCTCCCCCAAAGAGTTCAGAAAGTATTCCTATATAGTTGGGGAGTAGCATAAGCCCTTAGGGATATTATTGTGATGGGACCCTGAGCATCAGCCTTGACTGGGTAAAGGAGTGAAGTTATACCACATAATCTGTTGATTATTTCAAATTTATCCTGACCATGACTTGGCTATACATAGTTATTTGCTTTCTGAGCTCCTTGAGAGCAGGGACTGTCTTTTGCCTTCTTTTTGTATCCCTGGTGCTTAGCATGGTGCTTCACATATGGCAGGCACATAATAAATTTTTCCTGACTGATCGAATAATTGACTGATTGAAACAAGGAGAACTTCATGGCATGTGGAGGTAGGACAGTCATCTTCAGAGGGCTATAAGAAGGGAACCCCCTCCCCAAATCCGTGGGCAGTACTCTAGTTGCTCTGCCCTAGTTTCACCTCTTCTGCTGTCTGACCTCTGTTGTATGACTTTAAAATTTTTTTAATGTGAAAATTTTTATATTTCATTTTTTCCAATTGCGTGTAAAATAATTTTTAAGATTCTTTTAAAAAAATTGAGTTCTGAATTCTTTCCCTCTCTCCCCTTTCCCCTCCTTGAGAAGGCAAGCAATTTAACATAGATTTCATGTATCATTTGTTAAGAAAATGAAGCTTTGATCTAAAATAATCAAACTAACAGGCATAGTGAAGTTAAATTCTAGTGGCATTACCTTGAAGATGGCTTTTATAACTCTCTCAGAAAAGAGATAATGCTTTAAGCCAAATGTCACAATTTTAAAGCCAATTTTGCGTTTTGCTCTGGCCATTTATACATGTTGGTTTCATCATATTCAGTAATTTCTGAAAGCCAGGGCAGTGAATTTAAAAGGCAAAATTCCAATTTCACATGTTTTTCTTTTGATCTGCTCTGTTATTGCATTGTAAGTTCTAGTGCTAGATCTAAGGGACCAGGAAAATCTACCCTTTACCCCTTGCAAATTAAGTGGGTCTGACTGATTTGCTTTTTTCCTGAGTTAGAGCTCTTGAGATCAAATTTTCCTATGTACTTGAAGCACAAGTATTTGACAATGTGAAAATGATGCCCTTTCAGTGGCCTTTTTCAAAGGGTCTCCTTTTTTATGTTTTTAAAACATATCTGCTGATATTCAATTGAGAGTATAATTAGACAGCTATTTCCCCTAATGACACATGGCCTCCTAATGTCCATAATTATACCACAATATTGAAAAGTTGACTCAGGCACCAAAAATCACCCACTCTTGTGGGAACCAAAATAATTGGCAGACCCTTTTAGAGTGAGTTGCTTAATTTGGGCTTTGCTCTTTTTTCCTCTTTTTGAAATGGAGTCCTCCACCAAAATCTTCTCTCTTTGTCTCATTGTGGTGTGCAAGGGACTCTGGGTTTCTTGGAGGCTAAAGCAGTTAAGCCCAAGTTCTGAAAGGTCCTGCCAGACTGCAAAGGTTTCAGGCATGGGATTAGTGACACACTCATTATGTTCTATGTCTGGACTTGGAGAAACAGCTTTTTCAAGTATAGACAGGCTCATTTTCAGGGTTTGGGAGATGTTACCAGGAGATGCATTTTTTTTTGTCCAAAGAAACTTATGAAGACCATATGCTAAAATTGAATGATCTCCTGTTAGGTAGGTTACCCACATGATTCTTGGTCAACCATGGATTGACCTCAAGTGGTTTCTGAGATCCTTTGAGGCTCTGTGGTTCTGAATTTCTGATTACTCTGGCTGTTTGTGCTCTTTTCCCCCTCACATTATCTTTGTTATTGTTGTCCAGTGGTGTCCAATTCTTCATAACCCCATTCAAAGTTTCCTTGGCAAAGATTCTGGAGTGGTTTGCCCAGGGTTATGCAGCTAATAAGTGTCTGAAGCTGGATTTGAATTCAGGTCTTTCTGACTTAAAACCAGTGTTCTATCTGCTATAGTACCTAGATTCCCTGTTGTTGATCAATCGTTTATGTTGTGTCCAACTCTTCATGATCCTTTCTGAAGTTTTCTTGGCAAAGATATTAGAGAGGTTTGCCATTTCCTTCTCCAGCTCATTTTGCAGATGAGGGAACTGAGGCAACATGCCCAGAGTCTCACAACTAGTAAGTATCTGAAGCCAGATTTGGACTCAATCCAGGCTGGGGTCCTTATCCACTCTGCCACCTAGCTGTTCCACATCATATATTTTGCTTTTCTGGGTACATGACCAATCCTCCTGTCCTCCAATAGACCATTAGCTAGGGTAGGATAAGGGACTGTTTCATTTTTATTTATATACTCAATGCCTAGTACAGTGTCGTACATATAATATACTCCTGAGCTGGACTTGAAAGAAGGAAAAAAATGCTGAGAGGTAGAGGTGAAGAGGAAACATGCTTGAGGCACAAAATATGCAAATAACTTGTACAAATTCAAACAACTGGGAGATGATGAATGTTCAGTTGGGTTGGAAGAGATAAAGTAAGAAAGGGAATAATGTGCTGTAAGGCTAGGAAGATGGATAAGAATCAGATTCTGAAAGCTCTGGAAAGCAAGGATGAAGAATTGGCTTTTGATCATAGAAGCAATAGAGACCCATTAAAGGTTGTTGAGGAGGGAAATAACATGAAGAGACAAGTTCCCTTAGAGAGGTGGTTTTGGCTGCTTTGTGGAGAAAAGAAAGAGGAAGTCAAAGTTGGACCTTAGGATGGTGTGGCATTGTAATAAACTACCTGATAGTCTGGAGTTGGATGTAAGGGAATAGCTTCAGAAAAGCACCTCTCATTTCATCCGTCTGTGGATGATGTCCCCTTATTCTTTCTCCTTCTGTACATTTGCCTATGTTTTCCAGACCACTACTGCCTCTGGGGAGCGAGGCAAGAAGGGGAGACAAGAAAAGTCTAAATTAATCTCTGTAAAGTAGTAGAAATGAACAGTGGATTGGAATTCAAGAGACCTAGGTTCAAGTCTCAACTCTCCCACCTAGCTAGTTGTGTGACTTTTAAATATTTACCAAGGACCTACTGCATGTAATGTACTATAATAGAGAATACGATAGGACTGTTCTATAGGTAGAAAGACAAATAGGAAATGGCTTCTGCTTTCTAGGAGTTTGCATCTCTTTGCCTCATTTTCTTCATCTGTGAAGACAATGTTTATCCTTACTCTTCTTTCACTGAGTTGTATTTAGACTGAAATTAGGTAATGAGTGTGAAAGAGCTTTGTAAACTATAAGGCTCCTTATACATGAAAATTGTGCTTGTCATTGGTCTCATCATGAAATTGAACTCTGGATACTCTGATCTGGGCACCTGATACCTTTGATCTGAGCAGTTATTTTTGTTCATACATATACAGAACTTTGGGAGAAGCATATCAAGTTAGTAGCCAATCAGTAACTATTTGTAAAGGACAAAAAATGAATACAGATTGTCTTTAGTGCAGCAGATGGTCAGTAATGCCCATGGTTTTTTGTTTGTTTGTTTTTACTGTAGAGAAATGAGTGTTTTTGACATCATATCAGAAATAATTCCTGCGAACAGTGACTTCTAAACAGATGATGACTTAGTGGAGGAGAGGTAAGGTTGATATGAGGTGCCAATCCTCCTGCTACTGTGAAAGGCTAAGTCCATCCCGCCATATTTATCCATCCAAACATTATCCCAGGGTCAAATGCTATTCTCTTCAATCACTAAGATTGGAAAATGGAAAGGATATTACCAATTGTTACCCCAAGAAAGAAGTGCTCATTCTCTCTGACTCCCTCTTACAATGATTTGTGTATACGTACTTATTTATTTGTCTACATATTGAAACTTCCCCAGTAGAATGTAAACTCCTTGAAGACTAACTTTTGTTTGATTTTTGTTTTTGTATAACTCAGCCCAGAGGGCAATGTCTGGTATATAGGAACTTTGGTTGCCAGGTGGCATTGTGAATAGAGTGCTGTATCTGGAGACAGGAGATAATGAGTTTAGATCCTACTTCAGAAACTTCCTGGGTGGAGGGGGGGAGAGCCAAGATGGCAGAGTAAAACAGGGACTTTCTAGAGCTCTCCCACAAACTCAGACAAATACTTGTAAAATGACTCTAAACAAATTCAGGCCACAGAACCCACAGAATGACAGAGTGAAGCAAATCTCCAGCTCAAGAGAGCCTGGAAGGTCAACAGGAAGTATCTGTCATGCTGTGCTTGGAGCAGAGTACAGTCCAGTACGGGCTGCACCTGGTACAGATGGGACCTGAGCAGGCCCTGGGCAGACTGAATCTCTGGCACCTGTGGTGTTTTCTAGACTTCAAAACCCAAAAATGCTAAGGGCCAATTGGAAAGTCAGTGGAAAAAACCTGTTGGAACAGTGTGAGAGATTAAAGTAGTCTGGCCCCAGCCCCAGGGCAGCAGAGGGGGGTGGAGGAGCTCACAGTAGCTGCAGCTATTTCTGGAGCTCTAGGCCCACAGATTGTGGGGGGATCAAGGTAACAGTACACCCCCCCCCCCCAAATCCCCACTGGAAGCAGAGAACTACCTTGACAAAGAGCTCAAAAGTTAAGTAAATGGCTGGGGAAATGAGCAAAACCCAGAAAAAGAATCAGGCTATAGAATCTTACTTTGATGACAAGGAAGATCAAAATATACAAACAGAAGAAGACAAGAAAGTCAAAGTTCCTGCATTCAAAGTCTCCAAGAAAAATATGAATTGGTCTCAGGCCACAGAAGAGCTCAAAAAGAATTTTGAAAAACGCGTAATATAAATAGAAGATCTATTGGAAAGAGAAATGAGAGCGATGCACAAAAATCATAAAAAATGAGTCAACTGCTAGCTAAAGAGGATGCCAAAAATGCTGAAGAAAATAACACCTTAAAATAGACTAACCCAAATGGCAAAAGAGATCCAAAAATCCAATGAGGAGAATGCCTTAAAAAAAGAGAATTGACCATATGCATAAATTCACTGAAGAAAATAATTCCTCAAATATTAGAATGGAGCAGATGGAAGCTAAGGACTTAATGAAAAATCAAGAAATTGTAAAATAAAACCAAAGGAATAAAAAAAATAGCAGACAGGGGGCATAGCCAAGATGGCAGAGTAACAGCACATACTTTCTCGAGCACTCCCAACAAGCCCAGCCAAATACCTGTAAAAATGGCTCTAAACAAATTCTGGAGTTGGAGAACCCACAGAATGACAGAGTGAAGCAAATCTCCAGCCTAAGACAGTCTGGAAAGTCACTGGGAAGTGTCTATTATGCCATACTGGGACCAGAGCACAGTCTAGTGTGGGCCACAAGTGCATAGAAGGGACCTGGGCAGGCCTTGAATCTCTCACATCTGTGGTGGTTTTCAGACTTCATGACCCCAAAACACTGAGGATAAATTGGAAGGTCAGTGGAAAAAACATGTGGGACCAGTGCAGGAGAGTGGAGTGGTCCAGGCCCCAGCCCCAGGTTGATAGAAGGGGGAGGGGGCAGAGGAACCTGCAGCAGTCACAGCAGCAGCAGGGACAGCTACAGCTGCTGTTTCTGGAGCTCTAGGCCCACAGATTGTAGGGAGATCAAGCAACTGACAGTACACCCTCCACCCCCACTGGAAGCAGAGAACTACCTTGACAAAGAGTTCAAAAGTCAAGTAAATGGCTGGGGAAATGAGCAAAAACCTGGAAAAAAAACCACACTATAGAATCTTACTTTGGCAGCAAGGAAGACCAAACCATGCAAACAGAAGAAAACAAAGTCAAAGCTCCTCCATCCAAAGCCTCCAAGAAAAATATGAATTGGTCTCAGGCCATGGAAAAGCTCAAAGAGGATTTTGAAAACCAAATAAGAGAAATAGAGGATATATTGTGAAGAAAAATGAGAGTGATGCAAGAAAATCAAGAAAAACAAGTCAACTGCTTGCTAAAAGAGACCCCAAAATGAGGAAGAAAATAGCAATTTAAAAAAATAGACTAACCCAAATGGGAAAAGAGATCCAAAAAGTCAATGAGGAGAAGAATGCCCTAAAAAGCAGATTGGGCAGATAGAAAAGGAGATCCGAAAGCTCACTGAAGAAAATAATTGCTCAAAGATTAGATTGGAGCAGATGGAAGCTAATGACTATGAAAAATCAAGAAATTATAAAGCAAAACCAAAGTAATGAAAAACAACAGACAATGTGAAATATCTCATTGGAAAAATAACTGACCTGAAAATAGATCCAGGAGAGACAATTTAAAAATTATGGGACTACCTGAAAGCCATGATCAAAAAAAGAGCCTAGACATCATCTTTAATGAAATTATTAAGGAAAACTGCTCTGATATTCTAGAATCAGAGGGTAAAATAAATAGTGAAAGAATCCACCAAATCACCTCCTGAATAAGATCCCCAAAGGAAAACTCCTATGAATATTGTAGCCAAATTCCAGAATTCCCAGGTCAAGGAGAAAATTTTGCAGGCACCCAGAAAAAAACAATTGGAGTATTGTGGAAATACAATCAGGATAACACAAGATCTAGTAGCTTCTACATTAAGGGATTGAAAGGCTTGGAATATGATATTCCAGAAGTCAAAGTAGCTGGGATTAAAACCAAGAATCACTCATCCAGCAAAACTACTTCAGGGGGAAAATGGTCATTCAGTGAAATAGAGGACTTTCAAGCAATCTTGATGAAAATACCAGAGCTGAATAGAACATTTGACTTTCAAACACAAGAATCAAGAGAAGCATGAAAAGGTAAACAGGAAAGAGAAATCATAAGGGACTTACTACAGTTGAACTGTTTACATTCCTACATGGAAAGATAATATTTGTAACTCTTGAGACATTTTTTCAGTATCTGGGTAGTTAGAGGGATTATATGTATGTATATATATATATATGTATATATATATGTATATATATATATATACATATATATATATATATATAAATAGAGAGAGAGAGAGAGAGAGAGAGAGAGAAAGAGACAGACAGACAGACAGACAGAGGGCACAGGGTGAACTGAGTAGGAAGGGATGATATCTAAAAAAATAAAATTCATCAGTGAAAGAAGAATATATTGTGAGGAGAAAGGGAGAAATGGAATGGAGTAAATTATCTCTCATAAAAGAGGCAAGAAAAAGCTTTTTTAATGGGAGGGGGAAAGAGGGAAGGTGAGAGGGAAAAAGTGACACTTACTCTCATCACACTTAGCTTAAGGAAGGAATAAAATGCATACTCAATTTGGTATGAAAATCTATCTTGGAGCCAAGATGGCAAAGTAGAAAGACGCACATACACATAGCTCCGAACACACAAACCACAGAACGGCTAGAGGGGACCAAACCAGGGTGAATTCTGCACCCAGAGACCACGGAGTATTGGAGCGAGGGAGATTTCTGCTCCGGAGAGACCTGCAAACCTCTCGCGGGGGGTCCTTCGCGCCGCGGACTGGGTGCCGGGACGGGGAGCGGAGTACGGCCCTGCCGCGGCCGCGACACTGAGGGGAGGAGATCCGAGAGGGCTACGGGGACGGGATCTCCAGCGGCCACGTGGGTCCCCCACCCACAGAGGGACCTGCAAACCTCTCACAAAAGGTCCGTCGTGCTGCAGATGCAGTGCCCAGGCCGGACCTGCAGCGGCGGTGGCCGCGGCTCCGAGAGGCACGGTTCTGAGAGGGCTCCGCAGGCGGGATCTTCAGCGGCAGCACGGGCCCCCAGGTAACTGACGGAGGCGGGTGAGAGAGTCTCTTTGGCAGGTTGAGAGGGGAGTGGGGTGCCCCCAAGGCTCAGGCCCCCCCGGGAGGTGGGAGCTGAGAGGCGGCTGTGGACGGGGGATCCCCAAACGGGCAGGAGCCTGGATCCATTGTGGAAGGTCTGTGCATAAACCCCCAGAGGGAACTATGCCTGAGAGGCGGCCCTGCCCCTGACCACCTGAACTTAATTCTCACACTGAAAAGCAGCCCTGCACCCGCCAAAAATCCTAAGGCGGGAAGCAGCATTTGAATCTCAGTCCCCAAACGCTGGCTGGGAGGACCAGGAGGCGAGGTGGGTGTGAGGAGAACATTCAGAGGTCAGGCCACTGGTTGGAGAAAATGCCAAGAAAAGGGAAAAGAAATAAAACTATTCAAGAGTACTTTATCGGAGAAAAGATACTTCCTCCCTTCCTTTCTGATGGGGAGGAACAATGCTTGCCATCAGGCAAAGACACAGAAATCGAGGATTCTGTGTCCCAGCCCACCCAATGGGCTCGGGCCATGGAAGAGCTCAAGAGGAATTTTGAAAATCAAGTTAGAGAGGTGGAGGAAAGACTGGGAAGGGAAATGAGAGGGATGAGGGAGAAGCATGAAAAGCAGATCAGCTCCCTGCTAAAGGAGAACCAAAAAAATCTTGAAGAAATTGGCACCTTGAGAACTAGCCTAACTCAGCTGGCAAGGGAGGTGCAAGGGGCCAATGAGGAGAAGAATGCTTTCAAAAGCAGAATCAACCAAATGGAAAAGGAGATTCAAAAGCTCACTGAAGAAAATAGATCTTTCAAATCTGGAATGGTACGGATGGATGCTAAGGACTTTTCGAGAAAGACAGATATCTCAGAACATACTGCGCAGATTCGAAAAATGGAAGATAATGTGAAATATCTTATTGGAAAAACAACTGACCTGGAAAATAGAATCAGGAGAGACAATGTAAAAATTCTGGGACTACCTGAAAACCATGATCAAAAGAAGAGCCTAGACATCATCTTCCATGAAATTATCAAGGAAAACTGCCCTGAGATTCTAGAACCAGAAGGCAAAATAAATATTCAAGGAATCCGCAGAACACCGCATGAAAGAGATCCAAAAAGAGAAACTCCTAAGAGCATTGTGGCCAAATTCCAGAATTCCCAGGTGAAAGAGAAAATATTGCAAGCAGCTAGAAAGAAACAATTCAAGTATTGTGGAAATACAATCAGGATAGCACAAGATCTGGCACCCTCTACATTGAGGGATAGAAGGGAATGGAATAGGATATTCCAGAAGTCAAAGGAACTAGGACTGAAGCCAAGAATCACCTACCCAGCAAAACTGAGTATAATACTTCAGGAGAAAAAATGGTCTTTCAATGAAATAGAAGACTTTCAAATTTTCCTGATGAAAAGACCAGAGCTGGAAAGAAAATTTGACTTTCTAACACAAGAATGAAGAGAAGCATGAAAAGGCGAACAGCAAAGAGAAATCATAAGGGACTTACTAAAGCTGAACTGTTTACATTCCTACATGGAAAGACAATATTTATAACTCTTGAAACATTTCAGTATCTGGGCACTGGGTGGGAGTACACACACACATACATGCACACACGCACACATACATAGAGACAGAGTGCACAGAGTGAATTGAAGAGGATGGGATCGTATATTAAAAAAAAAATGAAATCAAGCAGTGAGAGAGAAATATTGGGAGGAGAAAGGGAGAAGTTATATGGGGCAAATTATCTCTCATAAAAGAGGCAAGCAAAAGACTTATTAGTGGTGGGATAAAGAGGGGAGGCAAGAGAAAAACATGAGGTCTACTCTCATCACATTCCACTAAAGGAAAGAATATAATGCACACTCATTTTGATAGGAAAACCTATCTCATTATACAGGAGAGCGGGGGACAGGGGCACAAGCAGGGTCGGGGGGTGGATGGAGGGGAGGGCATGGGGAGGAGAATGCAATACGAGGTCGACACTCATGGGGAGGGAAAGGACCATAAGAAAACAGAAGTAAAGGGGGACAGGATAGGATGGAGGGAAATATAATTAGTCCTATACAACACAACTAGTATGGAAATCATTTGCAAAACTAAACAGATATGGCCTATATTGAATTGCATGTCTTTCAAGGGGAAGGGGTGGAAAGGGAGGGAGCTAAGGAGGTTAGAACTCAAAGTGTTAGGACCAAATGTAATGTTCTTACCACTGGGTAACAAGAAATGCAGGTTAAGGGGTCAAGAAAGCTATCTGGTCCTACAAGACAAAAGAGAAGACGGAGACAAGGGCAGGGAGGGAGGATAGAGGAGAGAGCAGATAGGTCACAGGGGCAATTAGAAAGCTCGGGTTTGGGGGGGAGAGAGGATAAAAGGGGAAAAAATTTGTAACCCAAAATTGTGTGAAAATAATAAAAGTACTAATAGCTAGCAAAAAAAAAAAATCTATCTTACACTATAGGAAAGTAGGGGAGAAGGGGATAATTGGGGTATGTGGGAATGATAGAAGGGACAGCAAATGGGAGGAAGAGGTAATTAGAAGTAAACATTTTTGGGGAGGGACAAGGTCAAAAGAGAAAATAGAATATGTGGGGGCCAGGATAGGATGGAGGGAAATATAGTTAGTCTTTCACATTATGACTGTTGTGGAAGTGTTTTGCATGAGTAGACATGTATAATTTATATTGAATTGCTTACCCTCTCGGTGGGGATGGGTGGGGAGGGAGGAAGGGAGTGAAGTTGGAACTCAAAGTATTAACAATGAATGTTAACAATTGTTTTTACATGCAACTGGGAAGTAAGACATACAGCCAATGGGGTATAGAAATCTCTTGCCCTACAAGAAAATAGAGGGGAGGGTGATGAGAGAAGGGAGAGGTGTGATAGAAAGGAGGGCATATTAGGGGAAGGGGTAATCAGAATGCATACTGTCTTGGAGTGGATGGAGGGAAGAGATGGCGAGAACATTTGGAACTCAAAATCTTGTGAAAGTGAAGGTTGAAAACAAAAAATAAATAAATTAATAAGAAACTAGTTATGTGACACTGGGGAAGTTACTTCATAACTTTTTAAAAGTAATATTTTATTTTCCCACCAATTACATGTAAAAACAATTTTTAACATTCTTTTTAAATTTTGAGTTCCAAATTCTGTCCCTTCCTTTTCTCCTCCCCACTCTCTGACATATCAATCTGACCCAGGTTATGCATGTGCAACGATGTAAACATATTTTCACATTAGTCATTTTGTGGAAAAGGACTCAACCCCTCCCCCCCCAAAAGAGAGAAAGTGAAAAATGTGATGCTTTAGTCTGTATTCAGACTCCATCAGTTCTTTCTCTGGAGACATGTAGCATTTTTCATCATAAACCCTTCAGAATTGTCTTGGATCATTTTATTGGTGAGAACAGCGAAGTCATTCACAGTTGACCATCATGCAATATTGCCATTACTGTGGGGACTGTTTTCCTGGTTCTACTCACTTCATGCTGCTTCAATTCATGTAAGTCTTTCCAGTCTTTTCTGAAAGGATCCTGATCATCATTTCTTATAGCACAATAATATTCCATTACCAAGACTTGTTTAGCCATTTCTCAGTTGATGGTCATCTCCTCGATTTCCAATTCTTAACCACCACAAAAATAGCTGTTGTAAATACCCTTGTACATATAGGTCCTTTCCCCTTTTTTAAAAATCTCTTTGAGACACAGACCTAGTAATGGTGTTGCTGAATCAAAGGCTATGCATAGTTTTAAAGCCCTTGGGCATAGTTCCAAAGTGCTTTCCAGAATGGTTAGATCAGTTCAGAACTTCATTAACATTGCATTAATGTCTCAGTTTTCCCATGTCCCCTCCAACCTTTACTATTTTCCTTTTCAGGCATATTAGCCAATCTGATAGGTTTGATATGGTACCTCAGAGTTGTTTTAATGCACATTTTTCTAATAATGATTTGGAGCATTTTTTCTTATGAATATAGATAATTTTGATTTCTTTGTCTGAAAACTACCTATTTACTTCCTTTGACCATTTATCAATTAGGGAATAACTTGTAGTCTTATAAATTTGACTCAGTTCTCTATATTACTTTATAAACTGTTTGGTCTCTTTTTCTTTATCTGAAAAATGGGGATATTGATAACCCCTACCTCATAAGGATTTGAGAATTAACTGATAACTGTATATATATATATATTTGGTAAACCTTAAAATGAGATAAAATATTAAACATTAATATTATTTGTTGAATTCAATTCGATTGAATGCTTATTCAGAAGCCATCCTACGATATTATGGAAGGAATTGATTGCATTTTCCTTCGGAAGCTTATGTGAAGCAGAATGACATTTCTTTAGGGCTATGTCATCGCCTTGACAAAAATTTGTTTTGTTTTTATGGGAGTAATGCCTGCAAAATTAACATAGATGTTATTTTAAGCAGCTCCTTCAGAAAAGATAGTGAGGAAAAGTATTTGCTTCTGTTCAAAGGTCAGGGCATATGAGTTCGAAGCCTCCAGTCAGCATATATCCATCTGATTCTTCTAGAATGTGCTAATTATTCTCAGGAATACTGACATGAAGGTAAGCAGCTTACCCAAAAGACTTGGAGATTTTCAGTTTCTTCTGTCCATTCCATCTCCATGGCCTCTCCTACTGTGGGGCATGTTGTGAAATCCATTAAGTAGCTGAAATCCAGGCAATACTCTCTCTTGACCTGGCAGTGAGCTTTACATGTTTCCCTTGAGAGTTAGTTTTATAAAGTATTTTTATAAAGTTTTATAAATTATCACTTCCATAATCTTATGAAGTATCACTTCCATAGTTACAATAACCTGAGAGATGGCCCTACATGAGACTGATCCACTCAGCACTGATGGGGCTTCAGGATGTAGTAGCAAATGTGCGTTCCTTTTGTGCCATTGAGAATGCCAGGCTTTCCCTTAGGGTGCCCTCTGGAACCAAAGTATTCCTAGCCTCCTATTCAATGTTTGGTAAGACCTGTGCTAAGAAACTGGTGAATTGTAAAAGATAAAGAACTTGCTCATTCGGCGAAGAGACAAGGTTTGAACTCCTTCACTCATCAGACCTCTTCCAGTCTGCCCAATAAATGAGGTTCTTAAAGTTCAGAGACTGTTGATAACATTGCATTTTCTCACTGACCTACTTGCTCCTCTATGACCCTTGCTTTGCAAATGGAGTCAAAGTTCACTGTTAATGCCAGCATCCCATTGTGAATGGGTTGGAAACAGTGATTTGAACTCTCTGCTCAGACTGTGTCAGTCCTTTGTCAGGCATTAAGGGCAGGAGGTATGATCCTCTTAAATGTGTGGGTTTGTGAATAGCTGGACAAACTGAGCTGATCAGAGGCATCACTAGCAATTTTTACACCCAGGACAAGGGCAAGAAACACACTTGGGGTACACAGCATTAAACATGTCCTCAAATCAAACCCAATAGGCAAGGACCTCTGTATGCCAAGAGGCCTCTTTTATGGAAGCCACTGACTGAGATGGAGCAAAGTAGAGCCAGGCCAGGAAGGAACTGTCCTGTTGAGGGACATTTGGTAGCTCCATATTTTACATAATTCTTACTAACTAGGTGTTGGTTAACTTAGCTGTTTGTGTCTTGCTGAGAATTTCAAGTGCTGTCAACACCCTCTAAATTTCATAACCTGGGAACAAAATCCTAGGTTGCACTACCCTAGTTATAGCTAGGAACCAGCTAACATCCTTCAGCTATTTCCCAGAGAGTCTGGAAACCAGGATGACTTTCTTGATTGCTCCTTCTCCTTTTTGGACTGCTTAAACTCAGTACTCTACTAATCATTCCCAAGAGAATGGGGTCACTGACCTAAGATCCTCCTGTGTTTGAAAACTTGTATCTGTTGCATATGCAGACTTTTATTTGAATTCATAACAGTACTATGTTTCATTCTTACTTTCTATTAGCTGCATATAATCATATTTCACAGATAAAAGGTATTTTCTGAGGCACTGCATCTGTAGGTGCTAGTGGCCATTATTTTGTGTGCACTCATTTTTCATAGCCATCAAGGGACAGGTAAAGTGACCAATCAGATAAAGGTGAATATGCCTCCACTGCCCCCACCAAGTGGCCAGGGATGGCTCAGGGTTATAATCATGGGTCTTTTTCATTCTAGTCTTTTAGTAATACCCTAGGAACTGTGTTTTATTCAGGGTTCTGTTGCTGAAATATTCCCAGATCTTTTCATTCTGAAAGCAAGAAAGAATTTTTCCTGTCATAAGCTGCCAAGGCAAACCCATCTGCAATCCTAAAGAAACTAGAAATTAGAGGATCAGGCCAACCATCTCCAGAGGATTAGCACTAGTCCCGGATGGAGAGTGATTGTGCATGCAGAAGGTGGAAATATGAAAAACAAATGTGATCCCCTTTGATTGGAGTGATTTATTAAAGCAGAGCACTGGGAAGAATTAGATTGTCTTTGGGAATCAGCTAATTTCATGTTTTAGTTGCTTGTAAATAAGTAAGTCTCAGATAAATGTAGCCATCCAATGTGATATGGGTTTCATTCTTTGGAGACTGAAATGGCAGTCCTTTAAAATCTTTAGGAGTTCCTCTAAGCCAAGTTTAATGTTGCTGTATGTACACATGTGCCTGGAGTGGTAGAGCCAGCTTGTGTAGCACACATGGCCTTGGAAATTGTCAAATAGAACCCACCATAATATTTATCATCAGTTACCAGTGGTTCATTCTTGGAAAGAGATGCTTGACTGTAGACAGCAGTTGTATTGGGTTGGTTGTTTCAGACATTCCTGTAGATAGCTATAGTATTGGCCAAGCACCAGATTTGGTGACCTGAAATGTAACAGAAGGTTTTGACCTTCGTCTTGTGTCATAAATTGAAGTTGAGGAGTGAGATATTTCAGGATTGTTGCCATCTATTAGGTAGTAAGCTTCTTGAGGCCTAGGCCTGGGTTTTGGTTTTCTTTGTATCTTCAGTGCCTGACAAGTGACTGATCTGTCTTAGTAATAGCCTCTGAGTTTTGCTTAATGACTGTATTCACTTAAGAGGACATGTTCTTTGGGAGGCATTATGGTCTAGTGGGATAAAGCAATGGATATGGAATCAAAGAGCCTTGGTTCAAGTTCCTGCTCTGCCACTTGCTACCTTTGTGACCTCTGGTAAGTCACTTAACTTTTGTGAGCCTCAGTTTCCTCATTTATAAAAATGAGAGGGATTGAATTTGTAGATCTTTAAGGTTCCTTCCAGCTTGAAATCTATAACCCTATTGTTTCAATCATTCTTTTAAACTTAAATGTCAGAAGAAAGGTCAGAATATTGATTCATCTATCCTAGTGTATATATTCCCAGAATAATTTTTTGGGAAACCTAAGAGTTGTTCTTCATGGTACCATGCACAAAAGATTAGGAGTATGCCTTAGACATCCAAGACTTAGCTTTAATAATCTAGATTGGATCTCTTACTTAGGAACATGACTAACCTATCTTGAGCCCATTTTTATTTTCACTCTCTACCATCTCTTTGGGGCAGCAGTTTCCAAGTATTTACAGGGGGAAGGTAGCTCCTCTTTTCCTTGATCCTGAAGTTATCCTCTTTTGAGCTTCCGAGGGTGCCTTATTTCTCTTCCTGAGATGTGGCTGATCACATTCATCCTTATAAGTTATTTTTGATTTTCTGGATTTTGATCCAAGTCTCTTACATTCTTTGTGGTTCTTGTTTAAAGTCTCAATCCCTTTAGTGTGTTCTCATATAATAGTTTCTCTATCCCCTTGATCATTTCTGTTGTCCTTCCTTGGATGTTCTCATCATAAGTTTTGTGTAGTTTGAAGACCAGAATTGTACCTAGTGGCCTGAGTTTGTGTGGCTTCATGATGATTTTGGGCCAGGGGAAACATATTTTGGTCTGTTTCTAATGGCTCTGGCATTTACATTGCCTATGCATGCATGACATTGAGCAAGTCACTTAATATTTCTGGGTCTCAGTTTCCTTATTTGGAAAATAAGCAAGTTGAACTGGATGACCCCTCAGTTCTCTTTATAGCTTCAAAGTTATGATTCTATGAGCTTGCTAATGTCCACCATTTTTTTATTTTGGTTTCTAATAAATTTTTTCATGGCAACAACATCCTATTTTTTACCACCCTGCTTTTCTTTTGTGTTATCCTCACATTATTGACTCCTTCCATTACTTTCCTTCTGCAACTTCTGCCCTCTTGGCTTGAGGAAGGGTGTTTGTAAGGTGAATTTTAGTGAAAGTAAGGTGGATTTTAGCATGTGTAAAGTGAATTTTGGTTATTATTTCTCAGAGTTCAGTTTCCCAGAATCTGTAGCCACAACAGTCTCCTGTCCCCAGGTACTAGAGTTATGATTCAAAACATCTCCAGCACGCTTGCACAGTTCTATAATGAGAAATAATATAAATGTCTACTTTGGCTGAGCAGTGAGATGCCTTCTTTGTCTGCTGGCCTGTAAAGCAGGTGATCACTAGACAGTGAATGGGAAATCATTAGGGCTGAATGCACAAATGTGGAGTGTACCTTGGCTGGCCCACATTGAAGCTTGAAGGAATCTTAGGCTTGAGTGCACAAGCTAGAATGTTGTGCATGCCTTGATTGGCCCCCATTAAGGCTTGGGGAGTGTGTGGAAATCTATGTTTGCCTCAGCTGTCTCCCATTGAGGCTTGAAGGGATTTAAGTGAAGCATAAGTTGTGTCTGTCTAGATTGACCCCACAAAGACATGCGGGTAGTTGCCCCACCTTCTTGCCCCCCCCCCCCCCCCCCCCCCCCCCCCGCGAGAAGGGTGATTAGGGAATGCTGTAGGAGTTTTGGCTCTCATCAACAACTTCTTCTGAGAAAACTAGACTAGAATAAAGATTATTAACCCTTCTTAGTGTCTTTCCTGTCTGACCAACTCAAGAGTGAACCTGTGCTAGCAGCTCTCCCGTGTGCTGTGTTTATCTGTCTTACAGACCAGAAGGGTGTCTGTTTTCACTTGCATCTCTCCCTGGCATACTTGCTGACTCTGTCTCCAGTAAAGCATGCTGCCTGACTTCTGCAATTTTTTGAATAGTCACTTCTTTGGCCAGAGACTTTCTGTTATTTTACCACTTGTAGAGATTTGCCTTAACCTTTTTTACAAGCTGCTGCAACATCTGTTTAGGCTGATTTGAATTTTAAGCTCTTTGGGTGGGACTTACCTGGTAGTGTTTAGAAGTTCTATTTGTATTAACATCTCTCTATTGAAAAATAGCTTTTAATTACATCCATGACAGTTACTAAGGTAACATTTACCAAAAAATCTCTACCTGAGATCTTTTCCTTTTTTCAGAGAGGCATGAAGCCTGGTCTCTGGGTTTTCGAGGTGTTTTTTCTGCTGCTTAGCTCTATTTTAAGGATCATAAAAATCCAGTATTTTGTTGGGGACATTTGGCCATCGAGCCCAGAAGTGGGGGCATATATGCAGTCACTCCAAGGCCCAAATTTCAAAGAAGGCCTCTACTTGGAATTCAGTTGGACAAACATTTGTGAAATCCCTATTGTGCACCACGGACAGCATGACATAGTGGATAGGGAGCCATCTTTGGAATCATTCAAGTCCCACTTGTGACATCTCAGCTATGGGATCTTGAGTAGGTCACTTATTGGGTCAAGGTTCCAGGCAAAAGGAGGTACCAGTCTGCTTTGGTTGATGGGGTTGCCTTTTTGAAAGCTGTCTGTCCTAATGAAGCCACAGGTGTGGTCCTGACGGAAGAAAACAAAACAAAACTCTACCAGGCCATGGGGAAACAAAGACAATCTCTGCCTTTGAGAAGCTTGCATCCCATCCTGAAAATATTCATTTTATTTTTGAAAACATTCATTTTCCAGAGTGTGTTAAAATTCAAAATGGTGTCATGTAGCCAAGTCTAGTTTGTGATTTGGGTTCTTTACATTAAACTGTGAAGCCTACAGAGCATGACCTCCCCCAAAGTAGAGTTTTCCCATGCTTTCTGACCAATGGACTGAATTTCTGGGAATGGAACAGCCCTTTCTTTCAGATATATGCTCTAAAGGCAGGCTTTCCTCAGTGTCCATAACAGCAGGGAGTCATTCTTCTGTCCCATTGGCTCCTGAGAATAGCTACAGCTGGCCATTGTAAGAGCCGGAGAGCCTTTAAAGAGATACCAAGTACACAGAGGGGCCCCATGTGGGATGTAGGCCTGAGTGGGGAATTGCCTCCAGAGCCATCACTGTGGGGTATTACCACAAAGATGCAAGGACCTGGTAGGTTGAGGCCAAGTGTCTTGTTTATTTCTTCTGATTCTGAAGTGGGCAAGATTTCATTTTCATTTCTTTGTAAGTTTCTAGAATACTATTTTTTTGTGTGTTACCTTCTGAGATAATGATTCTGCAAAAATCTTCTGGCTGCTGGAGTGTATGATATTTATATTAGGAAACTGGAGTTGGAGGGGGGTGGTTAGTGATAGTAGCAGCAGCTGTGGCCCCTTTGTAACTGCAGCCTTCAATCCCCGCAGTGGCATCCTTAGCTCGGAGCCCTCAAAGGCAGAGAAATTGCCTTCTTATGTGGGAGGCTTTCTCAGGGTAACTTCAAAACTCAAATTCTGCATGGGTGATCCAGCTTTCTCCAAGGAAATTCATGGCACTAGGCCAAGGACAGTCTGGTGGTGGTGGTGGTGGTGGTGGTGGTGGTGGTGGTGGTGGTGGTGTGTGTGAGAGACAGAGAGACAGAGATAACAGTTTTAGTATAACTTTAAACCAAGAAAAAGTTAAGGGTTAGCAGCTCTGTACAGGAAAAGCCACCTGAAACCAGCTCCTGGTCACTATCTGACCACGTGGAAATCAATCATTCAGGTCTGTGGTGAACCTTGACCTCTGTCTCATCTATCCCCCCTCCCCCCACATCAGCACACATGCACATACACGCACATGTATGCACGCGCATACTTTATTTAGTCACTCATAGAAAAGCACATCAGCTCTTGATTTTACTGCCTGATTAATCTGGGTTTACTTGCAGTAAGTAGCCCATCAAAACACCTGTTTCATCTCTTGTGGAGACCCCCAATATACATGAAATTCCCCATACATCTATACAGGAGGAGTCATATGGAAATCAGTGCTAGCACATGTTTGTTGGGGTTTTTTTCTCCTTACAAAATTAATTTGCGCTAATCAGCTAAGCAGAACATATGCTGAAATGAATTAGTTTGGAAAAATGATTTGTGGGATTGCTACTTTTAACTGGGTGTAACACCCTGTTAAACCAACATTATCATCTGGCAGGTCTGCTGAAGAGTAACTAACAAATTCTTATGTTAGCTTAGCTCCCCTCACCTCTCATTCGAATTCAGTAACTCACTGAGTTCCTAATATGGGCATGTACAGTGGATAGATCACCAGGCCTTGAGTCATTAAGACTTGAGTTCAAATCTAGCCTTGGCCACTTACTAACAGCATGACCCCCTGAGCAAGTCATTGAACCTCAGTTTCCTCATCTGTAAAATGAGAATAATAATAGCACCTATCTCCCAGGGTTGGTGTGAGGATGAAATGAGAACAATTGTAAAGTGCTTAGCACAGTGCCTGGCATGTACTAAACACTATAGAAAAGTTAGCTATTGTGATAATTACATGTATATGGAATATATGTATATATATATATATGTACACATACATGCATACATAGATACATACATACACACATACTCCCTAAGCGCATACTCTAACCCTCTTCTCTTTCCCACATTCTCCCTTTCTCTCACATCCACACGTGACTTCCCCAAAATTCCAGTAGGCTATCTGAGGAGGTAATGAGTGCCTCTCAGAATTATATTGGGGCTTCTTTGTTTCTATCTGGATTGAACTAGAAGGCCTCTGATATCCTTTACAACTCGGAGTTTCTGTGATTCTGATATAGTTTAGTAGCTAGAGGAATGTTTATTCTTCTAGGCTAGATGTTCCAAAAAGTACCATTGCTTCATATTGGCAGTGCAGTGGCTGGTAAATGGATGAAAATTGTTGTCTGACAGGAGAGGAGAATTTCATTTGGAGTTAAGAATGTCGTTATGGTAGCTCTCACAGGTCTCTCTAACTGTTGATTGGGAGGAATAAGGCAAGACCCAAGATTTACAGAATCTGTATTTTTCTTCTTTTTTCCTGGTGTGACCTTTCCAGGCCTGGTCATCCCTGCATTTCTTCATTATTCCAAAAAACTTTTTGATCAAGGGCTTAGTGGCTGAGTGTCACCAGCTTCCCAAGTCTTCCTTTCTTCCCTTTCTACTGTGCCAGCATCCTTGACTTCTGTGATGGACAGTTCTGCTCCATGAAGTTGATCAATCCAGAAGGAAGGAATACTTTCTTGGAACTGTCTTAACAAGTCAAGCGGTAGGTAAGCCTCAGAATAATGAGACTGCTGCTTTCTAAGCAGTTTACAACAAAGAATAATGTGCAAGAAAGTCTCAAACAACGAGGCCCTTCTATCTGATTTTCATGGAAGGAAGCCACTGCAGCAGTGGCCCCACTGTGAGTTTTTGGGTCCAGGATAGTCCATTTTATTTTAACAGATACTTCAGTGGACTTCACTTCTCTCTTTGGTTTTACAGACAAGTAACAACATTAATAAGAAAATACAGCCAAGTCACTGTCATTCTCCACACTAACTTATGTTTTAGCCCTTTACTAGTCAGCTTGGGAAAATGTTTATCAACTTGTAATTCCATCTATGTGTCTTTGAGTTATTGCCAGTGATATGGATATCTGAGTCTGTGAAGTTTTTCTGGAAATTTTTAACACTACGGTCACTATACTGAACCCCGAATCCTCAAAACCTCCTTTGGGACATTTTAAGCAGATTTAATTGCCCAACAGCAGAAAGGTTGGTCTGCTGTGCTACTGTGGTAGACAACAGATTAGGAGTTCAAATCTAATTATCAGCTGATGGCTGATTTGTTTGACAGGAGTTTATCATGGTGAGTGTCAGATAATAACAATATACCAGAAGCTTTTAAAAGTTGGAATTGGATACATCAGGATAGGAGAAAAAAAACAGTTGACCCGATTGACAATTTTTGTGAAAGTTGGATGTACACTATAAAATTCTTTACAAAAGCAAAGTGGCATTCAAGGCTTAGCTCAAACACTGGGTTTGCAATGAAGCCTTTCTGGAAGTAGAATACGGGAAGTGACCTTGTTCTTTTGTACTTCCATCAGACACCATTCTTTTGGAACTTGTCAATTTCTATGTGGTGAAGCAGAAAGAGTTCTGTGGAATCAGAGGACCCAAGTTCAAATCCCATCTTGGCCACTTAGTGTCTGTGGGACACTGGGTAACTTTCTGTCAACATATTTAACCTCTTTGAGTTTCACTTCTCTCATCTTTTAAAGGAGGGAATTGGACGAGGTGGTCTCTAAAGGTCCCTTTGAGTTTTAGATCTGTGAGTCTGTGAACTTGTATTCTAGTTATATGTGTACATGATTTTATTCCCTTAATAACTATCACTCTGATTAGAAAGTTGGAGAGTCTTGGAGATAGAAGATCGGAATTTGAACCTTGGCTCTGGTCATTAACTCGTTGTGTAGTCTTGGTAAGACACTTCAATTTAATTCAATTCATTAAATATTCATTAAATGCCTACTACATGCCAGGCATGGTGCTAAGTGCTGCAACACAACTAATGAAAGACAGTACTACCCACAAGGAGCTTAAAATGGAATGAGGGAAGAAAGTACAGAAATGGTAACCAGGGGATGTCCCGCACAGGGGCATGATGTCCTGTGGAGTCAAAACAAAGTAGAACTGCTGATGGAAAATGCAGTTACCTGGAGAGTTCTCAACTTTCAGAGCCCTCTGTAAAGGAATATTTTGGGAGGAGTTTATTGTTATTCTTTCCAGCCCTCCAAGGAGAGGCAGCTGAAGGATTGAGAAGGTGTTGAGTATCAGAAACTGAGACAGCCAACATGGTGATGAGATTTTAGGTGATCGCCTTATCCTGGGTGAGGCATGATGTTTCATGGAGTTGAAACCAAGCAGAGTTGCTGATGAAAAATGGAGAGTTATCTAGTTACCACACTTCTCTGATCCTTAGTTTCCTAATCTGTAAAATGGGAAATAGGGTGTGTAATATATAGGGTGTGTAAAGAAAGTGTTTTGTGTACTGCAGAACCCCACAGAGATATGTTAGTACTAACTTTGAGAGCTTGATCATGAATCTGTTCATTGCTGTACCTCACACTGTACCTGGAACAAGGTTTTGCTTTTAGTAGGTGCTTGATAAATGTTAGTTGAATAGATTCTTTAATTTTTATACAAAGTGTAAGAATATACCCACTGGAAATGTAAGGGATGACAGTTCTTCATCTGCTAGTTCTTTCTAAGAAGAGATCTATTGGAATATGGTAGAAAGAATGCTGAATTTGAAGGAATACTCAAGTTCACAGCTTCCCTCTGTGACTGTTGGCAATTGATTTGATTCTCTGGATCTTTCAGCTTTCACACCTGTAAAATGAAAAAAAAATTGAACTATATGACCTCCCTTCTTGCTCTAAGTTCTATGAATTATTTGCCTATGAGATTCATTTCTCCCAGTTCTGAAAATCCAGTCTACCACCAAAAGAAGATTTGTTACATTCAGGAGAGTTTAAAGATGGTGTTACAGGCTCTGAAGGCAGTTCCCAAAACAAATCCCAAAACTATTTGGGAAATAGGGGCCATGTAGGAGCCAGTGCTCACACTTCCAAAGTGGCTCATGAAAGCTTCTCCTTTGGATGGGGAAAGTTCCGGTTATTTTTGTTCCATTGTAGCATCTCTATGCTATGGGCCATTTTGTATGAGTGATATGCTCAGTCAATCCATCCACAAGTATTTATTAAGGACCTTCATTCTACCATGTCTACTATGCTAGACACAGGGTATACAAGCACATAGAATGAAGCAATCTCTTCTTGCCTTGAACTTACGTTCTAATGGGAAAGATGACTAATACATATAAAAATGTATCCAGCATAAAGTTAATAAATACAAATATATGCAAAGTGGTTTAATATAAGATAGTTGAGAAAATGAACTAACAATTGAGGAGAAAACAGAATGACTTCCTGTAGAAGATGGCAATAGAGAAGAGACACCTCTGGAATTTTACAGACATGAGTTTGAGGAGGAGATATAGTCACCTGACTCACTAATAGTAGCCAGAGAATACGAACCCCCATCCTAATCTGAGAAATTCCGGAGGTTGGACTATATAGCATCAAAGTCTATTTCAGTTCTGTGTATTCATTCCTCTCACAGTCTCTGCTTGAAGCCTTTCAATGATGTGGAACTTGCTACCTCATGAGCATCCTATTCTGTCTCTGGAAAGTTGAAACTATGAGGGAGTTCTTTGTTATATTGAGTTGAAATCTGTCTCCTTATGACTTCTGCCCGTTGTTCTTAGTTCTGTTTCCTGAGGCACACAAGTCTACTAGTTCTGTGAGATGGTGCCACACATATTTGAAGACAGAGCTTATGCCCCACTTATGTCTTTTATCTAGACTAAACAGAGCCCAAGAAGGCAAAATGGACTCCAGGGACATGGGTCCCACAAAGTTTTTGATTGACACATCTGTTCATGGATATGTGTGGATTCCAATCTTGGTGCTAGACATACCCATTGGCCTTTTTCCCATAGATCATCCATACATTAAACTCCATGGAAGGTTCCCTTTCTACCCCTTTTTTAAGGCCTCCTTGCCCAAGACCTTGCAAACTACAGTCTCTTGGGAGAATGCTGAAAAATGGCAAACATAGTCTTTTTGGGGAAGAACTCCCTAAAAAAGGCCAAAAGCAGAGGTCAGATCTGGTCCAACATATAGAAAAAATCTTTCTCCTTTTCTGTCTAGCAGAAGTGGCTTATACAAGTTATTGTATGGATATCGTTATAAATTTTCATAAAAATATGTAACAAGTGGGAACAATTTCTGAAGTTAAAGTTATTAGTAAGGAAATAGTCATTCTTAACCAATGCTGTCCTCCCCTTTAGAAATTGCTTTGACTGCCTTACTTGATGGATGACCCGCATTTGCACATGAAACTCTGTTTTAACTCTGTCGCACACCTCGTGAAATGATTTAGTCATGCTTGACATTTCCCTGGAGTAGTCATGTCCTTCTTGCTGCCCAGACGTATTGCCTCAAAATGGTTACCAGTGTTGTAAACTGTAAAAGTTTCTTTCTTGTCCATGGTCTTTTCATAGTTTTCTGCATGCCCTAAAACTAGAGTTATGTGGAGCAAAATGTATAAGTTATCAATAACTAATGTACTATTTAGAATAACACCACTCTATATTGCCCTGTTGCAATCAAGACAGTAAATGTAGATATACTTCAGTACTACAATGGCTCTGTAATTTCAAGTGATACTGATTGTAACTCATCTGTGCCTGCCCATCTAGTGTAACTCTTACTCATGCCATCTTACAAATTTACTGCAGTGGATCTATCTAGAGTGCTCGATTGTTTGTTTGGTCCTTATCTATCTATCAGCATGGAGGGCTCCAGTAGAAAAACTCATTTGTTTACAGGGTTGCCAGAGCATGGACTGGTTAAATGACTTGTCTATAGTCCCACGGTAAATATAGGTCAGAGGTTGGACTTGAACCCGTCTTCATGACTCCAAGGCCTACCTGCTATTCATTTTGCCATATCATTTCTTTACATGTCTATATGAAATAGAATTTCATTTTTTCCTTAGCTCTTTCTTGATTTCCCTTTAATTCATTTCTTTCTTGCCTTCTGTGAGGTCCCTCCATGCCTGGATACTTTTAATTCTTGAGACTTCTGGTTTACATTGACTGGCAGAATCCATAAGAGATTAGTATGGAAGGTGAGGTGTGAATAAGGGTGTTTGCCAATAAGGGTGCCTTGTTGGTAAAGGAACAGCTAAATTAAAAGTTTAATAACCATGGAAAGGGTGCTCCATTCCATCCTTGTCATTTATAGATTTAAAGCCAGGGAATGAACTGACCCTCACCTGGAAAAGATTAAAGTAAATTTGAAAACACAGAGATCTATCCAGGGAGGGACTTTTTTCTCTCTGAGACTTGAATAAGTTAAAAAATATACCCTTCACTTAGATGGACTGGGTCCAGGTTTTCCCTGAAAAGTTGTGTTGAAACTAGAGACCCCCAATTCAAATGGACCAAGGGTCTTCATTATCAAGTTCTCTGTGTGTGGAATCAAGTTTCCCTGCTTTTAAACAGGCTTGAACAGTACATGTTTGTTGGTTTGAATGAACTGAACCGAAAATGAGAAGAATCTGTGATCCCTTTCCTCTTTACGCCACCTCTGCACCCTGCCTCCCCACCCCCATTGTGGAACCTGACTAAGAATTTTGAAGTGTTGAACCTTCAGTGGTACTGAAGCAAAATGAAGCAAAACTCAGTGGAAACTAGCTCACACTTGCTTGAGTCAGTGTTGGCCTAAATCCCAACGAAATTGAAACAACTTTGGTTATAGCTAAACTGAATTTTTTTTTTACCATTTTGACTCCCTGGGTGTGCATCTCTCACGTATACAGAGCCATATAAAACAACATCTACTTCCAAACCACAAGCAAACCGTTTTTGTGGCCTGGGGGAGAGCCACCCTAAATGCATCAACACATCTTTCAGGATGTCTGAGTCACATTTATTATGGTCAATCTTTTGTGGTCAAGTACAAATGAATATGGTAACACATCAGTCAAGAACCTTTCTTTTCAGTCTAAATTAATGGTCCTATGGATTGTTTCATCATCAGGGTAAAAAAATGCAAGTCTCCTTGGTCACTTCTGTGGTGATAACTTGCTTCAAACCTTGGGCCCTCATTCTGGGATTCAAAGTCGTGAGGGAAACTAGTTTTCTTGTCCAGAAACTGTGTTGTCACCTGGTTTTGTCAGCATCTGGAAAGCATGTGGCTAGTCCCCAGTGTGAAAGAATCCTCAGTTATTTGACTAGATAAGGGAATTGATTCAGTGAGTGTGTCTGAAATTTGGATGTGTAAATGTATGCATCTGAAAAACAAGAATCTTGTATGAGACATGCATGGCTTTCAGTGACCCCAGTAGAATATAAACTCCTTAAGGGGAGGGACTGTTGTGCTTTTTCTTGATCCTTTGTATGGAGTAGGTACTTAATAGATGCTTGTTGAACTGAACTGAAGTGAGAGCTATACTCTTGAGAACATGTTACTAACTACCATTAAGAACTTGAATTTCTCTTAGAGGGTATCTTTTAACAAAAGATGTCAGAAAGGCAATGGCAAATGCCTACTTATTGGAGAAGTAATGGTTTCCAGAACAAAAGGCTGCAGATTACAAATGAACAGAAATGGAATCCCATTCGAAAGGAGAATTTGCAATACTAGGTAGCAGCTGCCTGGTGAGTCTGCAGGGAATTTTGTTTTTCCAAGTTACAAATTAGAAGATGTTCTTTGGTTTAAAAAAATTATTTGTAGAGGTGAAGCACACACTCCAAATGCTATAAATTAGAGACCAACAGAAGTCTGTCTGTGGAGTCATGAGAGACATTTGGAAACAATTCCTTGCAGCACAGTGTTCCTAGTGGGTAGGTTGCTTGGCTTTAGGGAAATAATCGGAGTTTGTAAAGAGGGCCCCTTGAACTTTTAGAATTGCATTCAATTACAGGGTACATTTTTCAAGGTTAACAAGGCTGTCTGGCAAAATTTGCACACCTTTATGGGCATATATTATGTATGATCACCAAATTCTGCTTTTCCTGGCCCTCTGTCCCTGCTTCTTCCTTAGTGATGTCATTACAGCATCTTCAGTCACCACAACCAGTCTCCATACATCATCTGGGCTGGAATCTGTCAGTTCTGACTGGCTTTTATTTCAGAGACTATGATCAGCGGTAGAGACCTTAGCATCTGTTGCCTTGTGCTGTGGGAATCTTAACAGAAATGACTTGCTTGGCTTTTAGTTACTTTGTGCTGATTAGACAGTATGGTTAATGTTCTTAGAAGTTCATTTGAATGCTGTTTAAGTGTTCCTGTTTGATAAGGTGCTAAGTGTCACAAATAGAGAATCACCAGCTCTCAGACCTCTTGAGTCCTCCCTGCCAGCGTGGGTGACTGGTGATGTGAGTTGCCCAACCCACTTGGATTTTGTAGACTTGGTACTTAAAGTATTAGGTTGTTTTCAATCCAACTCCTCAAACGTTTATTGAATGTCTACTGTGTGCCAGGCACTGTGCCAGGGCTGGAAATACAATGACCAAAACTAAAGGCCACCCACACCCCTCCTCCTTCAAAGAGCTTATGCTACATGGGACCAGTTCAAAATGCAAAATCTAGAACTCCTTCTGAGAGTGGTGATTGTTTAAGAATTCATTTTTCCACTTGGCTAATCCTAGAACCTCATTAATTTGTTCTCTCTGCAGTGATTCAGAGAAGCATATCAGAGGAAAGAAATCCTCTTTAACTATTAAGAAGCAAACTAAAACCTAGAGGCCAGAAAATTCAGCACAGAGTCGGGAGGGGAGTAGGAAGAATAGGAGAAAAAAGGCATCTTCTCTGTTCTAGAGGCTTGAGAAACCCCTGATGTATGTATCATCTATCTGTATTGAGTGCTTAGCAGCCTTCAGCACGTTTCTGTGACAGTTGGGCCTGGAAATCAGGGTTTCAAATGAAAATGCCAATTGACCCTTGACAGAGAGCAAGGGGAAAAAATTCTAATTTGTAGAGACTGCCACCAGTACATATTAAAATGCATGTTAAAATAATGATCACTTTGCTGTGGTTCATCAGAAAAAATATTTTAATCCCTGGTTAATTACAGCTGAATTACTGTCACAGACGTTCTGTAATCCTAATGAAATAATAAGGGCTAGGATCATCCAGCTAATGAGAACTTTGACTAATTAGGAAAATCCCACAAAAATAATTTCCACTTAATGATGATGGACTTCTTTTCACTGATCAGGAGATGGTGTTTTCAGGCAAGTTAATGGAGAAGCCCTGTTTTTAAATGACAATGGGACTGATTTCTGCTTAAGTACCTTCTGCAGTCCTCAGGATAAATGATGACCAAAATGCAATATCCCTTGGAGGGAGAACCCAGAAGTTTCCTCACCAAATGTATATTTTTCTATATATTTGGGGTTGACTTCAGAGAGGAAACTGAAAAGCTATTAACATGGAAGGGAAATGTGTACAAAAACTTATGTACGTCCAAGACACATTTATACGTGTGGTTGCCCAACGCCTCTTCTACTCCCTTTTCTTTATTTGCACAAAGCCTCATCACTTCTTCCATCGATGACTGTAATAGCCTCTTTGATCTTCCACCTCCCAATCTCTCTCCTTTCTAATACATCATCACTTATGCAGCTGCCAAAATCATCTTCGTAAGATACGCATTTGACCAAGCCACTCCCATTTTCAAAACCGTGCAGTGGTTCTCTGTTGCTTCTTGGCTAAAATACAGACTTTTCATTCCGGCACTGAAGACTTTTCATAATCTGCCTTAAGTCTACCTTTACAAACTCATTACACATTACTCCCTTTCAAGAAATCTGTATTCCAGATCAGTTAGTCTATTTGCTATGCCCTAGACCTTGGTCCATGCTTTCACAGAGGCTATGACCTATGCCTAGAATATACTTACTGCTTCCTCATCTGAGTTATTATTATTAATATTATTGTTACTATTTCATTCTTGTCTTTTTGTTCACTGAAAATTACATAGAAATGAGCCTAGAACAAGTAATTCCTATTGTTCTTTTATATTTAATGTTTATTGAACTATTGTACAAGTATATGAAATGTTTGTTTTGTCTAGTTTATGCTGAGATAAAAAATTATCTTCTCTATACTTCCTCAAAATACCTTTAGGTAAATGCCACTAGCAAAGAGGATGATAGGAATGAGGTACACACACACAGACACACGCACACACACAAACACACACACACACTTTCATTTTCCTCATTTAAAGATTTTTTTCTACTAGGTCTCTACATTTTGAAAGCTTTCTGTTCCATATAGTTTGAAGATTATGACACCATGTATTAAGAGCATTGTTCTTACATCTTTGTGGTCACATGTTATAATCAGGTGATCATGGACAATGTTTTTGTACGTAATTCTGATTCTAGGACACTGTATTTTCTGATTTCTCAAAGGTATTTGGAAATTTGGATTTCTATACTGGTTTTCTTATCTATTAGTTCATGAGGCATTTTAATTTTGTAGTGTATAATTTTGACTACCTGATTATGTCTTTCTAGGTATTGTGTAGGTGCTATATTTTTGCAACCTTCAGGAATGTATTGTACAGTTTCTTGTGTTTCTTTACAAAGTCTACATCAATTTATGTAGGTCCAAGCTGCTAAAAAAATCAACTTTCTTAAAAATTCTATATGCACCAAAATATTTATAGCAGCATTTTGTGTATGTGTGTGTGTGTGTGTGTGCGTGCGCGTTAGCAAAGAACTGGAAACAAAGTGGATAACCATGATTTGGTGAATGCTTAAATAAGTTGTGGCATATGGATGTAATTCTGTATTGCTATGCTTTATATGATAAACAAAGAGAAGCATGCATACTTATGTGAAGTGGTGCAAAGTAAGAAAATCCAAGAGAACAATATATACAACGATAATTATAGTGTAAAAGGAAAGAATAACAATCACAAAACAATGGAAACTGAATGTGATGAAAACATAAGGAACATGTTCAGTCTTAAACAAGAAATCTGAGAAGATGACTTACCTTACTCTAAACTTTTTCTCTGTATTGATAGATTTTGTGGATTTTTTCTTTTTTTTTTTTTTTTAAAAGTTTTTTTTTATTCTAAGGGATAGCTCTTTCAGAGAGCAGAGCGGGAGGGACACTAGGGAAATGTAGCTGTTGGGAAAACAAAAGATGTAAGTAAAAATCTATTTTTAAAAAAAGGAAAAACTCTCATTTTTGGAAACAGTAACAAATCTCTTATTGCTGTCATGAACCCCTTGGTTTCTCTCTAAGCAAACCTGCTTGACAAGACCATTTCTTTGATACCTTATCTTCTGTTGGTTGAACTCATGTGAATATTGGCTTTCAGTTCTTTTCTTTTATCTTAACCACTTCACGGGCTCCATCCAATGGCAAGCCAGTATCAGTTATATTTACTAGATCAAGTGACACATGTCTGTTATTAACTTTTCTATTGCTCTGTGGAATTAAGTCTGTTCAAATGATTTTTCTGGAAATTTTTAAAAGGATAGGAACAGAGATAGGGAATCTACCATTCTTCTTTCTCCATTTTGGAGACAGTGTGGTGTTATTGTTATTAATATGAAAATGAAATCTGATGCATTTATAGCACTTTACATAAAGATAGCAATGGTTTATTAAGGGAATACTCAATTTCTTTAAAAAAAAGGCATCATGAGGTCCTGAAGATCACCAATACCCAGTGATCACTTTAAAGGTAGCATGTGGGGGACAGAGCCAAGATGGCAGATTGGGGGCAAAGCCAGGATGGCAAATTAGGGACAGCCACCCAGTTGAACTGTCCCAACATTCCCCTCCAAACAACTTTAAAATAATGCCTTTAATAACACAACTCTAAAAATAATTCCAATTTTGGAACAACAGAGGTAACAAAAAGTTGAGATAAGATATTTTTCTGGCCTAAGAAAACTGAAGAGGTAGGCAGGAGAAGTCTGTAACACTGAGGTAGAGGTATGGTGAAAGTTCAGAGCCCACACATGTGACAACAGCAACAGTAGGTGTATCATTGTCAACAGTTTCAGGAACTCTCAGCCCGGAGATAGTGGGGGCTGGGAAGCTGTGTCAGACAATTGCTCATCATGAAATTACAGGGAACCCTTTGCTGACGCTGGGTACAATTGGTGCTGATGGGCAACTCTATTGTCCATGCACAATTTTACATCACAGTTCCAGGGCTAAGAGGAGTACTGGTGATCAGTTACAAGGGGGAAGGGGCCCTGGTCATAGCACCACAGCAGAGAGGAGCACTAACATGTGCAATTGCAAGGAATCAGGTCATTACTTGGTAAAGACCAGAGCACAGACCAGGAGAGCAGTGGTCACATCTCTGCCAGGATCATGCTACCTTGGAAGCTCAGAAAGCTTGCAGACCCAAAGAACAAGCTAAAAAAAGCACAAAAATGGCCTGAAACTTAGGACAATGCCTGCCCAACTTCACTTGAGTAGAGCCCCAACTTTAACATAAAATTCAAAGTCAAGAAAATAGGCTGGAAAAATAAGCAAACAACAACAAAAAAAGAACTTGACCAGGAGAAGCTACTGTGGTGACAGGGAAGACCAAGACATAGAAGCTGACAATAGTGTGAAAACAACAACTAAAAGAAAAAGCCTCAAATGAAAGAGAGAAGGAGAATGGGGAAAATTATCTCACACGAGTTAGAGCTTTTACAATGAAGGAGAAAATGGGGGGAGGGTGGCAGGCAATGCTTGAACCTCACTCTCATTGGAACTGGTTCAAAGGAAGAAGACTATAAACACACATACATGCATACACACACACACACACACACTCAGTTGTGTATAGAAATGTAACTTACCCAATAGGAAAATAATAAAGGGAAGAGCTGATTGAGGGAGGTAGTAGTTAGAAGCAAAATAGACTTTTGAGAAGAGGGACAGGATAAAAAGAGAGAGAAGAAGAAATAGAAGAAAATGGGATGGATGGAAATGCACACTTAGTAATCCTAAATGTGAATGTGAATGAGATGAGCTCACCCCTAAAATAAAAGCAGAATGGATTAGAAATCAGAATCCAGCATTATGTGGTTTACAAGAGACATTTAAAACAGAAAGACATAAACAGTTAAAATAAAGAACTAGAACAGAATCAGATATGCTTCAGCTGAAGTAAAAAAGGCAGATCAATCATGATCTCAGACAAAGCAAAAGTGAGAATAGATTTAATTAAAAGAGATAATTATGCAAACTACTATTTTATTAAAATTACCATGAACAGTGGTATAATATCAAAAAAATTCCACCAAGGTTCTCTGATAGACCTCATATCTTAAATGCATACTAAGTATAGAACTCAATCAAATTTCTGAAACTAAGAGCCATTCCCCAATTGATAAATGATCAGAGGATATGAACAGGCAGTTTTCAGCTACATATAGTTGTTTAAAAAAATGTTCTAAGTCACTATTGGTAAGAGATGCAAATTAAAGCAATTTTGAGGTACCACCTCACATGCACAAGCATTGATAAACGCTGGAAGTGATGAGGAGAAAATAGGTATACTAATGAACTCTTTGCAAAGTTGTGAGTTGATAACCATTCTGGAGAACAATTTGGAACTATGCTCAAAGGGATGTAAAACTATGTGTACCATTAGACTTAGTAATATCACTGCTAGGTCTGTGATCTAAAGAGATGAAAGAAAAGGGGAAAGGACATATATGTGCAAAAATATTTATAGCAGCTCTTTTTGTGGTGGCAGAGAATTGGAAATCAAGTAGATGCTCATCAACTGGTGAATGGCTGAACAAGTTGTGGCATATGATTGCTGTAAGAAATATACTATGTATATATACTTATATACTATAAGAAATCAAGAGGAAGGTGGCTTTAGAAGAAACACAGCAAGACTTATATGAACTGATGCAAAATAAAGTGAGAACGGGGGAGATCACTGTTCACAGTTTCAGCAATGTTGTAATGATGATCAACTGTAAAAGACTTGACTACTCTCATCAATATAATGATCCAAATCATTCCAAAGGACTCATGATGAATAAAATGTTTTCCACCTCCAGAGAGAGAACTCTGAGTGCAAATTGAAGTATAATTTTCTTTCTTTATTTTTCTTGCTTTACTTTGGAAATATGGCTAATACGGAAATATCTTTTGCATGATTTCACATGCATAATATCATAATGTTTTCCTTATCACTGAGTGTGGGAGGAAGAGGATTTGGAACTCAAAATTTAAAAAGAATAGAATGTTAAAATAAATAACGAATTAAAAATAAAGATAGTACATTAGAGTTAGAAAGAGGAGTGATGATTAGCTTTGGTACTGTACTTGAACAGGTCTTTTGCATATGAAATAGAATTGATCAGAAATAGGCTATGTTAGAAGAATGAATTTAAAGAAACCAATTCACTGTTTTTCCCCAGAGTGGGAGAAGTATCCTGGCAAATATCTGGTCTGCTTAGCTTTCTTCGCTTCTTTATGGCATAAGGTTCTCTTCAGTTTGCTTTTCTTTTTGTTTCTTTTTTTTTTTTGAGGGCTCAGTGCAAAGGATCCTGGAAGTCAAGATTACGAGATATAAATTTTAAAAATGGATTTGAACCAATCCCTTACCACTCCCTAAATAATCTTTAAATCTGCCACCCAGGCATCTGGTTGTTTCTTGACAGAAACAGTAGTATATTTCTCACAAACATTGTAATAAATACCACAATAAAAACAGCCATAAAAAAGTTTCCAACAACCAGCAGGAACGGTTTGAGTAGGCTTTTATATCCCTGATGCTCTTCTCATTTCTAATTGGTATAGTGGTTCACTTAAAAGAGCAGCTGATCTGTGTGAAGGCTTTGCACTTCTTTTTGCATTTTCTCCCAGTGTCATTCTCATTCACATACATTCCGTCATTGTCTCCTCTCTGAAATCGGAGGAGGTAAGGCTCCAGAGATTATTCTCCTAAAGATGAATCTTGGCTATACTGATCAAGAGGTGAGTCACATTAACTGTTGTGGGATGGAGGTGTCAGTGGGGGTGGGGCTGGAGAAGAGGGAAGAGGAGTGAAAACGGTGTACATGACTACTTTGCTCTTAGGCATCCTCTTCTCTGATCTTGGATACCAGAAGAATAACCTTGCTGGTGATGCAGGGAGCACCAGGCCTTTCCCCCTGCAGAAGCTCTTATTGATGTATGTAAAGTCCAGGATCAGGTTTCCTGGGCTGTCAGTGATTAAAACTGAGTTAGACTCATTTTTTATTTTTATTTAATTTTTAAATTATAGAGTTTAAAAATTTTACTTTATGCTCACTTTTCAAAGGCATCAGGGCTTGGTGTGTTTACAGGGTTGAGTTATAATTTAATTGGCTGTATGAAGAGAGGTAAACATCAGGATGTCCATGTTTCCAAGGTATACAAGAAGGCACTGAATGATCTTATAGCAACACCACAAGTATGGGAATCAAACTAAATTAAACTGGCCCCGTACAAAAACTCACACGTACTGTACAAAATGTTACAGTTTCTTAAGAAACAGATTATGAAGCATTAAGATCTCCAGTGATCAAATGGATGTTCTTCATTCACGTAAGAATCTTTCTAACAAAGTTTTAAATAAATATTTGATTGAGTTACTTTAAAAAAACTAATTGCTATATTTTATTTTTGTATCACAGTTGTTTCCCTTTAACCATCTCCCACCCCCTTGTAGCAAATAAGATCACTTCAGACCCTTGCCACAGTGACCCTGAATGAAGGTATTTCCTTACTACTTCTTCTTCACTACTGACATCTACAATTCATCAAAATAGAACTACTTGTTTAGATTTTTATGGTTTATGTTGGGGCAGCTAGGTGGTGCAGTGGATAGAGCACCAGTGCAAGAGGATCTGAGTTCAAATCTCACCCTTGACACTCACTAGCTGTGTGACCTTGTGAGTGTGACGCTCACTTAACCACAATTGCTTCATGCTGGGTCATCTCCAGTCATCCTTATGAATATCTGGTCACTGGATTCAGATGGCTCTGGAGGAGAAGTGAGGCTGGTGACCTGCACAGCCCTCCCTCACTCAAAAATAAAATCAAGTGCAAGTCATGTCATTATTTCTCTGATGGCATGGTCTTCGTCAGCGAAGGATGAACACACACACATGGTTTATATTATTGTCTTGGTACTTATGTTCTTTAGGGTTTTTTCACTCTGCATTGCTTCAGTTTCTCTGAATTCTTGAGATAGATCTTTATTTTTTAATTTTTTCAATTAATTTATTTTTTAGTTTTCACCATTCACTTCTGTAAGTTTTAAAGTTTCTTCTCCTCTCTCCCCGAGATGGCATGCAATCTGATATGGGCTCTATACATACATTCCTATTAAACACATTTTCACATTAGTCATGTTCTATATAAGAATTTTAACGAATGGGAGAAACCATGAGAAAGAGAAAAAACAGCAAAACAAAATAATTCAAAAAGAAAATAGTCTGCTTTCCTCCGTGTTCCAACTCCGTAATTCTTTCTCTGGATGTGGATGGCATTTTCCATCATGAGTCCTTTGGAATCATTTTAGATCCTTGCAATTCCTGAGAAGGACTAAGCCTACCAAAATCAGTCATCCAACACTGTAGCTGTTTCTGTGAACAATATTCTCCTGGCTCCGCTCACATTACTCAGCATCAGTCCATGTAAGTCTTTTCAGGATTTTCTGAAGTCTGCCTGTTCATTATTTCTTATAGCACAATAATATTTTATTACATTCATGTACCACATGTTGTTCAGCCATTCCCCAATTGATGGGCGGACTTCCCCTTAATTTCCAGTTCTTGGCCACCACAAAAAGAGTTGCTATAAATATTTTTGTATATGTGAGTCCTTTTAGCATTTTTATGATCTCTTTGGGACATAGCCCCGGAAGCAGTATTGCTGGATGAAAAGTATGTGCATTTTATAGCCCTTTGGGAGTAATTCCAAATAAAATGTATTTTAGAAATGAGGCCTTTATCAGAGACACTAGTTGTAAAATTTCTTTCCCAGTTTTCTGCTTCCCTTCTAATTTTGGTTGCATTGACTTTTTTTGTGCAAAAACTTTTCAATTTAATTTAATCAAAATGATCAATTTTGCATTTCATAATATTCTGTATTTCTTGTTTGGTTATAAATTCTTCCATTCTCCATAAATGTGACATATAATCTATTCCTTGCTTCCCTAATTTATTTATAGTATCAGCCTTTATATCTAAATCGTGTACCCATTTGGATTGTGTCTTGTGTAGTCATTACCAAGTAGTTTTGATGATTGCTGCTTTATAACACAATTTAAGATCTGCTATGATGAGGCCATCTTCCCTAGAATTTTCTTTCATTAATCCCCTTGATATTCTGGACCTTTTGTTCTTCTAGATGAATTTTGATACTATTTTTCTAACTCTATGAAATAATTTTTTGGTAGTTTGATTGGTATGGCACTGGATAAGTATTGAATTAGCTTTTTAATGGAAGAAGATCCACTTCCAAAAGAATATAACTCAAACCAGTCTTCACTGAGTTATCTACTCTGTGCTAGATACACTCTTTAGGTTATATAAAGATGCCCATGTCTCTCTCATCCTGAAAAAGCCCTCACTTGACCCATTCCATTTATGCAATCATCCTCTTTCTCTTATGCCTCTTGTGGCTAAACTTATCAGAAAGGCTACCTTTAAAAGGAGCTTCCACTTTTTCTCCTCTCACTCTCTTCTTTTCGTTTGAATTTCAACATTTTATTTTTTCTACATGTAGAAACAAATTTTAACCTTTGCTTTTACAATTTTGAGCTCCAACTTCTTTCCCATCCTTCCTTCCTCCTATCATTGAGAAGGCAAGCAGTTTGATAAAGGTTGTACATGTCTTCTTAATCCTCTGCAATCCAACTTTTGACTTCATTTGACCAAAGCTGTTCTCTCCAAAGTAATCTCTCAGTAACCAAATCTAATGGCCTTTTCTCAATTGTCATTTGCCTTAACCTCTCCACAGTCTTTGACAGTATTGATAACTCTCCTGTCCTTGATTTCTCTTCTCTCTAGGTTTTTGGGACATCACTCTCTCCTAATTCTCCTCCCGTCTATCTGACTGCTACTTCTCCCTTTTCTTTGAGGGATTCTTTTCCAGATCATGCCTTGTAGACATAGGTGTCTGTCAGGGTCCTGTCCTGGGTCTTCTCCCTCTATGCTCCTTCACTTGATGATTTCTGCAGCTCTCATGGATTTAATTACCATCTCTATGCTGATGATTCTCAAATCCATCTGTCCTACCCTGATCTCTCTGTTGAACTCCATTCTCACATCTCCAAATGCCTCTCAGACGTCTTGAACTGGATGTTTAGTAGACAGCTTAAATTCAAGAGTTCAAAAACAGAACTCATTATCTTTGCCCCTAAACCATCCTGCCCCTTACTATTTTCTCACCTGCTGCCAAGACTTGTTTGTTTCACCTTTGCAGCATCTCTCCAATATACTCCCCTCTCTCCTCTGACATTGCCCCCACTCTTGTGTGGGTCCTCATCACCTCATGCCTGAACTATTGCAATAACATGATGGCAGGTCTGCCTGCCTGAAGTCTCTCCCATGTCCAATCTGTCCTCCATTCAACTGCTGAAGTGATTTTCCTAAAGCTCAGATTTGACCACATCATCTACTCAATATACTCCAGTGGCTCCCTGTTGCTCCCAGGAGTCAATACAAAATGCTCTTGTGTTCAAAGCCTTTCATAAACTAGCCCCATCCTACTTTTCCAGTCTTCTTATACCTTACTCCCCAACATATATGCTTTGATCCAGTGACACCGGCCTCCTGGATTTTCCACAAACAAGATAGTCTTTCAGCTCCAGGCAATCTCTCTGTCTGTCTTTCATGCCTTGAGTGATCTCCCTCATCTGCTCTGAAAACTGAGCACCCCCTCCAACTTCACTTAAGTCTCAACTAAAATCCCATCTTCTCTAGAAAGACTTTCCTAACCTCTTTTAATACTAATGCCTTTCCTGTTAATTATTTTCTATTTATCTTGTATATAGCTTGCTTTGTATATATTTGCTTGCATGTTATCTTCCCCCAGATTGTGAGCTTTTTCTAAGCTGTCATTTGCCTCTTTTTGTATCCCCAGTGCTTAGTACAGTACCTAGTACAAAAGTATGCACTTAATAAATGTTTATTGATTTGTCCCCCTCACTCAAATACATGCTTTATTGCTGCTGAGTGCAGTAGATTAATCCTCTTCATTTTCTTATTAGAAAGTGATTTGTATCATTACCATCTAAACTCTCTTGCTTGATAGCCTGGGCCTCAGTTTCTTTATTTGTAAATTAGGGAGTGGGACTAGTGGACTTCTTTGTGTGTAGTCTGTTCAGGTTGTAGCCCCTCAGACAGCATATTGATAATCAATAATGGACCGTGAGCTGGAGTTCTTTGCATGCCCAGCCCTTTAACTCTTCCATCTCTAAGGTCAATTTAGACATCAGAGAAAGGGAAAATGTTTGAAATATTGATATCTGACAGTAATTGCATTATCTAAATTTCAAAATTTTCCAACGAAAGTAATTAAAGTAGGGCACATTGTGGTTCTTGACTAGAAGTTTTCCTTTCTACATGGCTAAGTGATGCACATGGGTATCAAGGTCATGACATGGATCTCCTTAGCACTGGATATTCAATATCACTGAATAACTGAGGTACATTGGCCTATTCCAGTAGAACATAAACTCCTTGAGGAAAAGCACTGTTTTGTTTTTGCCTTTGTATCCACAATACTTAGTCCACTGTCTGGCACATAGTAGGTGCATAATACAAGTCTGCTGAATCAAACCAAATCAAATATGACCCCAAAATGTAACGAACTGATCTTTATCATCTAGTAATTATATTTCCTAAGGTAAATTATTCTCATTCCAGAGAACTGAAGCACATCTATGAGGGAAAGGAGCAAACATTTATTAAGGGCCTCTTGTGTGACTTATGCTATGGTAAGAGTTCTCCAAATACCTCATTGAATCTTCACAACAACCCTGGATTGTAGGTGTTGTTTTTATCCCCATTTTACCATTGAGGAACCTGAGGAAGAGGAGTTTAGAGTTAGTGACTTGCCCAGAGTAATACGGCTAGTAAATGTCTGAGATTGGATTTGGACTTAGCTTTTCCTGACTATAGTACCAGTGCTCTGTCCACTGCAGCATCACCTAGTTGTGTGAATGTAATCTTATTTTTGAAAGCAAATTATAGTCAGGAGAGATAAATACTATACTGATTGCAAGAAACTACTATTGAAAACCAAATCAGAGTTCACTACTGAGCATTTTTCCTTAGGTATTGAAATAGTCATACCAGGTCTTGAACTGTTGGTTCACCACAGGCTTGTACTGAGACTATAGAAAATAAGACAAAGAAAGAGAAGTTGATTATAGGCCTAGGGGAACTCATTTCCTGCTTTCTTTCTACTTCCTTTTGCTTCATCTTTCCTGTTTACTGGAAGTAGGGAAGGATGCCTGCAGTGTTTTACAGAGCTTAGATGGGAGAAATGAGATTCTGTGTCCACTATTGGGCACAGAAACAATAGGTTATGTTGTTCTTTGCATGTGTGTGTGTGTGTGTGTGTGTGTGTGTGTAAGTAATCAGTTTAACAATTGGCTATTGGATAAATTCTAATTTTCTGTTTATAAAATTATCTATTGTGTGGAATTCACCACTTTCCTGTTCGTTTATAAGCATAGTTGTAGCCAGAACCTTGAATGAGGGATCCTGAAAGGGCTTTATGCTACTTCACTGACTGTAGTAGTAGAGGATGGTGCTGGGGGGAGGGCTATTCTTCGCCTCTGCCCTCCTCTTATTTGTCTTATGGCGATGTATAGTAGTAGCACTTGGGGTCATATGTCTATGGAAATGACCTCCAATCTCATGTCCTAAGTGTCTACATACAAATATGCAAAGCGGGGAGTTCCTATCACAAGGACTCAAGTAGGCAGCATCCCTGAAAATTGGTCGGTTAGGACCCATGACTAAACGAGGCCTCTGAAGGAGTGTTCTTGATGCAAAAGGGACAGGTAGGTAAAGGGATAGAGAATAGCTTTGTTCTCAATTAAGAAGTTGTGTTCTTGTGAGTTCAGGGAAACAAATTAGAGGACTGTTGTTATGTAGTAGTGATGAGGGCCTTAAGTGAGCTGGGTATCTGCTGTACCTCTCTCAGGGGATGACATGTTCAAATACTGATATCACTTCTTGGCTGCCTCAACACAAAAAAGCCACCAGGAACTCTGGGCATTCTCCGAAGAAAACTGGTGTTTTCAGTGCGTGTCCTCCCCTCTGTGCCTAGGTAAATCTCCTTTTATTAACAGTTGATTGATGTACAAGGATCTCATTTTGTTCCAGTGCTGAGCATAAACTACCAGGGAACTGGCATGAGTCAGGCTCAGCCCCAAAGACCCATCAATGGCTGGGGACAGTGGGCATCTAGGGAAAATGTAATTCTTCTAGGTACATCATTTTGTGTCCATGCAGTGGGTGCCAATATGTAGAATATAGTTCAGCTTTGAGTTTAATGATGAACAAAACCCACATGTAAGGGATAATTTTTTGATGTTTATAATTAGTTGTGAGAGACCCACACAATATAAGTAGCTGACATTTACATAATGAATTGTAAGGTTTCCAGAGCACTTTATATTCATTCTCTCAAAGGACCAAAGATTTGGGGTTGAAAAGGGACTTTATAGAGGAGAAAATGGAAGCTTGGAGAGGTGACTATTTCCCTAAAGTCATACAGATAGAAAATATCAGAGCTAGGATTTGAACCACTTCCCCTGATGCCACATGCAGCATTTTTGCTCCTGCACCTCTGCAATCCACCAGTGTAAGCTTCTTGAGGGGAAGGACTTTTGGATTTTAGCCTACCAAGCACAGTGCCCCACACCTGGTAGGCTCTTAAATGCCTTGTTGTTGATTGATTGAGGAGGTTGCAACTCAGACGGAGGAAGCAACTTGCTTCAAATCATAAGTGGTAAGTAGCAGGCAGGATTAGCACTCAGGTCATTGGCTTCACCACACCCACACTGCCGGTCTAACGCTTGAGCTGGCTGCTCAGTCTATTGTAACTTCTGTGTGTGTTTATCTCCTTTGATTTGGTAAGGAGTGTAGCTTCAGCATCTCTAATTTGCATTTGAGGAAATTGGGGCCCATGTTAGGTGTAGGTACAAACTGAAGTAAGTTCATCATATTAAGGGGACAGCTTCTAAATATTGACATAGCTTACAACCTCAGCATGTATTACCATGTCCCTGGTTGGGGCTCTTGAAGGGGAAGCAAGTTGCCACAGGTTACACACAGTGGAGAAGCCAAGGCTGGAGCCCAAATTTTCCAAGTTTCCTAGTTCAGAGCAGATGAATGGGATATTGGATTGGGTATTGGTCTCAGATTCAGGAATACTTCAGTTCAAATCCTGTCTCAGACACTTAATAGCTGTGTGACCCTGGGCAAGTCACCTAGCCTCTGTTTGCTTTAATTTGCTCTTTTGTCAATTGAAGGGGTTTTGATTCATTTGCCCCTAAGGTCTCTTTAAATTTAAGATTCTATAATCCTTTGCTCTCTACTCTGTAACACATTCCTTGTAATAATATAGTCCCAACCACTTCTGAGTAGATAGAAATTCAACAATATATTAGCTTCTCTGCAAAATGCATGGAAAATACAGTGATGAGTATAGTGCATCCTGCTCTCTGGAGGTTAATATGCCATGAACATATTTCCATTTCTTGAAGTGAATGTCTGCTTTTGATCATGCCTCCTTCCTTGTCTTTGTCCTGCTTTTAATATCAGAGGCTAGCCACATGCCCTAAGAGAGCCATGCTTTATACATTAAAAATATTGTCAAGAATGGTTGCAAAAATTTATTAGGGAAAGGGACATTTGATTATTCTTCATGTAACTATTTCAAACTGGTGAAAGTAGCAAGATGGCTGCATTCAACAAACATTTGATAAAGCATTAGGAAGGTCTCTTTTAATGGGCCATTACTACCTGCTTTGGGTGCCAGGCACTTCGATCCACTCTTGAAATGTATTAATAAGATAGTAGAGTGTAGCTCCGAAATAATATTATCACCTAGGCTGTTTTTTTCTTTTTCTTTGTTAAATGCCATATCTTTGCTTTTTTTCTTTTGTCCTTTAAAATTAAGTTCATCTTTTCAGAGAAGAGAGCAGCCAGCATGATGAAAATTAAGGAGAAACCTCCATTTCACATAGTTTTAGCTGATTTTTTAAAATGTGTGCAGGGATTGCTTATTTGGATGTTCTCTCTTGGATGAAGGTTCTTCAGCTTTTTTTCCATTTACTGATGTTTTCTCAAGGGCTTATCCTTCCTCTAGTGCTACCTTTTTTGCCTTTGCTTCAAAGGACCAAGCAAACAGCCCATTCCCAGGTTTAACTATTGAATTTTCTTTAATAATGGCTCAGAAGGCCAGGCAGAGGCCACGGTTTAGCTGGTGGCATTGAGGGGACAGAGTGCAGCTCAGAAGTACGGCTGGAGCTCTAACTCTTGGCATACCTTTGGAGGCATCCCATGCCACTTTTCACTCTATTTGTAAACAGGGGAAAAAAGAAGTCAGGAACATTATTTCAATCTCAACTCCATTTAGACCTCAGACTGTTCCTCAGCATGGAAGCCTGTGTTAATACATCAAAATTGATTTATGTCACTTTCAGTTAGGTGTTTGTGTTGAGATGAGACCAGATCCTGAGAGATGAAGGGTGGCTGTTAAAAACATTCATAAGAAGAGCCTAGCCAACAGAATGAAGCCAGTTTGTTCCACTTTCTCTTGGGGAAAACTAAAATCAGGATTTGGGGTTTCTTTTTAGTGTTTGCTGAATAATCCCCTTAATGATAGTCCTGAATCTATATAACCATCACCGTTCTTTGAGTGGGAGAGATATAAAAGATATGGCCATTTAGCTACAAATGATTTTTTTCCTAAGGAAAAACTCTTGCTTTTGATATCAAAATCTGTGAGATAATGGCCGAAGAGATGTGGATGAGGGAGGACTGTATAGATAAAAAAGAATGACAAGAGAAAAGTTGATATAAATAGGACATTAAAGAGAAGCATTAATTTGTGATGAAGAGATGGACAACAGTTAAGAAGGATAGGAAGTGTAAATAAATAGATGGGTGAAATAGGGTGGGAAGTCAGGTAGGAAGCAACACTTCTCATGAAATCAACAGGTGGGGGATAATAAAGTCGATGGAACCTCAACAAATGAAGGTATCATAGAAATGAAACATCTCCAGAGGAAGAAGACAGAAACAGATAAATGACTGTCAATTGGTCATCCTCTTGGTTTGTGGAACATGAGTGATTCAATAAGTAGTTGAATTGGGCAGAGAACTAACTGGCAGTGGTAGAGAGAACTATGGTGTTTTGGCAGTGGGACATTCTTTGTTTCTTTCATGGCACCAGGAACACGGGGTAAGAAGAAATCTATCGAAGGAGGGTGTAACAATGACATGGCAATCAAAAAGCTCCATGATGCAAAAAGGAGTCAAGTTGAGGGAAAGACCCCCTCCCCCTGATACCATATTATGTAGAATTGGCTATGTGATTAAATGAAATTTAAAAAACCTCAAAATACATCAAGGGTTGCCCTGGAGTTCCCTAGATATGTGATCCCATGCAGATTGTAATCCATCTATGCCTTTGTTGCTCTTCCTAGGAAATATACCATGTTGGGATTATACCCAACATTTTGGGGATCTTTAGTTTTCTTGTTATTGTGTAGGTATTGGTAGAACACATATACTGTTCACTGGTTATCCCTCATTTTTGTTGCATGACTACCCCACCTGTTCTGGTCACATTTGCCCCTTATGACACCTTTTATACCACTTATCTTAATCCTTGGTTGGTGATATGTTACAGGATGTTTTTGCTCATCAATCATATTTAAATTGCCTTTTGAGTAACTCTGCAACTCCAGTTGTGTGGAGATTATGGTGTTTTATGACTTAATCACTGGAGGAATATTGGTATCAAAAATGTTGTTTGTTTCAAGGAAATTCTTGGGGTCATTAAAAATACTGTGGTTTCTTAAAGGCAGTTCCATTCATTTTAATCCTCTTGTTCACTTCTGGGTCAAACTGATTGTCCATACACAGTGTTTATACATGATTTGTATTCAGATGCTCAGCTCTATTTTTTGGCTACCTGACTACGGTCTGGCTTTTGACCTCATCATCAAACTTCAACTTCCCTCTCTAAAGTTACCAGAGGGGACTGGCCAAAATGCAGAGTAAAAAGAAGCAGTGCATCCTAGTTATTCAGAATTTTATTTTTAAAAAAGGAAGAACTGAAATGAGTGCCAGACAAAAGAGTGATGAAAAATTGCAAGAGAATCCACAGCAGGTAATCTTTACAGTAAAACCCCACCAATGTGACCCACAGGCAAGTGGCCAGGGTAGGAATAGTGGAATAGGAATGACCCAGGATCTTGGAGCCAGTCCCAGGAACATAAGAGGAACCAGGGTAGGGGATCTTAAAGCAAATTTATTTAAACCAGGAGAGGAAATATCTTAGCTAATCCTTTGGGAGCAGAAGAAAGTACTATCACTCTGATCTCAGCAACAGGACAGCATATAAGATAGACCAGTATCATACAAGGCTACCATTGACAGAAATAACCCTAGAGCAGCCTTAACTGAAAATTCCCAGAATGAAGTCTTAGGAACATTATGACCGAAATTCAGAGTTTCCAGGTCAAAGAAAAAAATACTGCTATTAGCCAGATAGAAAGAGTTGTAATACCAAGGAATTATAGTTAGGATCAGTTTAAGATAGCAGCTGTCTCTCTAAAGGACTAAAGAACATAGAACATGATATTCCTACAAGCAGTAGTTAATAAGCCTACAACAAAAATAACATCCTGAGAAAAGTTAAATATAATTCTACAGTGGGGAAAATGTATTCTTCAATGAAATAGAGAAATTCTAAGCATTTCTGATGAAAAGACCAGAACTGAGTAGAAACTTTGAAATGTTCACATGGGAATACAAGTGGACAACCCATTTATTAGGGCACAAAAAATCCTCACAACTAAATGCAGAAAAGCAAAAATAGTAAATGCATCCTTTTTAGATCATAGTGCAATAAAGTTATATTTAATAATGGCCATTGGGAAGCTAGATTAAAAATAATTGAAACTAAATAATCTAATCTTAAAAATAAATGGGCCTAAGAACAAATCAATCATAAAAACAATTGACAATTTCATTAAAGAAAACAATAACAATGGGATAACATACCAAAATTTATGGGATGTAGACAAGGTGATTCTTCACAGAAAATTTATCTCTCTAATTGCTTGTATCAATATAATAGTCTTCCCCTCCCAGATTGATTTTTATTTTATTTTATTTTATTTTATTTTATTTTATTTTATTTTATTTTATTTTATCTATCTACCCTTGAGTAACTATTTAGAGAAGTCTATTCATTGAATGGGTGTATCTCATTCAAAGTGAGACTGTGATAGGACTTTAGGCTAAAGTAGCCAGGGTTCTCTCATTGCATCTTGGGCCATCTCCAGTCATCCTGATGAATATCAGGACACTGGACCCAGATGGCTCTGGAGGAGAAAGTGAGGCTGGTGACCTTGTGCAGCCCTCCCTCACTCAAATCAAAGTCAACTACAAGTCACGTCATCATCTTGATGTCCTGGTCCTCTCCCAGAATGAAGGACAAACACAACAAGAGATAGAGTAGATGAATGAACTCAGCATGCAACTAAAAATGCTAGAAAAAGAACAAATTAAAAAATCCCCAATTAAATATCAAATTGGAAATCCTTAAAATTAAAGGACATATTAATAAAATTAAAAGTAAGAAAACCATTAAACTAATAAATAAAAGTAAAAACTGATTTTATGGAAAAAATAATTGGTCAATCTGATTTAAAAAAGAAAAGAAGAAAACCAAACTACTAGTCTCACAAATGAAAAGAGTATATCCACCACCAAAGAAGAGGAAATTAAAACAATTATTAGGGGCTGTTTTGCCCAATTATATGCCAATAAATTTGACTATCTAAATGATGTAAATGAATATATGCAAAAACTATAGACCAATTTCCCTAATGAATACTGATGCAAAAAGTTTAAATAAAATACTTGCAAGATTACACACACACACACACACACACACACACACACAAAACCAACAGAAATCATAAATTATCTCAATAGATACAGAAAAAGCCTTTGACAAAATATAACATCCATTCCTATTAAAAAACACTAGACAGCATAGGAATAAATGGAACTTTCCTTAAAATGTTAAATAATTTTTATCTAAAACTGTCAGCAAGCATTATCTGTAAATGGGGAAAAACGAGAAGCCTTCCCAATACAATCAAGAGTGAAGCAAGGGTGCCCATTATCACTTCTAGTATTCATTATTTTACTAAAAATATTAGCTATAGCAATAAGAGAAGAAAAGGAAATTGAAAGAATTAGAATAGGCAATGAGGAAACAAAACTATCACTCTTTGCAGATGATATGATGTCATACTTAGAGAAGACTAGAGAATCAACCAAAAAACTAGTGGAGATAATTAACAACTTTAGCAAAGTTGCAAGATACAAAATGAACCCATATAAATCATAAGCATTTCTATATTTGACCAAGAAAGTTCAGCAACAAGAGATAGAAAGAGAAATTCCATTTAAAATAACTGTATACAATATAAAATACTTGGTAGTCTATCTGCTAACACAAACCCAGGAACACAATTACAAAACGCGTTTCACACAAATAAAATCAAATCTAACCAACTGGAAAAATAATAATTGCTCATGGATAGGTCAAGGCAATATAATAAAAATGATGATTCTACCTAAATTAATCTATTCAGTGCCATACCAATCAAACTACCAAAAATTATTTTATGGAGTTAAAAAAAATAACAAAATTCATCTGGAAGAACTAATGGTCAAGGATATCAGTGAAAAAAATGTGAAGGAAGGTGACCTAGCTGTATCAGATCTCAAACTGTATTATAAAGCAGTAATTGTCAAAACAATGTGGTACTAGCTAAGAAATAGAGTGGTAGAGCAGTGGAATAGATTAGGTATATAATACATTATAGTGAATGACCATAGTAATCTAGGATGTAAGCCCATAGATCCAAGCTTTTGGAACATAAACACATTATTTGATGAAAACTTCTTGGGAAACTGGAAAAAATATATGACAGAAAGTAGGTATAGATTAACATCTCACAGTGTATACCAAGATTAGGTCAAAATGGGCAAATGATTTAGATATAAAGAGTGATACCATAAGCAAATTAGGAGAACATAGAATAATTGATCTGTCAAATCTAGGGAGAAGGGAAGAATTTAGGACCAAACAAGATAGAGGCAGCATTACAAAATGTAAAATAAATAACTATGATTATGTAAAATTGAAAAATTTTTGCACAAACAAAACCAATGTACCCCAAATTAAAAGGAACGCAGAAACTGGTGGGAAAATTTGCAATGTGCATCTCTGGTAAAGGCCTTGTTTCTGAAACATATAGAGAACTAAATCAAATTTGTTTTCTGTTAGGCCTCCCCATAAACAAGTTCTTCCAGCCCATTCATGCTCACTTCTCTCTCTCAGCTCTGCTTGTCTCTCTTCTCTCTTCTCCCTCCAAGCGATACATTGTGTGTGTGTGTGTGTGTCTACACACACACATATATACATATATAGATAGATCTCTCTCTCACTCCCTGTCTTTAGGCCATAAAAACCTTATAATCCAGTGCAGAAAGGCAGAGATAGTCAATGCATCCTTTTCAGATCATAATGCAATAAAAGTGATATGTAATCAAAGGCCATGGAAATACAAACCAAAAACTAATTGGAAACTAAACAATCTACTCCTAAATAATGAGTGGGTTAAACAACAAATTATAGAAACAATCATCAATTCATTCAAGAGAATGACAAATAATAAGACAACCTACCAATCTTATGGGATACTGCAAAAGCAGTTCTTAGGGGAAGTTTTATATCTTTGAATGCCTAAATGAATAAAATAGAGAAAGAGGAGATCAGTGAATTAGGCATACAGCTAAAAAATCTAAAAAAAGAACAAATTGAAAATCCTCAAGTAAATACCAAATTAGAAATACTGAAAACCAAAAGAGAGATTAATAAAATTGAAATTAAGAGAACTATTGAACTAATAAATAAAACTAAAAGCTAGTTTTATGAAAAAACCAATAAAATTGATAAACCTTTGGTCAGTTTGATAAAAAAAAAAAAGGAAACCAAATTACCAATATCAAAAATGAAAAGGGTTAACTCACCTATGATGAGGAGAAAATTAAAACAATAAAAAGAAATTACTTTGCCCACTGTATACTCATAAATTTGACAATCTAAATGAGATGGATGATTATTCTAAAAAATATAAATTGCCCAGATTAACAGAAGAGGAAGTTGAATACTTAACCCCATTTCAGTAAAAGAAATTGAACAAGCCATCAATGAACTCCCTAGGAAGAAATCTCCAGGGCCAGATGGATTCAGAAGTGAATTTTATCAAACATTTAAAGAACAGTTAATTCCAATACTATATAGACTATTTGGGAAAACTGGGGAAGAAAGAGTCCTCCCAAATTCTTTTTATGATACAAATATGGTTTTGATACCTAAACCAGGAAGAGCCAAAACAGAGAAAGAAAATTATAGTCCAATTTCTCTAATGAATATAGATGCAAAAATTTTAAATAAGATTTTATCAGAAAGAATACAGCAACTTATCATGAGAATAATACATTATGATCAGGTAGGATTCATACCAAGAATGCAGAGCTGGTTCAATATAAGGAAAAATGCCAGGCCTAGAGGCCTGAGGGCTACCCGAGTCTTCTTACCTCTATCCCGAGGTCTTCGGTTGGCCAAACCAGATGCTCGTATGAGAGAAAGGACATTCCATAGTCGAACAAGGGTTGAGCTTTATTTCAGGGTCTAGTTACAAGTGCAGGGGAATTCTTCCTTAGGAGGGAGCGAAGAATCTCCCAAGGAGGCAAAGATCTTACAATAAGAGATTGGAAGTAGAAGTATAAGTGGGGAGAGAGGGGGAGGGGAGAGAGGAGAAAGGAAAAGCGGAGCGTTGTTGTCCTCACTGCTCCGCGCCCCTCCCGCCCAAGAGAACTTTCAGGCTTTCCTGATCCTACTTAAACCCTCCAGCAGCATAGTTTGCATCTGAATACCGTGCTGTTAGATAACAATAGTGTGCCCAGATCCGGGACAATCTCGAGGGCGGGGAGAGCTCTCTCCCATCACGTTTCTCACGGGAAGAGGCGGAAATACACGAGATAGCTCGGTTCACCTTGATTCCCAGTCGTTTCCTGGGGGGTCTCGTGAGAACTCTAAGATTTAGAAGTTCCCACCTTTACCCGCCCGAGACTGTCCACCTGGAATTGAGCTTCCATCCCCAACAGAAAAACATTAACATTATTGATCAAATGAACAACAAAAGTAACAGAAAACACATGATTATCTCAATAGATGCAGATAAAGCTTTTGACAAAATACATCACCCTTTCCTTTTGAAAAGAATGGAGAACATAGGAAAAAATGGAATTTTCCATAAAATAATAAGGAGTATCTACCTAAAACCTTCAGCAAGCATTATATGCAATGAGGATAAGCTAGATGCATTTCCAATAAGATCAAGGGTGAAACAAGGATGTCCATTATCACCACTATTATTCAATATGTTACTAGAAATGTTAGCTGTAGCAATTAGACAAGATAAAGAAATTGAAGGAATAAGAATAGGCAAAGAAGAAACAAAGTTATCATTCTTTGCAGATGATATGATGATATACTTAGAGAATCCCAGAGAATCAAGGAAAAAAACTACTTGACATAATAAAGAACTTTGGCAAAGTTGCAGGTTACAAAATAAACCCACACAAATCTTCTGCATTTCAATATGTTACTAACAAAACCCAACAGCAAGAGATAGAAATCCTGTTTAAAGCTACAGTAGACAGTATAAAATATTTGAGAGTCTACATGCCAAAACAAACACAGAGATTATATGAACACAATTACAGAACACATTTCACACAAATAAAATCAGATCTAAGTAAGTGGAGAAACATCAGTTGATTGTGGGTAGGCTGAGACAATATAATAAAAATGACAATTCTACCTAAATTGATTCACTTATTCAGTGCCATACCAATCAAACTATCAGATAATTATTTTGTAGAGCTAGAAAAAATAATATCAAAATTCATCTGGAAGAACAAAAGGAAAAAAGAAAAAAAAATCAGAAAAAGAAAAAAATATCAAGGGAACTAATGAAAAGAAATGCTAGGGAAGGTAGCCTAGCTCTATCAGGTCTCAAATTGTATTATAAAGCAGCAATTATCAAAACCACTGGGTACTGGGTAAGAAACAGAAGGAATAGTTTAGGTACAGAAGAAACAGTGAAATAGGTTAGGTACCCAAGACACAGTAGTCAATGAATATAGCAATCTACTGTTTGATAAACCCAAGGATCCTAGCTTCTGGGATAAGAATTCATCATTTGACAAAAATTGCTGGGAAAACTGGATAACAGTGTGTCAGAAACTAGGCATAGATCAATGCCTGACACCATACACAAGAATAAAGTCCAAATGGGTATGTGATCTACGTATGAAGATTGATACTATAAAGAATTTAGTGGAGCAAGGAATAGTGCATTTATCAGATTTATGGAGAAGGGAAGAATTTTTGACTAAACAAGAGATAGGAAATATTATATGAAATGCAAAATGGGTATTCTGATTACATTAAATTGAAAAGTTTTTGCACAAAAAACCCAATGCAACCAAGATTCGTAGGGAATCAAAAAACTGGGAAAGAATTTTTGCAACTAGTGTCTGTGATAAAAGCATCATTTCTAAAATATATAGAGAACTGAGTCAAATGTACAAAAATACAAGTCATTCCCCAGTTGATAAATGGTCAGAAGATATGAACAGGCAGTTTTCAGAGGAAGAATTTAAAGTAATTAAGGGGATGCCCATCCATTGGGGAAGGGTTGAATAAATTGTGGTATATGGATGTAATGGAATACTATTGTGGTATAAGAAATGATGAACAGGAAGACTTCAGAGAGGCCTGGAAAGACTTATATGATCTGATGCTGAGTGAAAGGAGCAGAACCAGGAGAGCTTTGTGCACAGCAACAACCACAGTGTGTGAGAGTTTTTTTCTGGTAGACTTGGAACTTCCTTGCAATGCAAGGACTTAAAAAAATTCCCAATGGTCTTTTAAGGCAAAATGCCTTCCACATCCAGAGAAAGAACTATGGAATTCAATCGCAGAATGTAGCAGATCATTTTTTTTTTCTGGTTTACATTTTGGTTTGTTATATGATTTCTCCCATTCATTTTGATTCTTCTACACAGAATGACTATAGTGAAAATGTATTTAATAGGAATGTATGTGTAGAACCTATATACAATTGTATGCCGTCTCGGGGAGGGAGGGGGGAGGGAAGGGAAAAAAAACTAAGTTATATGGTAGTGATTCTAGAACACTGAAAATAAATAAAATTAATTAAGATGAAAAAAAGTAAAAATAGATGATTTTGAGTCTTCATTATAAAAGCTTCTACATAAATAAATGCATCTAGGTTAACAAAGGAAAGTGGTTAAATGAGCAAAAATGTTTATATAAAATTTTTCTGATAAGAACTTGGTATCTAAGATATATAAATATCTAATACATATATGTATATATATATACGTGTGTGTGTATGTATGTATGTATTTATTACCAAAAGCCATTCTCTAATAGATAAGTGGTCAAAGGATATAAACAAGCAGTTATCAAAATAAAAATGGTAAATGATTAACAACCATATGAAAGAACATGCATATAATTAATAAGAGAAATACAAATCAAAGTAACCCTGAGTTTTCACTTCACATCCAGAAAATTGACAAGGATGACAGAAGATGGGAATAATTAATGTTAGAGCAGATGTGAGAAGATAGATGTACTAGTGCATTGTTGGTAGAGCTCTTAATTAGCGCATCCATTTTGGAAAGTAGTTTGGAATTATGCAAATAAAGCGACTAAAATGTCTATAACTTAAGCCCCTATATATGAAAATATTTATAGCAGCACTCTAGTAGCAAAGAACTGGGAGCAAAATTGTTGCCCTTTGGGAAATGGCTTCAGAAATAGTGCTACACACATGTAATAGAACAAAATATGATGAATACAGAGACTCAACTAAAGACTTATATGAACTGATGTAAAATTAGCAGAGCCAAGAAAATGTTATAGACAATGACTGTGGTAAAGTTAGTAGAAAGAATCTCAGCCACAAAACAAAGCTGAATGCTGCAGAATTACAAAGAGCAAGCAAAGCTCCCAAAAAAGAGATATGAGAAGATAGAGATGAAATGGTGCATACTTTTTCAGACTTTTTCAATGTAATGATTGGTTTTGGTGAACTTTTCTTTTTTTTTCTTTTTCCTTTCTTTAAAAAATATTATTTTTTATGAGATGGCTTTCTGGGAAAGGGAAGGGAAGGAAGGAAAGGAAAAGGTTACCTAGACAGTAACAACCTTTCTTTCCCAAATCTCATTCAGCATTTTGTTTGCCTCTCTCTAATTACCCTTTTATAATTATTTATCATAGTGATTTGTTTCTACGTGTCCTATGCCCTCTGCCAGATTATAAGCTCCATGAGAGCAGAAACTGTTATTTAAACTTGGCATGTTGGTCAGTGTCCAGCACAGTGCCAGGTACATAGGCAGTGCTTAACTGGATTTGAATTTCTTCAGCTAACTTTTGCCAAGCACTTGGTATCCAGTAGTACCATACAAAAATAAATGCAAGTAAAACTCTGGTATGTGAGGGGGACCTTAAGATATTATGCAAATATAATTCGATAGAATATATTGAGCATAATAAGGATATACATAAGGTGCTATGTAAGTTTGTAGAAAATAGTTTGGGAAGCAGTATCAAGGAAGACATCTTGGAAGAGGTGGTATTTAAGCTGGGTTTTAAGTGGATTTTAACCAGCAGAGAGCTTGAAGGTTCCAAAGAGGCAAGTCAGGAAGATGGAACCATGAGCTTTCCTATTCTTCCAGGCTGGGGAGGGAGTTGGACTGCATAAATTCTGAGGTTCCTTCTGACTCCCACATTTGACATTTGCGGACACTTTTTTGAGGAGAGAGAATACTTGCACTATGCATTTCTGTGTGTCAAAGGGTGCCTTAGACTTTACTCTTAGCAGGGGAAACATATGCATGATTAGACATTGCAAAGAGACAAATTTAGACGATATCAGGAAAATTCTCCTCCTGATAATTAGAGCTCTCCCAGTATGGAATGGATTGCCCCAAGAGGTCGTGGTTTTAAGTAGAGGCTAGTTTGTTGGATGTAGCATAATGAGGATTATTTTTTTTTTTTTGCTTATGAATTGGACTAGATCACTTCTAAGGTCCTTTCCAGCTTTGAGATTTTATGATTTCCTGACTTTGTTTTTCTATTCTGTTGTGTTCCTAGTACTTTAGAAAGGATAATTTGTCACTCTGAGGCCTATTGGCTTGCCACTTGTTATTTCTGGTGAGAGCATGGCCTTGGATACTGAGAACAGTGAAACACTAGAGCCCCAAGGGTTTCCTCTCAGACATAGCAATGTGAAGGCTAATGGATTCGGCTCCTTGTAGAGCAGATCTGTCAGATCTTTGCTGTGCATCTCCGGTAACTGGGCCGCTGTGATCACGTTCTCCGTGCTCATAGGATAAAGACCCCCAATTCAAGCCATTTTGTCATTCATTTAAACTTCCAGCACCACTGGTACTGAGAAACAGCTTCCCTAAATGACTCCATAGGAGCTGTCCCCTAAGTAGACTTCGATAATGGCACTTGTACCTCAGAGGAGAAAAAACAGAATCAGTTATAACTCCTGTTCAAGCAAATTAACAATGGCAACAATAATAATTACTAATATGCGTTGCAACTCTTTTAAAGTCAAATTGCATGTTACTGTAAGCCAGACTTAAAATATGACTTTCTTGCCTTGTGAAAGTCTTAATTAAAATGATGCATTTTAATATACTTTTGCTACATAATATAAATTATTTCTCAGTGACTCAATTTTCACTTTCTTCTCAGTAATAATCTTGGTTGTGCAGTGCAAAGGAAGAAGAAAATTGGTGATTAATAAAAGAATGAGCAGGTGGTTACATGGCTCCTAAAAAGATCAGCAGTGTAATAATTTCTTAATTATTATTATACCCTGTAAGGGTTTTTAAATACATGATAATATATTTCCTTCTCCTACTGCTGGCACCCTATTGCTCCTGGCATTTGGTTTAATTCAGAATAATAATTTATGAGAACTGAGGTACCTCCATACATTTTCTTCCTTCTGTTTTAGTCTCTTAAGTAACCATCTTGTCACATTTATTCTGCAAATGTTGCAGCCTGCATGTCATTTCAGCAATATGGACTAATGCCATGAAGTATTTGGGGGAAATTAACATTTTATTTCTGAAAGCAGTACTTTCAATATGTCTTTCAAAGAAGCAGATGAAAGCAGCTTAATTGCTTGGTTTTTATCAAGGTGAAGAAAGTGGGGAGAAACATTTAAAGCGTTAGATAATAGGGAGAAGAAGAAACTTCCTTGCAAGATGGCCATGCTGAGCAAAAGGGAGTCTAGTCTCAGTGACAGAATTCTTGGTGCATCATTCGATATGCAGGAAGGGACAAATCTTTAGTGCTCTCTCACCCTGTCAGATAAGACTCCTGGATGTCCACATGAGGCATTTATCTAATGAGAAAAATGATATTTTGAAGATGTGGAACTCATAATGAGGCTGGAGTTTATCCATTATGTAGCCAATAAACTTTGTTTTGCGAATTCAGTGGACCTTTTGGAGTTCCCCTAATAGGTTCAGATATTTCCTTATGGCATCTCATAACTGAGTCACTGGATTTTGGAATTCCCCAGTTACTTCACGAGATTGATTGTGTTTGAAAAGTTTGCTTCAGTCCAGTTTAACAAATACTGATGAATGATTGAGAATGGGTATAGGAACAATGATGCATTAGACTCAGTTTAATTTCCTTGAGAACAAAGATTGCCGTGCTGTTTTGTTTGGTGGCCAGTAGAGGACTTTACCAAAGAGTTGGACCATGTGATACAGACAGAATGGATACACCTCCATGGATAAGATGTTCCTGAGTGATGGCAACAAAGGAACAGGCTGAAAATGGGAGCAAGGAATAATACTCTTCCTAATCTTCTTATGTCATGCCCTTACTTTCTGATCTGCCAGGTGATGGATGTCAGTCTAGCAGTGTGGGTAGCCAGAGACTATTCAAGTGACCTTTTCAGTGAGTTGCAAGATATATGGTCTCATCAGATGCCCACAAGAAGCTAATCTTTATCAGTAATGAAAAATTCAGAAAGTTTGTGAAAGAGCAGGACTTGTGTGAGAAGTAGTCCTGGCCTCATGCTGTTGCCCATTCCATTTACTGTTCTGGTTCCTTCACTCTTCCCTATGGATCCCCTTCTATTTTCCCTCTATATTACTTGGTGGTATCACCACCATCTATGGATTTAATTATCATGTCTCTGCTGATTCCCAAATTTATTTCTCCTGCCCCAAGCTCTCTGCTGACCTCCAGTCTCACTTCTCCAACTGCTTTTCAGACATCTAGAACTAGATATGCAGTAGAGTTCTTAAATTTAACATGTCTAAAACTTAATTAGTTATCTTTCTCCCTAAATTTTCCCTTCCTTCTCTTACCTTCCTTAGTCCTGTAGAAGGCAACACCATCCTCACGGTTTCTCAGGATTCCAACTTAGAAATTATCCTGAATTCCTTACTGTCTTTCACCAGCCTCTCCCTATATCCAAGCTGTTGCCAAGGTCTGTCAATATCAACTTTGTAACGTCTCTCAAATACACCCCCTTCTTTCCTCTGGCACTGAAGTCACCCTGGTGTAGGCCCTTATCATCTCACAAAAGGACTACTATAATACCCTGCTGGTAGGTCTATCTGCCTCAAGCCTCTTCCTACTCCAATCCAGCCTTCATTCAGCCACTAAAGTGATTTTCCTAAAAGGCAGGTCTGATCATGTCAACTCCTCTATCTCCCCACTCAATAAACTTGCTATCCAGTTGTTTTCAATTATGCCTGACTCTTCATGACCCCATTTGGGGTTTCCTTGGCAAAGATACTGAAGTAGTTTGCCATTCCTTTCTCCACCACATTTTACAGATGAGGAAACTGAGGCAAACAGGATGAAGTCACTTATCCAGGGTCACCCAACTAGTAAAGTATCTGAGGCCAGGTTTGAACTCGGGAAGATGAGACAACTTGATTTTGCTCTAATGTCTGGGTCACCTAGTCCCATCGAAAATCCCATTTTCTACAGGAGGCCTTTTCCAGCCCTTCTTAAGTCTAATCCCTTCCCTCTTTCAATCATTTCCTCTTTATCTGATTTATAGCTTGTTTGTACATATCTGTTTGCTTGTTTCTCTCTCGTTAAATTGTGAGCTCATTGAGGACAGTAGTTGTAATTTGCCTCTTTATATTCCTAATACTTAGTACAGTGCCTGGCACGTAGTAGGTGCTTAATAAATATTCACTGACTGACTTATCCCAGGTTCAGTCCAGGGTTGGGATTGTTGTCTATACTTTGAAAAGAAAGGAATACAAAACCAGGCAAGATTATAGTAAAGTGAATGACAGATGACACGGTGATATAGTTTGTTGGAAAGACCTGAGGACAATCTATACATATTGATTGAAGGAAGCCAAGAATACTTCTAGGATCCAACCATGATAGAGCCAGAAGGGGCCCTCTGAGAAATTTTTATTCAGCCCCATTGTTCTGTAGAGAAAGAAACATTCCTAAGGAGAGGAAGACACCAAAGTGATGCAGCTAATCAGTGACAGTTGGGTATTGAATCTAGATCTTTGAATTTCAGATCCAGGGGGTTCGTTCCTCAATACTCTTTCAAGATTTCTCCAGGGAAACTCTGGCTTCAAATAGGAAATGTTTGAGAGATAGCTCCCTCTGAGTTCCCAAGCTGCATACAGTTATAGAAGTAGGAAATCTTCAACCCTGGTCTACAACTGTGTATGTGAAATCTGAAAGCCTGGCTATGAACAATTTCCCACTTTGTTAATGACCTTCTTTATCATTATAGGATAATAGAGTCGTGTGAGCTAGACATCACAGACTCATAGATAGGTTAGTCAATTTGGCTTCAGTCTTTGATCAATTGACAAACAGTTCTAAGCAACTCAGTCAATTGATTAATAGTAGAATCTCCATGTAACAGTTTTCTAAGTGCCAAGGATACAGGCCAGGTAGAACAGACAAAAATATCTCAGCACACACAGAGCAAATGGGATGCCATTATTAAAAGGAGATTAAAAAGCCAAAGGAACCTGAGGGACAGATGGAAAAATAAAGTCCAGACTAGGGAAATGATTTTCCCCTACATTTTCTATTCTACCACAATGCTAGGTTCAGAGGACATGGGTGAGAGTCCCGTGTCAAGATGGCCAAGTCAGTAAAAACTGGTTTTACTTCTTAGGTCTAATATTTATCAGCTATATGATAAATGGGCCAGTTATTTCAACTCTGAGTTTCAATTTCCTCATCTGTAAAATGGGGACAAGATTATTTTAGGGAAATTTCTTCTGAACCCAAAGAAATCTTCCCTTCCCTTCCCTTCCCTTCCCTTCCCTTCGTCAAAACCTTAAACCCACTTTGAAGCCCATACATTGCACAACAATAGGTCCTTGCTCAAACTCTACTTAAATTCCAGGCTTCAGAGTGATTATCAATAGTAACTGATGGTCTTTCCCTCCCAGCTGGATTTACTTATTTTTTTCTTTTGCTCATTAAAGGGGCCATTCCCTGATTACTTCTTAAAGAGGCCTATTCACTGAATAGGCATTACCTCACTCTAAGGGAGTATGTGAATAGTCCAAGGTCTCCCAGTGCATCCTGGGCCTTCTCCATTTATCTTGATGAATATCTGGTCACTGGATCCAGATGGCTCTGGAAGAGAAGTGAGCCCTCCCTCACTCAAAACAAAGTCAAGTGTACGTCATGTGATCATTTCTCTGATGGCATGGTCTTTGAAAACGAAGGATGAACAGACAGATATGATAAAGACACAAGTTGGATTGTGCAAGTATTTATTAAGAGTCTATTATCAAGGCAATGAGGATACAACCTTCCCTTCCTCCTCAACCCCAAATAAATCCTGGTCCTCAAGGAACTTACATTACACTGGGGGTTGGGGGGGTGGTGGAGGCACATGATGAGCTGAATTTCAGAGAAAGCTAACAACTCTCAGAGAAGCACAAAGGTAGCGCATGAGTGCAGCCTAGCCATAGGAGGGGGAGACACTATAAATACAAAGGTACCTTATGGGCCGAGGGTGATAGGAAGGGCCCTCATTAGAAGGGAAGGAGGACAATGAAGTTCAGGTTAGGTGCATTGTTTTTGGGAGCAGTTAGGTGGTGCTACAGTGGATAGAGTGCTAGGTCTTGAGTCAGGAAGATGCATTTCCCTGAGTTTAAGTCTGGCCTCAGATACTACTAGCTGTATGACCCTAGGCAAGTCACTTCACCCTTTTTGCCTCAGTTTCCTCATCTGTCAAATGAGCTGGTGAAGTAAGTGGCAAACCACTCCAGCATCTCTACCAGAAAAAACCCCAAATGGAGTCACCGAGAGTCGGACACAACTGCAACAACTGAACAATGTATTGTTTTTACAAGTTTTGAAATAGGTTTATGGCAGTCTTGGCATAGAGCAAGAGGAGCCCTCCGCCTGGAGTATATCACTGAGATATAAGTAGTAAGTATATATAAGGGATATATCCCCCCGGGATGTAAGTAGTAACTTTCCAGGAAGAAAGGTCCGTCATGTCCTTCTTTGGGAACCTCCAACAACTAGTTTCCAGAGTTCCACCGCAACCAAGAATGCAGTCCCCCAAACTAGTCCTGTGGGGTTGACAATAACTACCCAAAGTTCAGGATATGTTAAAAAATGTTCAGTGGGTTGTTTATGTACTATTGGGTTTTAATTCATGACCATCCTCTGTAGGTACTGGGAGATAGGCTTGGCATAACTGTTGTCCCCTTATCCTTCTCTGCCAAGTGACAAGCTACTCATTTTCTGGAGGTTTTAGGGAGGCCGTGTTGACCCCATTGTATGCACTGACTGACCCTGGAAGTCCCCCCCAAATCCTAATGGAGGTTAATGTCAGTCCTTAGTGGCCATTGCCTCCCTTTTTAAAGGGAAGGAGTGACTGGACAACTTATCTGAATGCAAAAGATCAGTTTTGGCAAGAAAGCTAAACCAGGCTGCACTAAGAGAGGCCTAGGACCCTGTATGAGGGAGGTAGTTTTGATGTTCTCTGCCTTCAAGAGACCATACTTGCCTATTGTATATCATTCTGGGAGCCACAGTTTTTTTTATGTTTTATATAATTTATTTTTCAGTTTTCAACATTCACTTCTATAAGAATTTGAATTCCAAATTTTCTCCCCATCTCTCCCCACCCCAGGACAACATACACCCCATTCACCCCTTCCTCCAATCTGTCCCCCCTTCTATCAACCCCATTCTCTCATCGTCCTGCCCTCTATTTTCCTGTAGGGCAAAATAGATTTCTATACCCCATTGCTTGTACATCTTATTTCCCAGTTGCATGCAAAAACAATATTTAACATTCATTTTTAAAGCTTTGAGTCCTGTATTCACTCCCTTCCTCCTTTCTCACCCACCCTCATTGAGAAAGCAAACAATTTGATAAAGAACATACATGTGTAGCCATGCAAAACACTTTCATAAAAGTCATGTTGTGAAAGATTAACAACATTTCCCTCTGTTCTGTCTTGCCCTCTATTTATTCCATTATCTCTCTTGATCTTTCCCCCCACAATAGTGTTTGCTTCTGATTATCCCTTTCCCCAATTTTCCATCCCTTCTATTATCTTCCCTCTCCTATCCCCTTTCCCCCTATCTTCTTGCAGGGTAAAATAGATTTCCAAACCCAATTGAGTGTGTGCTATTCCCTCTTTAAGCCTAATCCCATCAGAGTAAGGCTCATTTATTCCCTTTCATCTCCCCCCTCTTCCTCTCCATTGTACAAAGCTGTTTCTTGCCTCTTTTATGTGATGTGATTTACTACATTCTACCTCTCCCTTTCTCTTTCTTCTAGTACATTCCACTCAACAGTAAATTTTCTTTTTTGGTATTCTCCCTTCATATTTAACTCACCCTGTGCCCTCTGTCTATTGTGTGTATGACTGTGTGTATATACACATATTTACACACACGTATATATACATATATACACCCCTATATACATATCTATTATGCATACACATACATACCTACACGTGTATGTATATATACATACATATATGTATAAACATACCATATATACATATACATACACATATACATATATACATACACACACACACACACACACACACACATATATATATATATATATATATATATATATATATATATATATATATATATATATCATCTTTCTAACTACCCTAATGCTGAAAAAGGTCTCCTAATTTACAAATATTATCTTTCCATGTAGGAATGTAAACAGTTCAAATTTAATGAGCTCCTTAAGGCTTCTCTTTCCTGTTTACCTTTTCATGTTTCTCTTGATTCTTGTATTTGAAAGTCGAATTTTCTATTCTTTTCAATAAGAATACTTGAAAGTCCTCTATTTCATTGAAATTCCATTTTTTCCCCTGAAGTATTATACTCAGTTTTGCTGAGTAGGTGGCTCTTGATTTTATTCCTACCTCCTTTGACCTCTGGAATATCATATTCCAAGCACTTCAGTCCCTTGGTGTAGAAGCTGCTAAATCCTTTGTTATTCTGATTGTTTTTTACAGTACTTGAATTATTTCTTTCTGGATGCTTGTAATATTTTCTCCTTGATCTGGGGGAACTCTGGAATTTGGCTACAATATTCCTAGGAGTTTTCCTTTTGGGGTCTCTTTCAGGAGGTGATCAGTGAATTGTTTCAATTTTCTATTTTACCCTCTGGTTCTAGAATATGAGGGTAGTTTTCCTTGATAATGTCTTGGAAGATGATGTCAAGGCTCTTTTTTTTATCATGGTTGTCAGATAAACCAGTAATTTTAAAATGACCTCTCCTGGATCCATTTTCCAGGTCAGTTGTTTATCCAATGAGATATTTCACATTGTCTTCTAATTTTTCATTTTTTGGTTTTGTTTTATAATTTCTTGGCTTCTCATAAAGTTATTAGCTCCTATCTGCTCTTTTCTAATTTTTAAAGAACTATTTTCTTCAGTGAGCTTTTGGACCTCATTTTACATTTGGTCATTTCTGCTTTTTAAGGCATTTTCATCCTCATTGACTTTTTGGACCTCTGTTGCCATTTGGGTTAGACTATTTTTAAAGGTGTTATTTTCTTTAGTATTTTTTGGGTCTCCTTTAGCAAACTGTTGACTCATTTTTCATGATTTTCTTGTATCACTCTCATTTCTCTTCCCAATTTTTCCTCCACTCCTCTTACTTGATTTTAAAAATCCTTTTTGAGCTCTTCCGTGGCCTGAGACCATTTCATATTTTTTGGAGACTTTGGATGTAGTACCCTTAACCTTGCTGTCTTCCTCCAGATGTTTGCTTTGGTCTTCCTCTGGTTGTACGCTTTGATCTTCCTCAACCAAAAGGATAGAAGAAAATACCTTTTTACCAAGAAAGTAACCTTCTATAGTCTTATTTTTTTCCCCTGTTTGGGCATTTCCCCAGCCAATTACTTGACTTTTGAACACTTTGTCAAGTGGAGGTTATACTACCCCAGGCTTCAGAGGTTTTGTGCAGCTGTTCTCTGAGTTATCTCTAGGAACCTCCAAATTCTCAGTTCCTCCAAAGTGGAATAATCAAGGGAGAGGTGTTTACTCCTCTTCTGGCCTGTACCCTGGTCTGTGAGCAACCACAAGCATACTTTTCTGCTCTGTAACTGTGAGCACAATTCCCTCTCCACAGCTGCCATCACCTCTGCCATGCCAGTGCTCCTCCTCACCCCAGGATCACCTCTGAGCACTGAGACCCAGATCATCCACTTGTTTCCCCCCATCACCTGTAGGCTGAGAGCTCCAGAAGCTTTTGCTACTGTGGTAGTAGCCCCTACCACCCTGGGGCAGGGGCTGGGGCCTGGACCACTTTCTTCTCTCACCCAGGTAAGAGAGCTTTCTCACTGACCTTTGAAGCTGCTTTTGGTGTTTGTGGGTTGAGAAATCTGGAAACCGCAGCAGCTGCCCATAATTCAGCACCCTGAAGCCTGCTTCAGTCCTGTCTGTGCTACATGGCCCACAGTGGGCTGTGCTCCATTCCAAGCCTGGTGCAATAGACCCATCCTGTCAGTCTTCCAGGCTGTCTTGGGCTGCAAATCTGTTTCACTCTGTCATTTGGTGGCTTTTGCTGCTCTAGAATTTGTGTAGAGTCATTTTTACAGGCATTTTCAGGGCTTTTGGTATAGAACTCGAACAGGTACATGCTTCTACTCAACCGTCTTGGCTCCACCCCCAGAATCTGGGAGCCATATTTTAATTTTATATTTATTTTATATTTGGAATTTTTATTAATGTCTTTGATATTTTTTACATTGCAGTCAATTCCAAAAATAATTTCCTTTGTAACAGATAAAAAATTAGGCAAAATCAAATAGTGCAACTACTGTGTCTGACAATATAGGCTTCATTCTGCATCTGTAGTCCATAACTTTACTATTGAGAATCAGTGTGTTTTTTTCATGTTTTCCACAAGGCTAAGATTCAGTACTAGAATTCATTAGAATTTGGCTACCTTCTGAAGGTCTTTTTGTTTGTAGTCATGTGTACACTGTCCTCCTGAGTCTGCTTACTTCCCTCTGCCTCACTTCATGGCTCTTGTGCTTCTCTGGTTTCCTTGTAACAATCATTTTCCATTACACTTATGTGCCATGATGTGTTTAGCTATCCCAAGTCAATGAATACCTACTTTGTTAAAGTTGTCTGCTAACTCAAAAAATGCTGCTATGAATATTTGGATTTATATGAAGCCTTAGTTTTTACCTTTGATATTCTAATTTATTTCCAGGAATCAGTGCTGGTTCAAAAATCATGAATACTTGAGTGACATCTATTTGATTCAATATTTCTCTGCCAAAGAAATATCTTGCCTTTAGGATGTAATACATGATTTTCTGTTTGGCATTGACAGAATACCTCATAGTTTAACTCCAAGTGAGTTTTCACATTTGAATTCCAAATAGTTCTTTAGAAGTTACATCAATTAACAGCTGCACCATCAGCTTATTAGTGTGTTTGTCTTGTCATTGCCTTGCCAACATTGACTCTTGCCTTTCATTTATTGTCTGAGTGACATCCTGCTTTAGTGGCTAGAGGCCTTGGGGTCAGGATGACCAAGATGAAGTGTTCCCTCTGACATATTCTGTGTTACCATGATGAAGTCACTTAACCGCTCTAAACTCCCAGCCAATTCTCTAGAACTAAAAGTTACAGACTGATTGTTAATCTGCATTGGTAGGGGAACTTTCCACATTGGTTATTCCCTATTACAAGTAAATCATACATCTGGACTAAGACTCATCTTTGACAATTAGATGCATATGAGGTAAAAGTTTAGGACTGTTTTATTTGCAACCTTCCTATTAGTATTTGAAATATTTTTTGTGTATGTTTGTTGATACCTCTTCTTTTGAAACTGCTTGTTTATATATTTGAATTTTTACCTACTGGAGAATGAATCTTGGTATTATATGCTTGTATCAATTTTTTATATATTTTGGATGTCGAACTTTTATAAAAATATATTTGATGCATTATTCCTCCCCCCAACACCCACTGTAGGCAGTTTCTCTTATTCTAGTCATGTGGAGAGTTCATGCAATGCAAAGTCTTTTAAATTTTGTGAAATAGAAATTATTTATTGTATTTTGTATAATCACATCTATTTGGTTAAAAGAATATGACCTTTTATATATTTAAATCATGAATACATTTGGAGATTATTACGGTGTATGGTATAAGAGACTGGTTTAAACCTAATTTCTGCCAAAAGCTTTTGAGTTTTCCCAGCAGTTTCATTAAACGAGGCATCCTACTGCAGTTTGTATTTGAGAGTTTATTAATCACTGAACTTCTGTAGCTCAGTTGCTTCTGGTTTTTACTGGGTAGTTTATTATACTGCTCTACTTTAATTTTTTTTGGTACTTAAATCATTGTCACTTCCCATATTCCCCTAATAGAACAGGCCCTTGAAACAAAAAAAGTAAAGTAAAATAAAAAAAAAAAACTGATATACCAGCCATATCTGACAGTGAATGCTTCATTTGCCTAATGTATTAATTTCTTTACTTCCAGAACCTTTTCTTTTAATAAAGAAAAACAATCAAGGAAAACTGACCAATATAGCAATTGCATCTATTTGTATTTGCCACTTATTCTGTATCTTATTCAGTCTCTTTCCTCCCAAGTCCCTCTCAGAAGAGGAAGAAGTGTTTCCTCATCTGTCCTTTGGTCATTGAATTGAATTGGAATGCAACCTTTTGCAGTTGTAAGCATTGTGTATAGAAACTGTTCATCAGTTTTTAAAAGTATTTATTAGGTTTCCAGCATTTCCTCACTTGTGTTGTTCCATGCAGTGCAATTTTTAAAATCTTTAATTTAAAATCTCTGTTGATATCATTTTTATATCACTTTCACTTCTAGACATAGCCTTCCCTCTCTCCTACCCAGAGCCATTTTCTGTTGCAAAAAGTAAAAAACACACAGCGTGAAAGAGACTATTTCAGGAAAACAAATTTATTTTCCAAATCTGACAGTATATACATTGTTCCTTACTGATCATCTCGCACCTCTGCAAAGGAAGGACATTATTTACGTATACGACACTTTGTTCAGTCATTCCCCAGTCTGTAAAAACCTACTTTGTGTGTAGCTTTTTGCTCTTATGAAAAGTGCTGCTATGAATATTTTGCTATTTATGGGACTTTTTGTCTTTGACTTCCTTATGTAGACCTAGTAATGACACTGCTGGGTCAAAGGGTGTAAAAGAGTAATTTTTGTCCTGTTATTCTGAATTGTTTTCCAGAATGGTTGAACCCATTTGCAACATGCCTGACTTGCCACAGCCAATCCAAGATGGACTATTTCCTTCTCTTATCATCTTTGCCACTTTGAGGAGTGGGAAAATGAAGACTCAAGAGTTTCTCTAAATTAAAATTTCTCTTTTTCACTTGACAAACACTAAGAAATATGAACATTTTCATATCCAGAGAACAGAAAAAGAGGAATATGTATGAAACCATGTATCTCTGTATCTCTTATTACATGTACCTTGTTTTGATATATATATATATATATACATACATATACATATATATATATATATATATAATTTAACATAATGCCAACACTGTTCTGCTTGTCTCTTTGTCCTTCTGAACTTCCATTCTCTTCTTTGTATTTTTACGTATTTAATTGATGCTTTTTTCTTTTGCTTTCTTTCCTTTTTTTCCTTTTTTATTCCCCCAGAAATAAATCTACAATATAACAAATAAGTATACCCCCCAAAACCCCAAATATGTACATTGACTTTACCTGAAAATGAATCATGTTCTGTGCTTCAAATGCATCACATCTCTAAAGTGATGGTCATTAATTTTATCAGTATTCCTAAGACTTTTTTTCCTTAAGATTACTTTTAAAATTTTACATTATTTTTCAATGAACCAAATTTTACTTTATTTTGCTTCCATCCCTCTCCCCCATTGGAAAAAATATAAAAGCAAAATCCTTGAAACAAATGTGCATTGTCAAACAAATCAAATTCCCCTATTGGTCACATAAAAATGTATATATTAGTCTGCATTTTATATCCATTAATTCTCTCTCAGGAATTAGTAAGCATGAATGAACAACAGCTGTCTGGCTCCATCAGAGGTCTTATATGTATGTATGTATACATATATACACATATATGTATGTGTGTATACATATAATTTCATACAAGTCTCACATGGTTTCTCTGAAGCTGTAGTTTTTATCATTTCCTATGGTACATTGGTATTCCATTATATTACCATAGTTTATTCAGCTATTACCCAGTTGGTGGGCAGATGCTCCCTTAGTTACCAGTTATGGCCACTAAAAATAGCACTTTTATAATACTTTTTCTGAATGTAGGTCACTTTTCTCTATATTTCATTTCTTTCGAGTATAGGCCTATTAGTAGAATCACTGAGTTAAAAGGTAGTCTTAGTTTAGAAACTTTTTGTGCAGAGTTCCAAACTGTTTTCCAGATTGGCTGTTCCAATTCACTGTTCCACCAAGAGTACCTAAATGTATTTGAGTTCTCACAACCCCTACATTTATTATTTTCTTTGCTTGAAACACAGGCAAACAGGTTAAGTGAATTGCCCAGGGTCACACAGCTAGTAATTGTATGAGGAAAAATTTGAAGTCAGGAAGATGAATGCTCTATTCCCTGTGCCTCCTAGCCAACTTCAAAAATTTATTTATTTATTTTTTAGTTTTCAACATTTATTTCCACAAGATGTTGTGTTCCAAATTTTCTCCCCATCTCTCCCCTCCCTCTATCCCAAGACACCACGCATTCTGATTATCTCTTCCCTTAATTTGCCCTCCCTTCTGTCACACCTCTCCCTTTCCTTCTCCCCATCTTCTCTTTTTTCTTGTAGGGCAAGATAGATTTCTACACCCCATTACCTGTAGTTCTTATTTCCCAGTTACATACAAAAACAATTCTCAATATTTGTTCCTAAAACTTTGAGTTCCAACTTCTCTCCCTCCCTCTCTCCCCACCCATCCCCACTGAGAAGGCAAGCAATTCAAGATAGGTTATACATGTGTAGTTATGCAAAAGACTTCCAAAATAGTCATTTTGTGAAAGACTATATTCTGTCCTGCCCCCATTTATTCTATTCTCTTTTCACCTTGTCCCTCCCCAAGTGTTTACTTCTAATTACTTCCTCCTCCTATTTGCCCTCCCTTCTATCATCCCCCCCACTCCACTTATCCCCTTTTCCCCTACTTTCCTGTAGTATAAGATAGATTTTCATACCAAATTGAGTGTGTGTGTTATTCCTTCCTTAAGCCAAATGTGATGAGAGTAAGCTTCACTTTTTCCTTCTCACCTCCCCCCTTCCCCTTCCATTAAAAAAGCTTTTTCTTGCCTCTTTTATGAGAGAAAATTTGCCCCATTCCATTTCTCCCTCTCTCCTCCTAATACATGCCTCTCTCATCCCTTAATTTTATTTTTTTAGATATCGTCCCTTTCTATTCAACTCACCCCTGTGCTCTCTGTCTATATGTATGTAATCCCTCCAATTACCCAAATACTGAGAAAAATCTCAAGAGTTACAAATATTATCTTTCCATGTAGGCATGTAAACAGTTCAATTTTAGTAAGTCTCTTATGATTTCTCTTTCCTGTTCACCTTTTCATGCTTCTCTTGATTCTTGTGTTTGAAAGTCAAATTTTCTATTCAGTTCTGGTCTTTTCATCAAGAATGCTTGAAAGTCCTCTATTTTATTGAATGACCATTTTTCCCCTGAAGTATTATGCTGTTTTGCTGAGTAGGTGATTCCTGATTTTAGTTCCCTTCTCACCCAGGTGAGAGAGGTTTCTTACTGACCTTTGCAGCTGTCTTTGGTGTTTGTGGGTTGAGAAATCTGGGAACTGCAGCTGCTGCCTGTGAATCCATGCCCTGAAGCCTGTTCTAGTCCTGTTCCTGCTGTGTTGCACAGCCAAAACTGGGCTGTGCTCTGCTATGAGCCCTGTGCAAGAAACCTTTCCTGTTGACCTTCCAGGCTGTCTTAGTCTGGAAATCTCTTTCATTCTGTCGTTTTGTGACTTCTCCTGCTCTAGAATTTTTTCAGAGTCATTTTCTTCCAGTATTTTATGGGCTATAGGGGTAGAGTTAGAGCAGGTCTGTCCTTCTACTCCACCATCTTGTCTCCACCCCCTCCACCTTCAATTTTTAACCAGTACCAAATCATTTTCAGGATTACTGTTTTGTATTATAACTTGAGATCTGATACTGCTAGCTACCTCTCTCCCCTCCCTGCCTCCACTAACCCCTTTCGTGTTTAATTGTTTTCTAATTGGTTGAGATATTTTTAGTTGTATACCTAATTTGTTGAATTGTTCTTTTTCTGTTTTGTTTATAGACATATTTAGAGATATAATTTACCCCCAAGAAGTGCTTCCACTGAATCATGCAAAATTGTTCATGTTATCTCAGCACTGTAATTTTCTTTGATAACATTTTTGCTTCTCTCTTATTGTTCATTGATCAGCCAGTTCCATTGCTTTAAATTATCTTGTCCCTTAATAATTTTAATCCTTTCTTCAGTGGACCTTTATTAAATATAATTTAAATTGTTGTGTTGTCAGTAATGGATATGCTTAGGGGAAGCTGGGTGGTGCAGTGGATAGAGTACCAGTGCAGGAGTCAGGAGGACCTGAGTTCAAATCTTACCTCAGACACTTGACACTCACTAGCTGTATGACCTTGGGCAAGTCACTTAACCCCAATTGCCTCATCCTGGGTCATCTCCAGTCATCCTGATGAATATCTGGTCACTGGATTCAGATGGCTCTGGAGGAGAAGTAAGGCTGGTGACCTGCACAGCCCTCCCTTACTCAAAACAAAGTCAAGTGCAGGTCATGTCATCATTTCTCTGATGGCATGGTCTTCTTCAGAAACAAAGGACAAACACACAAACATAATGGATATGCTTAATATTTCTTATTTTCATCATTTATATGTGATGCCCTAATGTCCTAATACGAGGTTAACTTTTATAAATGTGTTAAGCAGTGCAGAGAAATATGTCCATTTCTTTTTATTCCCTTTCAGTAATCCTTAGAGATCTATCATATATAACTTTTCTAAAATCAGGTCTCTAACTTCTTTGTTCTACATTTTTTTTATGTTTGTTTGGATCTTAATGTAATATGTTGTAACTATTGTGGTTTATCATTTATTGTCCCCTCTGATTGATTTATCTTTTCTTTTAAGTATTTAGCACCTATGTCATTTGATGCCTGCATGTTATGTTGCTATTAATTCAGTGTCTACTGTATCTTTCATAATAGTAGTTTCCCTGTTTATCTTTTTTAATCAAGTCTGTATTTGGTACTGACTTTCCTGAGATCATGGTGGCTACTCCTACTTTTTTGACCTTAACTGAAGCATAACAGATTTTGTTTCAGCCCTTTATTTTACTTTTATTTTAACTCTGTATCTCCTTACATTTCCAGTGGGTTTCTCATAAATGTCATATTATTGGACTTTACTCTCTAATCCACTCTCTTATCCTCTTCCATATTAAGAGAGAATTCATCCCTCTTATGTTCATTGTTACAACTATTGATTTTTTTATCTCCATCCATCCTCTTCTCTTATACCATTTTTTCTTCTTTGTACTCTACCCACTTCTTTCAAAAAAAAAGAGTGTAGTGAGAAAGCAATGTGCTCAGAACCAGTGCTTTTTGTTTGATGCCATATACTTCTGTCCCTCTTCTCTTCCCCTCTGAGATTAGAATTTTGCTTATGAATAATCCTCCTTTCCTTTTCTTCATTTAAGGTCAACAGAATGCCACAAAATAACCACCAGGGATGGCAGAGTATGGGCTAGGACCCAGCCTAACTCTCCCAACATTTCACCCCCCCCCCAAATATCTTTAAAATAACACATCAAATTTAATTTTGGAATTGCAGATCCAATGAAAGGGAAGAGAGAGAAATTTTCTAGCCTAACACAACTTAGGAGGTCCCCAGTAGAGGCCTGTAACTCAGTGAGGTAGGTGCAATCCCACAATACCAGCAGTAGGTCTTGGAGGTGGCATTGATAGCAGCAACAGTTGCTTCAAACGCTGTCATCTCAGAGAAGATAATGGGGTGTAATAGCTGCTCAGAAAGAGATTACAGGAGACCTTGAACCCCTGGGTGAGCAGAGCCCTATTTTGACATAAAGTGCAAAGTGAAGAAATAGGCTGGGAAAATGAGCAAACAACAAAAAGAGAATTTGTCTATAAAAATCTACTACAGTGACTGGGAATAATGAGACAAACTTAGAAGAAAACAATAATGTGAAAACAGCTACAGGTAAAACCTCAAAGAAAAATGCTAACTGTTCCCAAGACTAGGAAGAATTCCTAGAATAGTGTAAGAAAGAGATGAGTGGAAGAGGAAAAATGGGAAAAGAAAAGAGAGTGATAAAATAACTTTATCAAAAGAAAATTAACAGCTTAATAAAAGAGGCACAAAAATATTGAAGAAAGTATCACCTTACAAAACAGAATCATTTTAATGGTAAAAGAGACACAAAAATTCACTGAACAAAAACAGTATTTCAGAGCAACAAGTGTAGGTTTTTGTATAGGCATTTGTTTGATCCATGTCCTTTGCTTTATTCACTTGTTCCTGAGCCAAGCCCAAGATTCCAGTTTGGTAAGATAAGAGATGCTGGCCCATCCTTGTTCTGCAGTTCATGCCCTGGACACTTGCTTCTCTGCTAAATTTGTGCTAAATCTTGGGCTGAAAAAATGACCCATTATGGCTTCTCCCTTGATTTCCTGATCACAACTCACTCTGGTGCTTTTCCTCTATATTTGTTAAGGGTAGTTTGGGAGAAAACTGTTATACTTCTTCATGCAACTCTATCATCTTTGCCCATCTCCAAAACCTGAACTTTTCAATGAAAGACCTACTTTATATTACTGTATTATTTTATGAATTCCTTTCCTGGTTCTGCTTACTTCATTCTGTGTTAGTTCATGTAAGTCCAGTTTCTTTGAATCAGTCCCTTTCATCCTTTCCTATAGTCCAATAACATATTCCATTTATGTGCAATAATTTGTTACACAGTTTGTCCACAATTGATGAAGACTCACTTTCCACTTTTCAGTCATAGCAAAAAGTAATGTTGAAAACATTTTGGTATTGGTCTCTCTCTTTGATCTCCTTAGAGTATGCCTGCAAGAGGTATCATTGGATCATAAAGTATGCACAGTTTGGTGACTTTCTGGATAAAGTTTAAAAATTGCCTTCCGGAATAGTCTGATCACTTAATAGTTCCACCAGTGGCGCCTGTTTTCCTTCAGCCTTCCAAACAGTTATCATTTTCTAGTTTGTCATCTTTGTCAATCTGATAGTTCTGAGGTAGGAACCGAGAGGTTTTTCTAATTTACATTCCTTTTATAAGTAATTTGAAACTGTTTCTTCCTGTCTTTGGAATATTTATCTATTAGGGGATGGCTCTTAATATTAAATATTTTGATTTATTAACTTATATTCCTTGTGTATCAGATCCTTATTTTTTAAATTATTGCAAGTTTCTCCAATTTAACTCTTTTCCTTCTAACTGAATTCATTTTGTTCAAAAAAATCTCCCATTTTCTATTAGAATTATTCATTGTATCTTTTGTGATTATCTCTATGCCTTTCCTAAGAACCCTCTCTCTGCAACATCAGGGTTTTCCTTTTGTCTTACTAATTATTTGCAGTATTTTTCTGCATGGCTGCTTATAGTTTATATTTCTCCTTTTGAAAACTATGCAAGCCCTTTTTGCCTACTTACCTATTGGGATTTACTCTTAGTTTTAAATATTTGTGTCTGTATCCAGTCTGAAAAATCATACTTCAGCTAGATATGTTCGATACAAAGATTTTCTTAAAATTTTGATTTGAATTTTTTTTTGTTTTCCCCATTGCCTTGATTTTGTTCATTCAAGAGCTTTAAATTTTATGATTGAAGTTATCTGTTTTATATTTCATAATCTTCTGACCCTTGTTTGTTATCTCTTTTCCTAGTCATAGCTGTGAAAAGTACCTCCTTTCATTCTCCTTCACTTATTTATATATGAGCTTTTATTTTTTTTATTGTGTACTTGGAATAAATTGTGGTACATGTTGTGTATATGTTGGTCTAAACCTAATTTCTGTAGGAGTGCTTTTCGATTTTTCCTTGCAGGTCTTGTTAAATAAGTGGTCCTTCCTTCAGCAGTCAGGTTTTCCTGGGACACTATACTTTTTTGCATCTAGGTTTTGCTCATTTGGATTGTTCCACTGATTCTATTATTTTATTTTTAGTCATTCTGATAACTACTGCTTTACAATGTAATTTGAGGTCTGGTAACGTTAAACTCCCTTCTTTCTTCTTGGCATTGTCTTCGTTGTTTCCCATGACATTCTTGCTTGATTTATCTGAAGAAATTTGATTTTGCTTAGTTCTTAAAAACAGCCCCCTTCCTGGTTTGCTTTAGCATTAAATATTTAATTTACAGAGTACTATCTTTTTTTATTCTATTAGCACAATCTAGTCATGAAATATGAATCTCTTTCCAGTTATTTCTTTATTTCTATAAAGAATAAACTTTGTAGTTATATTGACATAAATCCTAAGCATGTATTAGTAGTTTAATTCCCAGGTAGTTTATGTCTTCTGCAGTTACTTTGAATTCACTTTGTCTTTCTGTCTCTTCATGCTACATTTACTTGGTGATTTAAAGAGAGGCTAATTCTATTTCTGGCTTTATTTTGTATCTTCCTACCTTATTGATTTCATTAATTATTTTTCTTTTTAAAAAATTGTTTTGGAGTAAAGCAACATTAATCATAAATATAAATGTATTTTATTAATAATCATTTACATTTCAATTCAAATTCAGATGAGGTAATCCTTGCAAAGCACCTAGCCCAATGCTTGGCCCGCAGGAGACACTTAATACATGCTTGTTCTCAATTAATTCCACATCCAAAAGTATTGCAGTACTTTTTCATTATCTCCATTTAAGTCTACATCAGCATTATGTGTCCTTCCATCTCATTAATTTCTCCTCTCATGATCAATATGTGCTTCCTTCTTTTGGTTCTGCCTTCTTATGCTTTGCCTTACTCCATGAGGTTTTTTCCTCTAGGTTTCTTTGTATTCCTTGTACTCATTCATCTTAATTGTTTTATACTGTTTCATTCCATTACTGTTCCATACTTTATTTTAAAATGGACATTTATGTTGCTTTTAGTTTGGGGGAGGGGAGGAGGCTGGTTGCAATTACAAATAATTCTGTTTTGAAAACCTTTGAATAGAGTATTCTCTCTCTTTTAAAAATAACACTGTCAGGGCATATTCCTAACATTGTAATTACTGGGTCAAAAAATTCAGGCTGCTCCTATAGTTCCGGTTGTGGATTGAAATGAAAAAGGAGAAACACTGACTATTCAATATTTTAAAAAGTAGTGATAAGCTTACTTAAGCAAGCTCAATAGCTTGGAATAGAATGGAAAGCTTCCAATAGCATGGAAAGGATATTCAGCAAGGGTGCAACATGGATCCAGGTGAATGCAGCTCTCCTGCCTCTGTATTGGCCACCATGATCCACCTAGGCAGCAGAGTATTTCAAGTCTGAGGAGCCTCTGATTTCTATGAGAATTTATACTTAGGTGACCAGGAAGCTACTCCAGTGGTTCCAGCCTTAGTCTCCTGAAACAATTAGGTCTTGAAAACTGTTTCACTGAATTTTTGGGGAAAACTCTCCTAGCCCTAGTGGTATAGATGTTCCCACCACAAAAGAATTATGATTCATTTTGTAACATTGGCTGCATATTACCAGGTTATTCTCCAGAAAGAGTCTGTAATCAGTCTATTAGCATTTATTAAGTCAGCTAGCATTTGTTAAGCTTCTACTATGTGCCAGGCACTGTGTTGAGGTCCAGAGATACAAAGAAAGGCAAAAAACAACAATCTCTCTTCTCAAGGAGCTCATAGTCTATTTGCAATTCCACTGATAATGAATGTACCTATTCCTCCACAATCCTATCAGCATTGTTTTGTTCTTTTAAATTATTTTTGCCAGTTTGACAAGTGTGATGTGGTACTCAGAGTCATTTTAATTTGCATCTCTTTGATTATTACTGAGACTGATCATTTTTCAAGGGGTTATTAACAATTTGTGATTCCTCATTTGAAAACTGACTGTTCAATAATTAATCTATAATTCCATAAAGAATAATGTAGAACCTAATTAATATAGGAGCCTGAGGCGGCTTAGTATTGGAAAGATGCTTTCTATCATGCACTGATGTCATGTATTTTGCTATGCACAAGTTATTAATTCATATAAGGTGTCAGTTACATGCCTTCTGAGATGAACCTGTGTGTTTGACAATTTGCATTTTCCCTACAATCATGATAATTTCAAGAATCTCAGGAGAAAGGTTTGATTTTCCATTTTGTGAAAAAAGGAGCAAAATGATTAGTTCTGCTTTGTAAAAAAAATTATGAGTGGACATAATTAAGCAGTATGCTTAATGTACCTTTTAACTCTTGGTTGGCTACTCTGTATCATCTTAAAATACTTGAGGAATTATCCCTTTTTTTTAATGGTGCATGAATAGAAGTAATGCTAGTTGGCAGTATTTGGTTACAAGAAGTCAATATAATATGTTTTGTAATGAAAAAAGAAAATTGACTTTCAAATTATTTGACTTTATTTTGGACTTGGATCAATGTGCTGTTGGGGTTTTTTTTTAACCATTCCTTATATTTTTGATATAAAGTTTTTAATCTGTGATATTTGCCACTAATTTGTCCCACCTGTTGTTTTTCTTTTAATTATATATATATATATGTTTTACCATGTAGAAGTTCCATTTTTAATATAATCTTAGCATATCTTGTCTCTAATTATTCCTTCCATTGGTTGAAGGGAAGAAAATTCTCCACAGTTATTTTTCTGTTATGAACTTGGCAAACCACAACAAACACGATTTTTTCATATACACAAGAAAAGGCAACTGAAATTACAATTTGTATTTCGCATAGATTGTCTTTTTCTTTTTTTTAAGTGCAGACCCCTTCCAGAATTATTTTCCCAAATCCCACTTGCAGAGGATAACTGACTATTTCCCCCTTCATGGTTATAGGAGTAACTCTGAGGGTTTTTTTCCCCTTATACTATTCCTCATGAGCTTCCACCAGTATTCTTATCATTGATTATCCAGTTTATATCAGTTAGGTTGTCAAAGTTAATTAGCTTTTCAAAAGGGATACTTACTGACATGATATAACAAGAGCAGTTAGTACAAAACAGAATTTCTCCCAGATTGGGGACACACTCTCCCATAGGTATATACAGCATCCAGGAAAAAGGTGTGGCTGATGCTTAGAAAGCCCATGTATGGGAGCCGAGATGGCAGAGTGAGAACAACTACTCACCTAAGCTCTTAGGCAAATTACCTCAGATACCTCTAAAAAGAGAATCTTACCAAATTTTGGAGGTGCAGAATCAAATAGGAGACAGACTGTGGAAGTTTCACAGCCCAAGAAAGACTGGAAGATCGACAGGAAGAATCTGTTCCATGGGGGTGGAGGAACATACAGCACACAATGCAACGCAGCATGTCCTGGCCACGGCAGGGCCTAACAGGAAAGCTGGGGCTATCTGATGAAGCTGCAGCATAGCAGGATAGGAGCTCAGGGTGGGAGTACAGTGCAGCCAAGTAAGTGAGAGCCATCGCAGGAGGCCCAGATATCTGCAGCAGCTACACCTGAGACATTCAGCCTACAGATTGAATGTTTGTAAGTCACCTACTTAAACTTCCAGGAGCCAGAATGGCAGAGTGATGGGTAAATGCTCTCTCTCCCTTCTCTTATTGACCTTGAAAGAACCATAAAATATTTCCCCAGAAAAATCCTGGATCAGTGGGATCGGCTAAAGGGGCAACAAGTCTCGTAGAGCATGAGCCTAGGAAAATTGCTAAAGAGGATTGGTCTTACTGTGGTGGAGGACAAGAGTTGTCCCAGACAGCCCCACCTCAGCGAACCAACTGGGAGGAGATCCAGAGCCCAGGGGGGGTGGAGCCTGCAACCACCAACACCAGGACCCAGGTGCCTCAATGCTGCAGGGGAAATGGGAAGACCCTAAGGCAGCCAGGATCACTCAGCACTGAGATTGCCTTTGCTCTAGCTCAGCTGAGGAGACCTCTCCTGACCAGACCACCCCTCCCCCACACTTAACAAGCTAGTTCCAGGGCTAATCTCAGGAAAAACAAACAGAATTCACCTGCCTTTGCTTTCTCACACCAGCCAGCTCAGCAACAGTTTCTTTAGAGTCTAGCTAAAAGAACCAGAGGCCACAAGACGCAAAGCCTCACCATCGTGAGTAAGAAGCAAAGGAGGAAAGAAAAGAATATAGAATCTTTCTATGGGGACGAGGACCAAAACACAAATACCAAAGAGGTCAGTATTGAGACTGTACTCCCATCTGAAACTTCAGAAGGGACTATGAACTGCTTGCATGCCCAAAGAGCACTTTGGGAAGAGCTGAAGTAAGAAATAGTAGAAAAAATGATTTTAAAAATATGAAAAAAGAATTCACTGAAGAGAACAGCTCTTTAAAAAGGAAAATTGAACAAATGGAAAAGGCAGCACAAACTCTGAGAAAATTGGACAAATGGAAAAGGAAGTACAAAAACTAACTGGAGAAAATAATTACTTAAAAGAAATAATTGGACAGATGGAAAAGAAGATTCAAAAGTTAAATGAAGAAAACAATTTGATGAAAATTAGAATTGGACAAGTAGAAGCTAATGACTCTATGAGACAGCAAGAATCAAGCAAAATCTAAAGAATGAAAAGATAGAAGAAAATGTAAACTATCTAATTGGGAAAAGAACTGATCTGGAAAATAGATCCAGGAGAGAAAATTTAAAATTATTGGCCTACCAGAAAGCCATGATGAAAAAAAGAGTCTGGACAATATCTTCCCAGAAATCATCAAGGAAATCTGCACAGAAATGCTAGATCCAGAGGGCAAAGTGTCATCGAAAGAATCCTCTGTTCACCTCCTAAAAGGGATCCCAAACTAAAAACACCAAGAAATATTGTTGCCAAATTCCAGAACTATCAAGTGAAGGAGAAAGTACTACAGGCAGCCAGAAAGAACCATTCAAATATCAAGGAACTACAGTCAGGATCACATAGGACCTTATAGCTTCTACATTAAAAGATCGAAGGAATTAGAATATAATATTCCATAAGGCAAAGGAGTTGGGATTACAACCAAAGATCAATTACCCAGCAAAGTTCAGCATAATATTTCAGGCAAGGAGATGGACATTCAATGAAATAAGGGATTTCCAGACCTTCCTGACAAAAATGCCAGAACTTAATAGAAAATTTGATCTTCAAACGCAGGTCTCAAGAGAGGCATAAAAAGGTAAGCAGGGGAAAAGCAAAACTTGGTACTCAATTTGGGCAAGCTGTTTACCTCCCTATAAGGGAAAGTGATGTTTATTAATATTGAGAATTGTACATCTATTATGAAATATAAAAGGAATGTACATAGAGGGAATGTAACTAATGTGATGATAAAAATGAGATTTAAGCATGCGAAGGAATTGTAACAGCAGATGTGAAAAGGAGGAAGCAGAAAATGGTACATTACATCACAGGAAGAAGTACAAAATAATATTATAGTAGAGGGAAAGAGGGGAGGGAGATGAGCATTGTTTGAGAGGTACTTTCATCTGATTTGGTTCAAGGAGGGAATAATAAACTTAATTAAGTATATAAATCTAACTAGCTCTACAGGCAGTAGGAGGAGAAGGGGGAAGAAACAGGAGAGGAAGCTAAAAGGGAGAGAAGTAGTAGTAAGGGTAAAGGGGAGTAAAAGGGAGGGGGGTTGAAAGAAGGAAGGGAAGACTGTGGGAGGTGGCGGTCAAAAGTGAAAACTCTATTGAGAAGGGGAAGGGAGATGGGAAAACCAGGTGGGAAAGAAGATGGAGGGAAAGACATAGATTGTAATCATAACTGTGAATGCAAATGGAATGAACTCTCCCATAAAACAGAGATGGATAGCAGAATGGATTAAAATCCATAGTCCAACAATATGTTGTTTACAAGAAACACATTTGAAATGGAGGGTACACACAGGGTAAAGGTAAAAGGTTGGAGCAGAATATATTGTGCTTCAGCTGATGTAAGAAAAGCAGGGGTAGCAATCCTAATCTCAGATAAATCAAAAGCAGAAATAGATCTAATCAAAAGAGATAATGAAGGAAACTATATCTTGCTAAAGGGCACCATAGACAATGAAGCAATATCATGACTAAACATGTATGCTCCAAATGGTATAGCATCCAGATTCTTAGAGGAGACGTTGGGGGAGTTGACGAAGAAATAGACAGCAAAACTATACTACACTATACTGTCTCAACCTCCCCCTCTCTGAACTTGATAAATCTAACCTCAAAATAAACAAGAAAGAAGCTAAGGAGATAAATACAACTCTGGATAGGGTAGATATGATAGAACTCTGGAGAAAATTGAATGAGGTAGAAAGGAATATACCATTTTCTCAGCAATATATGGCACATACACAAAAATTGACCATGTTCTAGGGCATAAAAACCACACAGTCCAGTGCAGAAAGGCAGAGATAATCAATGTATCCTTCTCGGATCATAATGCAACAAAAATTATATGTAATAAAAGGCCATGGAAAGATAAACCAAAAATTAATTGGAAATTGAATAATCAAATCCTAACGAAGGAGGGGGTTAAACAACAAATCATAGAAACAATCAACAACTTCATTCAAGAGAATGACAATAATGACACAACCTACCAATTTTATGGGATACTGCAAAAGCAGTTCTTAGGGGAAGTTTTATATCTTTGAATGTTTACATGAATAAAATAGAGAAAGAGGAAATCAATGACTTGGGCATGCAGCTGAAAAAGAACAAATTGAAAATCCTCAAGTAAATACTAAATTAAAAATACTGAAAACTAAAGGAGAGAATAATAAAATTGAAATTAAAAAAACTATTGAACTAATAAATAAAACTAATAGTTAGTTTTATGAAAAAACTAATAAAATTGATAAACCTTTGGTCAATTTGATTAAAAAAAGAAGAAAAGCAATTACCAATATCAAAAATGAAAGGGGTGAACTCACCTCCAATGAGGAGGAAATTAAAATAATAATTAGAAATTACTTTGCCCAACTTTATGCCCATAAATTCTACAATCTAAATGAGATGGATGAGTATTTTAAAGAATATAAATTGCCCAGATTAATAGAGGAGGAAGTTGAATATTTAAACAATCCCATCTCAGGAAAGAGAAATTGAACAAGCCATCAATGAACTCCCTAGGAAGAAATCTCCAGGGCCAGATGGATTCACAAGTGAATTCTATCAAACATTTAAAGAACAGTTAATTCCAATACTATATAGACTATTTGGGAAAACTGGGGAAGAAGGAGTCCTCCCAAATTCTTTTTATGATACAAATATGGTTTTGATACCTAAACCAGGAAGAGCCAAAACAGAGAAAGAAAATTATAGTCCAATTTCTCTAATGAATATAGATGCAAAAATTTTAAATAAGATTTTATCAGAAAGAATACAGCAACTTATCATGAGAATAATACATTATGATCAGGTAGGATTCATACCAGGAATGCAGGGCTGTTTCAATATTAGGAAAACTATTAGCATTATTGATCATATCAACAACAGAACTAACAGAAACCACATGTTATCTCTATAGATGCAGAAAAAACTTTTGATAAATACAACACCCATTCCTATTAAAAACACTGGAGAATGTAGGAATAAAGGGAACTTTCCATAAAATAATGAGCAGTATCTACCTAAAACCTTCAGCAAGCATTATATGCAATGAGGATAAGCTAGATGCATTTCCAGTAAGATCAGGGGTGAAACAAGGATGTCCATTATCACCACTGTTATTCAATATGGTGCTAGAAATGAACAAGATAAAAAATATTGAAGGAAGTAGAATAGGCAAAGAAGAAACTAAGTTATCACTCTTTGCAGATGATATGATGGTATACTTAGAGAATCCCAGAGATTCAAGTAAAAAAACTACTTGAAATAATAAACTTTGGCAAAGTTGCAGGTTACAAAATAAACCCACACAAATCTTCTGCATTTGTAGGTATTAGTAACACAGTCCAACAGCAAGAGATAGAAGGAGAAATCCCATTTAAAGCTAGGGTAGGCACTATAAAATATTTGGGAGTTTACCTACCAAAACAAACCCAGGGACTATATGAAGACAATTACAAGACACTTTTCCCACAAATGAAATCAGATCTAAGTCAGTGGAAAAACATCAGTTGCTTGTGGGTAGACTGAGCCTATATAATAAAAATGGCAATTCTATCTAAATTAATTTACTTTTTTAGTTCCATACCAATTAAACTATCAAATAATTATTTTCTCGAGCTGGAAAAAATAATATCAAAATTCATCTGGAAGAACAAAAGGTCCAGAATATCAAGGGGACTAATGAAAAGGAATGCTAGGGAAGGTAGCCTAACTCTACCAGATCTCAAATTGCATTATAAAGCAGCAATTATCAAAACTAGTTAGTACTGGCTAAGAAATAGAAGAGTAGACAAGTGGAATATCCTAAGTACTCAAGACACAGTAGGCAATGAACATAGCAATCTACTGTTTGATAAACCCAAGGACCCCAGTTTCGGGGATAAAAACTCACTGTGTGACAAAAATTGCTGGGAAAACTGGATAACAATGTGTCAGAAACTAGGCATAGACCAATGCCTGACACCATACACAAGAATGAAGTCCAAATGGGTGCATGATCTAGATATAAAGATTGATACTACGGACAAATTGGTGGAGCAAGGCATAGTGTATTCATCAGATTTATGGAGAAGGGAAGAATTTTTGACTAAACAAGAGATAGAGAGCAATATGAAGTGCAAGATGAATAATTTTGATTACATTAAAGTAGAAAGTTTTTGCACAATCAAACGCAATGCAGCCAAGATTCGTAGGGATGCAGAAAACTGAGAAAGAATTTTTGCAACTAATATCTGTGATAAAGGCCTCATTTCTAGAATATATAGAGAACTGAGTCAAATGTACAAAAATACAAGTTATTCCCCAGTTGATAAGTGGTCAAAGGATATGAACAGGCAGTTTTCAGAGGAAGAAATTAAAGATATCTATAGTCATATGAAAAAATGTTCTAAATCACTATTGATTAGAGAGAGTTTTGTTTGGTTCTTTCAATCAATCCTATTATGTTTTCTTATTATATTCAGTTCAGTGTCTAAAACACTTCACTCCTCACTCCTAGTTTACTATCCTTTGATAGATTGATTCAATAGAGGGGTCTGGGAGTTGTTCATACCTAGTTGTTATATTCATTGGTTCTTTAACTTCATTAAAGTTGCTCTCACCTGGTAAAGTTGTGTATGTGTGTGTAGGAGTAGAATATTGATTACTTGGGGCTGTATGTGTGTGAAACTTCTTACATAAGTCTAAATTAAATTTACCACAGTATGATGAATGATGCCCTATGTCCATGTCCTCTTTTGAATTGTCTTCAGCTCTCTTTGGTGTGATTTTTAAATATTTCATTGATGGTCTTTTTTTCATCTGTCATTTTGCCTCCAGTCTTTCTTCTGCCTCCAGTCTTTCTTCCACCCCCCCCAAATAAAACTGTATCTTGTAACAGATAAGTACAGTCAAGCAAAACAAATCGACACATCGACTGTGTCTGAAAATGTATGTCCTCTTTCTTCACCTCTAGTTCATCAATTCTCTGCTAAGATCTGAGAAGCTTGATTGATCATCAGTCTTTGTCATAGTGATCACTCATTGCATTGATCAGAGTTCTTAAGTCTTTCAAAGTTGTTTTCCTTTGCAGTGTTGTAATCATCGTTAAAATTGTTCTCCTGGTTTTGCTCATTTCATTCAGTATTATTTCATTTAGTTCTTTCCAGGTTTCTTTGAATGTATAATTTTCTAAATTTTTCTGACCTAATATATTCCATCATGTTTCCCCTTCTCAGCTGAAATTAAATAGTGCATTCCAGTTCTTTCATCTTCTTTAGAGGTCCTTTTTTATGCTTGTTGCTAATCCAACTAGAATTCCCTGGCATAAGATGTGTATCAAAATTCCTTTCTCACCAAACTGGCAGACAATTTTCCCAAGTACATTTGTTAAATAATGAGTATTTTCCCTCGATTAATTTTTCCTTGAATCTCTGGAGGTTTCTAAGCAAGACTGTCATATAGTCTGTAATAGAATTCTGCCTCATATTTACCTATGTTTCTTCTCAATTTCTTTTTCTAATCTTACTGCTATAAATAGCAATTCTAAACCATGTTAAGCAGTAATGGAGGTAACAGAGATCCTTACTTTCTCTCCAGTGTTGTTGAGAAAGTTTTAAGTGCTTGCCTATTGCAGATAATGCTAAGTGCTGGTTTTAAATATTTTTAAACAGAATTTTAGAATCTCTTTATTCCTCTGCTTTTTTATTTTTAAAAAATTGTGCTCTGTTTTGTCCTTTTCACTGTCTATTAATTTAATCATGAAATTTTACATTGTTATTGATCTGTTTATTAAAGTTATAGCTTTTTTGAATATTAAACTCTCCTTATATTCCTAGTAAAAATCTAATCAGGTAGTGGTGAATAATTCTTTGAATGTATTGCTGTGAATTTTATGTTAATGTTATTCAATATTTGTGTCAATATTCATTAATGATACTTGTCTGTAATTTTCTTTTATGTTTTAATTTTCTGACATGGATATTATGGCCATTTTTTTGTCATAGAAGGACTTTGATAACTTGCTGCTATGCTCTTTTTTGTCTACAGTTTGTGTAACATAAGAGTTAATTGTTTTTGGAAGATTAATAAATTTCACTTGTAAATGCATTTGATCCTGGGAGTTCTTTTCTTTGGAAGTTTCTTTCTGGCTTGTTTAATTTCTTTTCCTGAAATTGTGTTGTTTAGATTCTTTCTTTCTTATTCCATTAATCTAGATTCTTCTTATTTTAAAAATATTCATCCATTTAGAGTTTTCCCTTCTTTTGCACACAATTATGTATAATTATTTTATTTTCTTTCTATTTTTTGTGCTTTCCTTTTTCTCATTTTTTTTCCTTTCGCAGTTTGGCTTTTCTTTTACAAATTATGAAGATATGATTTATCTATTAATGTCTTCTTAATAATCAATTCCTAGTTTTACTGATGATGTCAATAATATTTGCTTTCAAATTTGCTTCTCTCCTGCAATAATTCTATTTTTGTTAGTTTGAAATTATTAATTTTTTCCCATTTGTTGCGTACTTAATTAATTTTTCTCTTTTTTTCTAATTTCTTTGTGTAATTGTTCATAAATAGTAATTTTTTTCAGAGTACTGCTTTAGTTTAATGCCATGCATTTTTATATTGTTTTGTTGTTATCAATATATTTATGTAGCTATTTATTGTTCCTATAAATTGTTCTTTGACCTATTGATCCTTTATGATTACATTATGCAGTCTCCCTTTAGGTCTGTTTTTAATTCATCTTTCTCTTGTTGAATAGAGTTTTTGTTGTGTTAGTCCATTAAGGATATATTCATTGTTTTTGACTTTCTATGTTGAATTATAACTTATGCCCTGTCCTAGCATGTGAGTAGTTTCTGTTAAAATAAAAAATAGATATGCTCCCTGAGATTCCTATTCGATCATAACTATATAACCAAAGCCGTACAATATCTAATTTTTCCGTCATTCTGTTCAGGTCTATAGCTTTCTTATTTCTTCATTTTTTAGATTTATCTAAGACTGAGATGAGCACATTAAAGTTCTCTATAATTATTGTCTTGCTCTTCCAAAATTCAATTCCCTTTTCCTTTGAATACTTAGATGTTATTCCATCTTGCCTCAGATGCTTAACAGCTCTGTGACCCTGGACAAGTCACCTAATTTTTCTCAGCTTTAGTTTCCTCATCTGCACAATGAGGGTAACAGTAGTAACTACCTCACTGCTTGAGAAGATCAAAAGGAATAATATGTGTGATGAGTTTTGTGAACCCTAAAGTTCTTGATGTTCTTTTCTGGTGCATTTATTTTTTGAACTTTATTTCTTAACATTTTATTTTATTCATTTTATTATTTAATAATTTATTTTTCCAATTACATGTAAAAGCAATTTTTAATATTCAGTTTTTTTAAGACTTGAAGTTTCAAATTCTCTCTCTCCCTCCTGCCCCCTCCTTGAGATGTCAGTCTGATATAGGTTATACACATGCAGTCATGTAAAACATATTCCCATATTAGTCATGTTGTGAAAGAAAATACAGACCAAAAATGAAAGAAATTTTTTAAAAGTATGCTCCAATCTGCATTCAGACTCCATCAGTTCTTTCTCTGAAGTTCTTTCTTTTCATCATAAGTCCTTCAAATTTGTCTTGGATCATCATTGTATTACTGAGAGTAGCTAAGTTATTCAGAGTCGATCATCTTATAATATTGTTATTTTTGTGTACATGGTTCTCCTGCTTCTGCTCATTTCACTTTGCATCAGTTCATGTGTCTCCAGGTTTTTCTGAAAGCATCCTGCTCATCATTTCTTAAGCACCATAGTATTCCATCAGATTCATATACCATAACTTGTTCATTCCCCAAGTGAGTTCTTTGCCACCACAAAAAGCTGCTATAAACAATTTTGTATATATAATCCCCTTTCCATTAAAAAAAAGTCTCTTTTGGATACCTGCCTAGTAGTGGTCCTTGCTGGGTCAAAGGGTATATACCGCTTTATAGCCCCTTGGGCAGAGATCCCAATTGTTCTCCAGAACGGTTGAATCAGTTCACAACTCCACCAATAGTGTATTCGTTTCCCAATTTTTCTACATCCTCTCCAACATTTGTCATTTTTCTCTTCTGTTATATTAGCCAATCTGATAGGTGTTGGGTGGTATCTTAGAGTTGTTTTAATTTGCATTTCTCTAATCTAAACTATGTGTTTTATAGCATTTTATATGACTATAGATAGCTTTGATTATTTCACTTGAAAACTGCCTGTTCATATCCTTTGACCATTTATCAATTGAGAAGTGGCTCTTAGTTTTAATAAATTTGACAGTTCTCTATATATTTGAAAAAAGAGATCTTTATCAGAGAAACTTGCTGCAAAAATTTGTAGTTATGATTACTCACTGTGTATTTCCCTCTATCTTATTTCCTCCACCCCTTCCCCATTTATGAGAGGAAATAATATACATACTCCATTGAGTTAGAAATCTATCTTACCCTACAGGAAAGTAGGAGGTTAAGGGGATAAGAGAAGAGGATGCTGATAGAAGGGAGGATGGACTGAGGGAAGCAGTAGTCAGAAGGTAAACATGTTTGAGGATGGACAGGGTGAAAGGTTCCCTAACTGAACCTTGGAAATGATGGGACTCTGAAGGAATAATAGTATCTACACTTTAGGAATAAATTAGTCTCACCCTCTCATTTTGCTGAGGAAAAATCTGCATCTTCAAGAAGGCCAGGGATTTTCCCAATGTCACTCAGGTAGTAAGTAATGCAGGTGGTAGGACTTATAATGAGGTCTTCTGGTTCAAAGTTCAGTGCTTTTTCCACTGCCCAATGTTGTCTTAAGGAGAGCTACAGCAGGAGTTCAACTTCTCAACTAACATTTGCATTATTCTAAGAAGAAACTTCTCTGTTCTACATAACAGCATCTGAGCTTTCAATTTCAGAATGACTGACAACAATTGAAGGAATTTCAGATTGTCCTTTGGGAAACTCAGGAAAAATGACACCATGGTTCCTTGAGGCTAGCCTATATTTTTGTTTTTTCAGCCCTTAAAGAGGATGTGGAATTGAACAAATTGAGGAAGTCTCCAAGGTTCAAATTGGTGAGTGTCTCATGTGTGCCTCAGAGTGTTGTGGAACTCAAATGAAATAATGAATGTAAAGTGCCATACAAAACTTAAAGCACTGGATAAATGCCAGTTAATGTTATTATTATTAACCTCCAGTCTGGTGACTTCATTTTCCAAGTCTTGTACTGCCTTCACTCCTGTTGAATGCAAGCAGTGTTTATTGAACATTACAGGGGTGTGCTGATAAGTACTTAACAACCAGGATCTCTGGTGAGAAAATTAAGTTTAATCTGCATTATTAACATATTCTCAAGTCTAGAAAAATTAACAAAATAGTAAACCCCACCATGATTTGTAAGGATTGCTGATTTCTGATGTGTAAATGCTCACATTGAAAATGTAACAATCAGTTCTCCCAAGCCACTTGAGCTGGCTCTAGTGCATCATGTGTGTGTCCCCATCTGTCCCTATGTCCCACTCTATTAGGTCAGCTGCTCTAACCATGCTTTACTTTTCTTTCCCAACCATGTACATAACCTTTCCTTGCCACTCCCCCGCCAATGCCTTTCCAGTTCTGAAACTGTAAAACAATACTGCCATTGCCACTGAAAAGATTGTGTCAGTCTGCATCCCTGCTTACCACCTCGATAACTTTCCAAACCAAATTAGTCCTCCTTGGTCACTATTCCATTCTCTGCGTTGTCCTCTCTTATTCGAATGTAAGTTCCTTGAGAACAAAGGTTGTCTCACTTTTTCATCTTTATCTCTAATACTTAGTATAGTGTTTGATACATAGAAAGTGCTTAATCTGATGCTCTTTCATTCATTTGATAAGTCAACTGGTCAGTTTGTCACTGTGATCTTGTTGACCCAGCTTAGCAAAATAGCTATGCTAGCTATGAGCTTGGCTTGGACAAGCATTTACAGGTATTGGCAACTTGGTTCATTGGAAAGAATGTTGGATTTAGAGTCAGGGAGCCTTGGTTCTGCCACATAGCAGCTGGGTGATTCTGGGCAGATCATTTCATCCACCAGAATGTCAGTTTCCTCGTCTGTAAAAGGAGAATATTAACACTTGCACTCATGACATGACAGGATTGGACTGCTACAAGAGAAATGGCATTAAAATATCAGGGAAGAGGTTCTTATTCCTCTTCTCTGTGATACATTTCTGGGTTTATTTCACTGTAGTCCTAGGACCATTTTTGGGCCATTGACCAAAAAGGTAAGAAGCTACCCAGATTCCTTTCTTTAAAGTTTCTAAGAATATTTTCAGATGAGTTTTCCTCAACCTTCCCCACCATTGTGCTATTTGCTTCCTATGATATAGACTATGCAGATTTGGCATCCTTGGTTTAGGGGCTAAGGCCCAGGAAGGATTGAGTTTTAAATTCTGGTTCCGGTAAACATCTTTTCTCTAATCTGTAGCTATTTTTCAAATACGAACGCACTTTTGAAAAAGAATAACACATTTCCCTGGTGTTTTTGTTCTCCAAGTCATTGGAAGTGACAATACAAAGAATGATGATTGAACTCTCTGTGCAAAATAAATATGATGTTGAGGCTGCCCTCTGAGGCAAGCTGTGTTCTCTCAAAGTGCTGCCTCCTAGGAGGCGTCAGGCACTTCCACAAGTAGAACTGTGTTCTGTTATTGATTAGCTTTTAAGTTCTTGTTACATATTAGATTAGGGTGGCTTTGTGAAAAGAGAATGAATAGTCCAATCACCAGTGCTAACTGCAAGTGAAAAGAGGCCCAAGCTTGTGGTTTTCCAAAGGAATATTTTATTTAGGTGGAATGGAAGCATCTGTTTAAATCCAGGTTCTAGGTGACTTCAATAAACAAGGACCTACTACATTAGGTGCTCTTGGGAATGCAGAGATAAAGAAGAATTTTTGCTCTTTAAGAATTAAAAAAAAATGCTTCTTAGACCATACTATCTGAGCTCTGCTCCTAAGTACCTGTTTGACTTTGGATTACTTATTCACCTTTGCTGAGCATCACTTTTCCCCTTTGTAAGGAAAGGAGGAAGAAGGTGAAGTAGATGGTCACAGTAGAAGACCATTGGAGCTCAGGTTTTATATTCCTTCTCGAGGTAGGACAAATGGACACAAAACTAGGCAGGTGGGAAGTTTTCCAGACCTATGTGGGTTGGCGTTGGCATTATTGAATGTTTTGGTCCTGTGACAAAATTGGGAACTTAATAACTTTTCCTGTTTGAAGAGAAATTGTTTCTCCTCTGATGGGCTTTTCAACTCTTGCCATAAAATTATCTTTTTGGCATCCTGTGCTGTTCACAGGCATATTAACCATGTGTATTTTTACATCAAAACCTTATTTTCTTCAGCCAAATTAACACATAATGTGTTTTTGCTGTCACCTGAGAAACACCCTTTTCCATTTAAATGACTACTAAATAGCATCATAATTTGTACACACAATTTAGCTGTGATTCTGTAAGCACCTTGGAAAGCAAATTGTAGAGCATTCATGGAGCAGGGATTGTGTATCTGTTAGTACAGATGGAGGTGGCTGATATTGGAGCAAAAGCTCGAGTGGGTTTCTCTGCAGAGGGAAACAATGTGCTTATCCCCCAAAGGTTTGTAAGTAACAGGGGAGGTTTCATATACGTAGGTTGAAGAAATAGCTTTGGAAGGAAGTTCAGTGGGGATGTGCATACTCCCATTGCCAAGGCCATAAGGCCCAGCCCAATTTGTAGGCAGTTAAGATGATAATTCAGAGGGAAAAAAAATAATAAACCTTCTTTCCCTTCCATTCCTTGGTAAATAGAGAAATGTCTTCTATGTGATCTGCATAATGATTGCCTTGTAGGCCTATGGCACTGTGCACAGTTTCATTAAAACCACCAGAAAAGGGGGGCGGAGCCAAGATGGCAGAGTAGAAAGACGCACATACACATAGCTCCTAGCCCACAACCCATAGAACATCTGTAAATAGCAACTCACTGCGAATTCTGCAGCACCAGAGGCCACAGAACATTGGAGCGAAGGAGATTTCTGTTCCAGAGGGACCTGCAAACCTCTCGAAAAAGGTCCTTTGTGTCGCGGACTGAGCACAGCGGACTGGGAGCCAAACACAGCCCTGCCCTGGCCGCGGCACCGAGAGGAACAGATCCGAGCGGGCTTCAGGGATGGGATCTCCAGTGGCCGCGTGCATGGGTCCCCCACCCACAGGTGACGGGGGTTGGTGAGAGGGTCTCTTTGGTGGGTCGAGAGGGGAGTGGGGTGCCCCCATAACTCAGGCCCCCTCGGGAGGCAGCAGCAGAGGTGGGAGCAGACCAGGGCTCCCCAAACAGGCAGGAGCCTGGATCCATCATTGAAGGTCTCTGGATAAACCCCCTGAGGGAACTGAGCCCGTGAGGCAGCCCTGCCCCCACCTGAGCACCTAAACTTAATCTCACACTGAATAGCAGCCCTGCCCCTGGCAAAAGCCCTGAGGCTGGGAAGCAGCATTTGAATCTCAGACCCCAAGTGCTGGCTGGGAGGATCCTGAGGCAAAGTGGGTGTGAAGAGAATATTCAGAAGTCAAGTCACTGGCTGGGAAAATGCCCAGAAAAGGGAAAAGAAATGACTATAGAAGGTTACTTTCTTGGTGAACAGGCATTTCCTCCCTTCCTTTCTGATGAGGAAGAACAATGCTTACCATCAGGCAAAGACACAGAAGTCAAGGCTTCTATATCCCAGCCCACTCAATGGGCTCAGGCCATGGAAGAGCTCAAAAAGGATTTTGAAAATCAAGTTAGAGAGGTGGAGGAAAAGCTGGGAAGAGAAATGAGAGACATGCAGTCAAAGCATGAACAGCAGGTCAGCACCCTGCTAAAGGAGACCCAAAAAATGCTGAAGAAAATAACACCTTGAAAAATAGGCTAACTCAATTGGAAAAAGAGGTTCAAAAAGCCAATGAGGAGAAGAATGCTTTCAAAAGCAGAATTAGCCAAATGGAAAAGGAGATTCAAAAGCTCACTGAAGAAAATAGTTCTTTCAAAATTAGAATGGCACAGATGGAGGCTAATGACTTTATGAGAAACCAAGAAATCACAAAACAAAACCAAAAGAATGAAAAAATGGAAGATAATGTGAAATATCTCATTGGAAAAACAACTGACCTGGAGAATAGATCCAGGAGAGACAATTTAAAAATTATGGGACTACCTGAAAGCCATGATCAAAAAAAGAGCCTAGACATCATCTTTCATGAAATTATCAAGGAAAACTGCCCTGAGATTCTAGAACCAGAGGGCAAAATCAATATTCAAGGAATCCACAGAACACCACCTGAAAGAGATCCAAAAAGATCTGTGGCCAAATTCCAGAGTTCCCAGGTCAAGGAGAAAATATTGCAAGCAGCTAGAAAGAAACAATTCAAGTATTGTGGAAATACAATCAGGATAACACAAGATCTAGCAGCTTCTACATTAAGGGATCGAAGGGCATGGAATAGGATATTCCAGAAGTCAAAGGAACTAGGACTAAAACCAAGAATCACCTACCCAGCAAAACTGAATATAATACTTCAGGGGAAAAAATGGTCTTTCAATGAAATTGAGGACTTTCAAGCATTCTTGATGAAAAGACCAGAGCTGAAAAGAAAATTTGACTTTCAAACACAAGAATCAAGAGAAGCATGAAAAGGTGAACAGCAAAGAGAAGTCATAAGGGACTTACTGAAGTTGAACTGTTTACATTCCTACATGGAAAGACAATATTTGTAACTCTTGAAACTTTTCAGTATCTGGGTACTGGGTGGGATTACACACACACACATGCACACACACACACACACACACACACACATAGAGACAGAGTGCACAGAGTGAATTGAAGAGGATGGGCTCATATCTTAAAAAAATGAAATCAAGCAGTAAGAGAGAAATATATTAGGAGGAGAAAGGGAGAAATGGAATGGGGCAAATTATCTCTCATAAAAGAGGCAAGCAAAAGATTTATTAGTGGAAGGATAAACAGAGGAGGTGAGAGAAAAACATGAAGCTTACTCTCATCACATTCCACTAAAGGAAGGAATAAAATGCACACTCATTTTGATATGAAAACCTATCTTACAATACAGGAAAGTGGGGGATAAGGGGATAAGCAGGGTGGGGGGGATGATGGAAGGGAGGACATGGGGAGGAGGGAGCAATTTGAGGTCAACACTCATGGGGAAGGATAGGATCAAAAGAGAATAGAAGTAATGGGGGACAGGATAGGATGGAGGGAAATATAGTTAGTCTTATACAACACAACTATTATGGAAGTCATTTGCAAAACTACACAGATTTGGCCTATATTGAATTGCTTGCCCTCCAAAGGGAAGAGGTGGGGAGGGAGGGTGGTAAAGAAGTTGGAACTCAAAGTGTTAGGATGAACTGTTGAGTAATGTCCTTGCCACTAGGAAATAAGAAATACAGGTAAAGGGGTATAGAAAGTTATCTGGCCCTACAGGACAAAAGAGAAGATGGAGACAAGGGCAGAGAGGGATGATAGAAGAGAGAGCAGATTGGTCATAGGGGCAATTAGAATGCTTGGTGTTTGGGGGGGGAGGGGACAAAAGGGAAGAAAATTTGGAACCCAAAATTTTGTTAAAATGAATGTTAAAAGTTAAATAAATAAATTAATTAAAAAAAAAAAACCAAACCCCCAGAAAAGTAAGAAATGTCTGGCAATACAATGGTCGTTTTCTGTATACTTAACAAGCAGTTAGCAGTGTGAAGGATATTGCTTGGTTTTGCAGACACAAAGCAAAATGAAAATTGGTCCTTTCACTCAAGGAGTTTATATTCTTCTGTAGTCTGACAAATAAGTGGTTCCACTCATTTCACATACTGACATGGAGACTCACAGACAAACACAAACACATAGACACACACACCACCTCTTGTGTTGTTTAGGATCAGAGAGGAGAAAACCACTTAGAAATTTCTGTTTGATCATTTGTGCTGGTGTCCCAGAGATACACGATTGGGTTGCAGTACAGTACCTTCTACTCAGTATGCCCCCCACAAATGATACTCCCTCCTGAAAGGAGTTGCATAAAGCATCTAGATAAATAGATAAAGTATTTATTAAGTACTTACTGTTTACCAGGCAGTGTTCTAAAGGCTAGGGATACAAATACAAGCGGGGAATATGCACCCTGCTCACAAGGACTTTAGGTTCTAGTTAGGGAATCACTGTATAAAGAAGAGTTGAAGAGGTGGTGAGTGGAAGGGCAGAACACCTGTGTAAGGTGGTATGGGAGGAGGAGGAAAAAGGAGTGAAGAGAAGTTGGGAGGGAAGTGAGGCATGACTTGGGGCTCTTCTTTAGATTGAGGTCACTAGTTAAGAGAGTGAGTTGTGAGGGCAGAAGCTTCTCCAGAACAGGAATGTGGTTGAACCGAAGCTCACTCTTTTTAATATTCCTTGTGCTTAGCAGGAAAGTGGTTAGTGAGGAGGACAGGGTGGTGGAGGAGAAACTTGATGAGTCATATATCTCCCTATGTGACAGATAAAGGGATATTTTGGAATGATACAGATGATAGTCTGGAAGTTTCTCTGGCCATTTTAACTTGAATCTGGTGTTGGTAGATTGCAAGTTTGAGGATATCTGAGTATTAAGAAAGATGCCACCATCTATATTTCAGCTCCTCTGTTGGCTAACAGAACTATGGGTTATGGGGTTGAGGGTTGAGGAGGGAAGTTAAATCTTGGTGGGCTGGCTGAGAAAAGAGATTGGATTTGTAGAGGAATGTCCATTGGACTTTCTTTTTAAATTCTAGCAATTGATAGCTTTTGTTTTTTAATGTCATCTTAATTTCCAAATATGTATCTATTTACTGTTACTTCCTGGCAAAGGGAGAAAAAACGGAGGCACTGTCAGATTTTATATTCTTGGGCTCAAAGATCACTGCAGATAGTGACTGCAGTCATGAAATGAAAAGATGTTTATTCCTTGGAAGGAAAGCTATAGCAGATCTGGACAGCAGACTAAAAAGCAGAGATATCACCTTGCTGACCAAGGTCCGTATAGTCAATGCTATGGACTTTCCCAGCTGGATTTAAACTCAGATCTTTCTGTCTCCAGACACAGTAGTCTAATCACTGTGTCACCTAGACCTACCTTTTTGTATCTCCTATGCTGCTGAAAGGGATTTCTCTTTTCTCAGATTTTTCCTAGACTATATTGCCTTTGCCTTTCTTCTGCTTCTGTCTCATTCTGCCTCCTATTCTGCTCACTTGTGGATGTATCATACACGCCCTACTAGATTGCAAGTGTCTGCTGCCCTACAAATTCCATGGACTTTAGGAGGATAGCCTGGCAAGTTTTCTGGCTGATGAAGATATAGTAGAGCCCATCCTGTTATTTCCATGAAGGCAGTGAACATAGCGATAAGCACCCTAACTGCCAAGGGTTTAGGCAAATGTAGAGGAAGCATTGGCTGGCACATGAATGGCCTTAAGTCTTCTAGGTTCAGATGACTTCCGTATGCCATCTCCCATGTCCACATACGTATCTTGTACCTTGAATACATTCCTTGCTTGCCAGAGGCATAAGTAGGAACATTTTGTGCCCAGGGAAAAGAGTTTTGAGATCTACCCTCACTTGACTTGGTGATGGGAGTCTTTGGGATTAACCCGTTGCGTGTAGACAGTCTAGAGCATGAATAAGGCAGGAGGGTTCTTGCAGTGGATAGAACAGAGCATTATGGGTGGGGAGCTCATTCCCTTCACTCTTCCTGAGGACAATAGCTGCTGGCAATGCCTTATAGATGGAGTGCCTTCTAAATCTGGCGGTTGGAGACAAAGCCCCAGTCATCTCACCTTAGGTATAGCTCTGCTCCTTACCTCTCAGAGCCCTTTTCTTCCTTCAAGATGAAGCTCTGACACCACCTTATCTAGGAACTCCCAGTTGTTATTGTTCTCTCCTCCTTGGAATTGCTGTCTTTTTTTAATCTCTATGTTATGTCACCACAGTAGAACATGAACTCCTTGAGGGCTTTGTGCCCCTGATATCTAGCATGGCGTCTAGCTCCCCAGTAGGCTCTTAATGAGATTGAACTGTACAGTAGGAAAATTGTTGTATTTAAAGCTAGGCCTTAGAAATAATTTACTCCAACCCTTCTTTCCTTTTCCGTCTTACAGAAGGGGAGACAGAAGCCGAACACCTCTAGGCAACTTTGTCCAAGTCTCATAGGTGATAGACATTTAAGTCAATATTTGAGGCCAAGTCCTCTGGTTCTGATCAGTCAGCAAGTGTTTCTAAAGTACTTACTATGTGCTAGGCACTAGGTACACAAAGAAAGGCAAAGACACCTGCTTCTAAATTGAGTGTTCTCTTCATTACATAGGCCACATGCAGGTCTCAGTTCTAAGGGTAACTGGGTCTGAGCCTCTACGTGGCAAACGTTCCAGGGCCCCCATGGAAAGTTTAGTCCAATTAAGCTCTCTAGAGTCTGGAAGCATAAAGGCCTCTGCAACTTTTTAAGCTGCCCAGTATAGTTCTACCCCACCTGACCAGACCCTCCACATTTAAGAAATCCCTGCTGTTCTTCATCCAGCAAGCTTTCCTTACTGTGGGCATACTTCTGTTAGGGGTACCTCTCACTGGGGAATCAGGGATGGAGTGGAGAAAAATGCTAATCCTAGTCAGGAAGGACCTCATGATAGAGAAAGAGACTGGCTAGGTTTGTATAGGACCCTGAATCTTGTCACATCCCCCTCCTCCAACACCCCCAAAGAGCAAGCACAAGGTAAGGCACGCAATTCGTGTTTAATTAATTTGAGTGAGACTTTACCACCAAAGGAAGTAAACAGCAGCATTTACCTTCCTCAGATAACAGAACTAGTGCCTAACAGCTGCCTAGAAACATCCTTTTTGGAATAGCAAGAGGAATTACATGTTGCAGAATTAATCCCAAAGACCCTTTGGCTGAGTACCAGAGTGGAGCAGACTCCTTGGCTAAGAAAAGGCTTAGTTGTCTCCCTCTGAACTTGATGGGCAAATTCAGAGTCTTTTTTCAAATTCAGCGAGGATTATCAATTCCTCTCTCCTCTTTATGTGTCAATGTAATGGTCTACACATTGGCAAAGTGTTAGGAGACACAAATGGTGTTTATCTCTTTTAGGAGGATAACTGTGCTGCTCATTGAAGCCGGAGCTATGAGACCACTGCTTACATTTTCTTCATATTAGATTATTAAGTGATTTAGGTTGTTAATAATTGTGTAATTCTTTAAGAGGAAAAGCTCTTAGCAATAGAAGAAAAGGCCAGTTAGACTTTAGTCATTCCAGATGCCATTTCATTTCACACATGCCATGTCTTGCTTCAAAAAGTCAAAGTGGCACCTCAGTGAACCAGGATTCATGAAGGATTAGCAGTCTTGTAGCTCTCATCTCAAAATGGCTCCTTTATTTTATCAGGCTTTCTTTATAATGATGGTTTTCTCAACTCTCTCTTTGCTCTGCAATATTTTTTTTACAAACCTGACTTCATAAAATAGAATTTTTCTCCTGAAGGACAAAGATTGCACTGTATATTAAACTGGTAGCTTCCTTGTCTTGGCCCACTAGCCCCTGGAAGAGACTCAGGGCATGGCTGGTTTACTGGGGAAAAACTTCTCCATGGCCATGGAAATAGGGCTTGTTGGATTTAAGTGCTTCCTCTGATCCCTTGGCTTTGTTCCTGGCGGTCAGTCTTTTGGAAGCAGGCTGCTGATTTGTCTAATTATTAGAATTGCAGCAGGACCCACTCTGTGTTGACTATCTGGTTTCTCCTCTTTTTAGCCTTTGGAACTTTATTTTTCTTTCTCTCCAGTAATGATGACCCCCAAATGACCCAAAGTCATCATAAAGATGTGAGAGGGAGGCAGGCTGTGTCAACCCAAAGCTAACAGAGCCAGTAGAAAAGTACAACATTCCGTGAACTTCCTACTTCTTCATCTGTTATCTAGCAGCTTCTATTTCACCAATTTCATTTTCTATCCCAGCTAAGTTGACCAGTTTGGCCAGTGGTTTGAACACTGGGTAGAGATATCATGAAGTTTATTTCGATTTGGAATACATTGGAGCTGGGGAAGTTCCCTTTGACTGCCTGGCAAAGGAGAAAGAATGTTCTCCCTGCAGATAAAAGAGATGTGTGTTTGAATGTGGCCATTGCCACTGTCTAGCTCTGGGACCATGGTTCAGTCTCTTTACCTTTCTGAGCTTTATAGGATCACAGCATCATCAGGGACTTGATTGTCTTGTCCAACCCATGCCCAAGAAGGAATATTGTCACAGCACACATGACAAGTCATCATCCTACCTTTGCTTGAAGACTACTGAGGAAAAGCACATTATCTACCCAAGTACCTCATGCCAGTTCTGGACTCCTCTAAGTGTGTTTTCCTCTACATCACTCTAATATATCCCATCTATTTGGATGTTCTCTTCCATAATGAAAGCTGCGACATAGCGTGTTTGCTCACCCTATGCAACCCTCATCCATGTCTTTCCCCAAGTTCTCTATAGGGGATTCGCCTGACACGCTGGAAACCTTCCTTGTGTTCTCTGGCTATTTCAGGGGTACTAATCAAGCTGTCAGTTATTTAGATCTTGTTTTTGTTCTGCAACCCGCCCATCATATTTTTGATCCTGCATTTCTTTGACCTTCTTTATACCACTTGTTCTGTGTAATTCCTTGTCTGTAATGGATTGTAGTCCATCAACATCACTTGTGTACCTCTCCATTACCTTTCAAATGAGCCTCAGCTTTGATTCTTTGGTGACTTCAGTTTCCCAGTGAAAATAAAGCCTATTTTCCTGCTCCTCTTCAGTTCTGGGTCCAGCTCATCATCCATTTCTGGTGCCTGTCTAAAGTATATATACAATTTTCTGTAAAATGTAAATGATAATAATGCATGTATTTCATACCTTACTGTAAGGACAGTCATTTGTAAACCTTATGTGAGGCATAGATGTGTTACCCATGTATGTTGTGTGTGTCCACATGAGTCTGTCTAGAAATAACTCATAGGGAGGTATGGATATCAGTCTCTAGAGTTCCTTCATTCTATGTCTCTCCAAGGGAGGCTTTGATCTTTACCAGAAGGGGATAAGGAGATTGGTGTCACAAGGCTGACCATTTAATTTTCCTCAAAGAGGTAACACTCGGCAAGAATTATATCTGCTTGCCCTTTAAATATTGTTAATTTAGAGGAAAATCAGTTTAGGTTCAAGTCAGTTTCCTGGTTGCCATTCTTTACTGGGGAAGGAATACCCCAAACTGTATAACAGAAACCTTGAGTCCCTACCAAATACAAATTACACAAAGACAGAGTGAATAGAAAACAAACCCATTTATCCAAGTCAATACCTAACAGAAATCAGAAAGGTAATACTGATTAGAACCTATCAGACAATACATAACTGATTGAGCTCAACCACTGAAAGTGAAATATATCAACTCAACTATCAGAAAAAGAAAGTACCAAGGGTACCCATGGGAAAATTCCCCAATATCTCTAGGTTGGGTACAGGGACCTTTTCTTGGAGCCTTTCTCTCCTGTCGGGGCCTCTTTCTGATGAGAACCTGGAAGCATATCTCCTTTCTCATAGTTGGAAGTCAGAAGGACAAACATCTCTCTTCTCCCAGGTTTTCACCAAATCAACTCCTCATATAGACACTGTGCTATTCAAGTGATTTTTTTTTCACCAGTGAAGAAAATCTTATGCAAAAAACCTTGAGCGTCATGTTATACTTAAAAAGCCAGAGAAATTAAAGTTGTAATTATTAGTCTAGCTCCTACATCTTACAACTGAGGAAACCTAGGCCTAGAGAGAAGGACGTGATTTACCTAGGATATCACAGATTAGGGGCAAAGCTCAAGTCACCAGATTCCCAGCATGTGACAGCATCTTTCCTTAATCTGGAAAGGATGAGTATGATCTGTCATCACCTTATCACTGTTATCTGTTTTTTTTTTGCTAGCCATGAGGGAACACTTTAAGAAATGGATCTAGGCTAAGGTGTACTTCTTGGAATCCTTTGGAAAAGATGGGATTGGCAACAGTTCCTTGGCTTATTCCTTCCCCCCCCCCCCCCCCCCCAGGAATTTCTTGGAGAAAGAGAAAGATAAGTAATTTATAGTCCAGTTGTATTTGAGCATGTGACATTGAGACTATTATTAAGGTCTTCCAATCAAGCCTTAGTACTGCATTCATTTGAAAAGAGTCTTTTGTGTTTTAAACATTCTTTTCTTTGGGGAATGTTTTTCTCCATGAAATCTGAACTCTATCTTATGGGAAAGAGTCCTGATGGCAGTAATTTAGGACACTCTTGGCACACTGACTCACCCCAATGACTTTAGGAGAACTTACTTCCCTTTGTGTTTGTCCTAGAGAAGGCAGAGCATTGAAAGATTGAAGGCCTATGAAGGAGCAGCAGTAGTCACACCAACAAAGTGGGGAAAGCAAGAGCAGATTACCTTTTCACAAAACTGGATAATTACCAAGAACAAAAAGCCGCAGACAAATGAAGCAAGTTCAGAGGGAGGCTTGGGAACTCGCCAACATTTTGTAGCTTTATCCAAAATAATCCTATAACTTTTCCTGATTCCTCTGCCAGTTAATAAAAAGAAATCAGTGGCCCACTTCTAATCTTATTGGGTCTTTCTCCAAAGAAGTTGATGGAGAGAGGGGAAGAAACCCTTAAAATGCCTCTTCTTAGGAAAAGAAACTTTTTTTGAAGAAATATCTAGATTAAATACAAAATTATATTCAATGTTTGGATTTGGTGTCAAAGGGCCCAGGTTCAAATGCTTGCTCTGCCACACTTACTTGTGTGACTTGGCAAGTCCCTCCTTGTTTGTAAAGTCAACCAAACAAGCATTTATTTGTTGAAAAACATTTTCTTTATAAACTAGAAAATCATCAGCAAACATGAATATTTCCAAATAAAAAGAAGGCTAGGAATGAAACTTTTAAAATATGTATTTTAAATCTCATGTGGTAGTAGCAATATTGCCCTTCTGAATTACTTTTTGCACTCTTCTGGATCAAGCATATCATTGGAATTTCTGGGTCAAATGATATAGACATGTTGATCTTCTTGTTCAGGTAATTCCAAATTAACTTCTACAATGACTCAACCAACTCGTAGATCCACCAATTCTTTAGTGTGCCTGGTTTTCCCCCACCTTTCCAACATTGCCCAGTCCTTTCTTTGTCAATTTATTGTATGCAAAGTGACAGTTTAGAGTTGTTTTGATGTGCATTTCTCATATTATTAATAATGTAGAGCATTACCATGAAAGGATGAAATCACAGAGATAAGGAGTGGAGTCATAGGGCAATCAAATGCCACAGCCATGCCACAGATTCCCAGAAGCAGAAGTAGAAAGGGAGAGAGGTGGGGCAGAGAGGAAGGAGGTGGATCCTTGTGTAGGATGACAAAAAGACAGCCTGTTGGTCTTTCTGGGACAAGCTAGCTACATTGAGAGAGCTCTGACTTACCAGCATAACTCCAAAATAGGAACTGGAAGCCAAGTTGAGAGGGCATAGTAACAGGAGTGATGGACCTAATAAATGTGAAATCTATCTTTATCTTAATATTCTGGAACTAAACACTTTACTCATGATAAGTCAAATGTGATTTAAAGTGTTAAACTGTTTTATGCACATCATATAATGCAATAATCATCATAATGCTTATTCATTTATATTAATCAGAGGAATGGTGTTTCATAATATATTCCAGACCAACACTTAGAGTGTAAGAGATAACTTTATTGAAAAGTCTTTGATACACTTGTACTTGATACACTTGCCTTTTAGGAAAAAGTGCCCTTTCTTCCTTTATAGGTATATTTAGCCCATTTAAAGGAAATTTGCTTTTATTCTTGCTCTCCCTTCTGCCTTGATCTTCCTTTGTGATTCCAAGTTAATTGTCTCTGACTTTGTAGGAAACAAGAGCTTTAAGGCAGTGTCTTGAACCTCTCTAGGAGTCTGGCTAAGCCTATGGACCCCTTCTGAGAAGCATGTTTTTAAATGTTTAAATAAAACAAAAAGGATTACAAAAAGAAACCAATTATATTGGAATACAATTATCAACATTAAAAAGCAAACAAAAGTAAGCCCACAAATCCCAGGTTAAAAATCCTTACTTTAGTGGACACCCAGCTTAAAATTTTGTTTTCATTGGTCTATTCTAGTAAATAACAGGAACAACTCCTTTTAACAAAGCATGTCTTATAAGCACAAACTAATCCTGTGTAATCCCCCTGCTTCCTCTGACCTCTTGTAGCACTTGGTTTATACCTCTCTTGTGGCACTTAGGGGATTTTGGCTTGGGTTACAGGTAGTCATTTTTCTGTTTAAACCCTTTAGAGATAGTGATCTTTGTACTTCACATCTCATTGATCTCTTTGTCACTTTCACAGGCCTCCCAAAGGGCCATGCACTTCTGGACATTTGAGAAATATTTGTATGCAGGAATGGATGGATGAATGAGGGCAGGACCAGTGACAGCATCTAACTTAGGAGCTCTTTCAGCTTGCTCCCATTTGGGTCCTATTGGCTGCATAACTTTGGACAGATGACTTAACCTCTCTGGGCTTTCATTTCCCCACTTGGAAAATGGGGATTGTAATGGAAATAATCTACCTCCCAGGGTTGTTGAGAGACTCAAATTAGATAATATATGTAAAATGCTTTGCAAACCTTAAAGTGCTCTATTATTACTGGTTGTTATTATTGAGGGTCTCTGAGTTGATTTTTCCCAGTGCAATAGCAGGAGTGAGGTAGAGCATCACTTTGTAGGCATGTGAAAAGCATTAGATACCATGCCTGGGCCATAGAAATTATCTGGTTACACACACACACACACACACACTCACACACTCACACACTCACTCACTCACTCTAACAGAGGGATAGAAACAGGCTCAAGAAGAGGGGAAGATATCAAACGTTCCTCCCCTTTCCTTTTGTGCTGCCATGGTTCAATGACAGAAGGAGAAGAAACTCTCATAACTTTGTGATTCTATTTTCGGAATTTCATTTAATAAACAGTCACAGCTACTTGAAGAGCAAAGAGCTGATTTATTCCCCACAGTGTGACCAATGCTACTCCTGGAAGCAGCAATATGACAATGGAAAGAGTGGTGGGCTTAGAGCCAGGAGAGACAGCTGTTCTTAAACCATGCCTCTGACACTGAATGAGCTATAGACAAGTCATTTCACAATTCGGAGCCTCAGTTTCCTCATTTGTGCAGTAAGGACAAGAACACCTCTAGAACCTACCTCACAGAGTTGTTGTGAGGCCTGAAGAAGATTGTGTTGGCAAAGTGTTTTACACATTTTTAAAAAGCACTATACTAGTGCTAGCTGGTACTAATACCCTGCCCCATATCCAGCCCCATGTTCTCTCTTCCTTAGGACAGCCCTGGGAGGTGGGTAGGGTATGTCCATATGATTTGACAAAAGAAGAAACTTGGTCTCTGAGAAGTTGGTCCTGATCGAGGGCATCAGAATAAGAACTCTGCCACCATGGTCCCCTTACTCCAAGATGCGTGATCTGTCTACGAGCCCCAGCTGCCTCTCTCCTAACATGTATTGCTCAATGTTACTCAAGCCTGCCCCGTTACATTAGAGGGGTCAGGATGAGGAAGCAAGTAGGGAGCAGACCAGACTAGGAGGAAGGGTAGCACTAATTCATTTTGCCAGTATTGATTGAGCTCCTACTGTGTGGACAACCCTGTTCTAGGAGTTGGGGGTGGGGGAAAGCATGGTCTCAGCCCTTAAGGGGTACATAGTGTACTGGAAGCCTTGGTTGGTGCTGCAGAGATTCCACCCACACCCTCCTCTCACAGGGCAGGACTCAGTCACCTGTTCCCCATCATTGTGTTTGTTGCTCTACTGTGACATCCTCTACTTGGAACGAAGATGACTCTGGGTTCTTGAAGGTTATCCTAATAGAACATGAGAGTTTTGTAAGGGCCAACCGTACGAGCAATGCCAGATCACAGGTTGCTTTCTGTAGACCTACCTAAGTTTCGAGGGGGTTGTGGAAGTGAGGAATTTTGTTTTCCTCCACAACAACTCACAAAGACCATCTCATAGGATTGTAGGGAGATTAGTTTTTGTCAGTGAATGGTGTGTTCAAATTGGGGAAATAAAAGAATCCTGAAACGCTGAAATGTTACTTTTGTTGTTACTAATCAATTCACCAATAACATTAAAAAAGCATTTAATAACTGTCAAACAATATACTAGGCCCTGAGAATGCAAATAGGACAAAAGAGTCCCAACATCTGATCCTTCTCATTATGAATGGATTGTACCTTTGGTGACCTTCCAGGGTTTTAGCAAGGCTAGTGGTATTTCTTTCTGGGATGAGTTTCTGTATTAAGATAATTCAAAAGAAGCTGTCCTTTATTCTATTTTCTAAAATGTATTTTCACTGGCAGGAATCTCATATTGAGTACTTGGGGAGGTCCTGACCTGTGTTCTCGCCACAGCTTTATAGCAGTTCTTATGGTTGCCCAATTTAATTTAGGAGTCTTAATTATCTAAATTGCTTTTTTGCTATTACAAGGCTGCATCCTGTAATTCTAGGAGTCACGCGCAGCGTGTGTGCTTTCAGCCAGTAAAATGTCAATACACTCCCAAAAAGTACTGTTACATTTCAGAAAAATCTGCTCCATGTGGAAATCCCCTATGAAATAAATTTGTTGTTGCTGAGTCATTTCAGTCAGGTCCAACCTGAATGTCTCCCCTTTGGGGGTTTTCTCAGCAAAGATGCTGTAGTGGTTTGCCATTTCCTTCTCCAGTTCATTTATAGATGAGGAAACTGAGACAAACAAGGTGAAGTGACTTCCCCATCGTCACACAGCTAAGCAAGTGACTGAGGCTGGATTTGAACTCAGGTCCTCCTGATGTCAGGCCTGACACTCTATCCACTGTGTTACCTTGTTGCCCCATTAAATCAGTAGCATCCACTATTAGCATTGCATACTGGATATTCCATGGAGAAATGAAGCAGTGTGACATGTTGAGCAGTCTTGTAGCTTGCCTTATCCACCTGGCGACACAGATTATTTTAGAACAAATTTTCCCTTCTTTACCTTTACCTTGGGATTAGCCAAGAGCAGTTTACATTTTCTGCCTTCTCTCTTCTTTCTCCTCCTCCCTCCAGTTTCTACAAAAGTCTTTGCAGAATGTGATGTCTCTGGAGAGCCGGAGAGTTTCTTGTGGGTGTGTGGGAGTTATGGGTGTTTAAGGGTGGGAATCAAGGGAGTGCTGGATCAAGGTAAGGATTTCCCCAGTCAATCTGCTGAGATCGTAGAATGAATGAGGCATTGTTTGGAGGTGGATTGATAGGCCACAGGGAACTCTTCATGGTTGGCTAACTGGGACTGCAGACCCTCTTCGTGGGCAATAAAAGCAAACTGGTTACAGGCTTTAGGTCTCTCTCCTCTTTTCCCTTTCTGTTCAGCAAGAGGAGTGGAAAAAAGGAGATATCTTCAGTAGCTTTAAGGATGACTTGGGAGCTCATTGTAGCATGCATATATGCATTCAGCAGACTTTCAAAGGGAGCACAAGGAACTCCATCCTCCTCTGTAGAGGAAGGCTTAGATTCCACAGGCAACAAGATCCTAAAATGTAGCCTTTTACCCAGAGAAGGGAGATGTCCTGGGCAGCCACAGCTTTGGAAGTGCTATTGAGGGTAACCCTGAGTTTGAGTTCCTATATCTGGAGAATTCTAGAGAGAGATGATTGACTGATGCAGAATGGTCCTTGGAGAAAGAAGAGGACAATCCACGTGCTTCTTTGGGTAGCGTCCTACTTGGGGAGTGAAGCCGGTATGTTACTTTATTAATGTAGGTCTAATGAGAAGAGATCTGCTTGTTTATCAAGTTATAAAGCACATGAACCTTGAAGGTGGCAGGGGTTGGGGGTGGTGGGGAGGGGGATTCTAAGCCTGCAGGATAGTACTTCTGCCTTTCTCAGTACCTGGCACATAGTAGGTGCTAAATCACCTGTTGAGTGATTGATTCCATGGGAAACAGGCATTCACCAGAATGATGCATCATCAGTAAGCCCAAGTTTAGTTACCTTCAGAGTGGTGTTAATGGGCTGGCCATTTGAGTGCTTTTTATTTTTGTATTTTTTTCATGGGCTCCTAGGAGTCCTTAATATTGTATGCAGTCTCTGGGGGAGTTAAATAAGAGTGATTCCATAGCCAAGACCCATGTTGTACATTGAGTGCCTGTGTAGAGGTTGGGTCCTCGTCATCCACTTTGTCACCTAAAATCTTATCATAATCCTTACGGTAACCCGGGGAGGTTGATGCTATTATTATCACCATTTTACAGATGAGGAAACCAGGACAAACAGAGATGAAGTGACTGCCCAAAGTCATATGACTAATAAGTGTCTGAGGTGGAATTCGATCTCAGAACTTTCTGACTCCAGGCCTAACGCTCTATTCAGTCTTCTTCCTGGGAGTCATGCCTATTAACAAGGAATTTTTTAAAAAGAAAGAGAAAAAGAAGAGAAAACAAATCCGTAAAACTGATCAAAACATTGAAAAAAAATTTTGACATCCTATATAATGTTCCACAATTATGTGTCCCAACCTCTGCAAAGGAGGAGGAGGGAGTATCTTCTCATAGCTCTTTTTTAGGGTTGTTCTTTTCAAGTTAATAACATTTGATTTAGATTGCTTTGTGGTGGTTGTTCTTTCCATTTACATATCTTTAGTGATTGTGTATATTTTCCTGGATCTATCTGCTTCACTTTTCATCAGTTCTTGGTAGTCTCTCCACTCTTCTCTTTGCTCATCAGGTCTGTGATTTCTTAAAGCAAAGCAGTATTCCATCACAGTCATACCACAGTTTGTTTAGTCATTCCTCAATCCGTGGAATCTGCTTTGTTTCTAGTTCTTTGAAACCACAAAAAGATGCTGCTGTAAGTATTTTGGTGGACATGAAATCTCTCTTTTTGTCAGTAACATCCTTGGGGTATGTGCCTAGCAGTTGCTATCTCTGACTCAAAAAATGTGTGCATTTGAGTCACTTTATTTGCATAACTACAAATTGCTCTGCAGAATGTTCACAGCTCCACAAACAATGCATTAGTGAACCTGTCTTTCTACAACCCCTTAAATACTATTGTTGTTTTTCGTCATATTGGCCAGTTTGCTAGGCATGAGTTAAAAATCTGTGTTATTTTGATTTGCATTGTTTGAATGATGATTTGGAATAGGATTTCTTTCCTATGGTTGTTTGTAGTTTGAAATTTTCTGAAAATTGTCTTTGCCTATTCTTCAACCATTTCGCTATTGGGAAATGATTTTTGATCTCATGTTAATTGGCTACAAATTTGAATGTCAAGCTCTTATCAGAGACACTTGATTCATTTTTTTCACAGTTGATCACTTCCCTTCTTGTCTTAGATGTATTAGTTTTGCTTGTGCAAAAGCTTTTCAGTTTCATGTAATCAAAATTATCTATTTTCTACTTTGTAATTGTCTTTCTCCCTTCTTTGGTTAAGAATTCATCCCCTACCCATAGCTGTGAAAGGTATATGGGCTGCTTCTCTTCCATATTTTTATGGTATGATCTTTAATATTAAGTTTCTGAATCTGTTTTTATTGTGAAATATGGTATAAGATGTGAGTCTAAATCCTACTTTCTGCCAGCAGCTTTCTAATTTTCCCCATCATTGTTATTAAATGGTGAATTCTTTCTTAGGTAATTTATATTTTCAAGGTTATTCAAAACTGAGTTGCTGAATTAATTTATTTCCAATCCTTACTTGTCTAGTCTGTTCTGTTGATTTATTTCTATATTTTCTAATCCATGCCAAATGACTTTGATAACTGCTGTTTGATAGTGCAGTTTGAGATCTGGAAGTTCAGCTTCCCTTCATGTGTACTTTGTCTCTTTGTTAGTCTTCTATTTTTCTATTTTGCTAACGTATGTCTTTAGGAATGTAATTTATCCTCTGAGAACTGCTTTGGCTCTATCCCAAACATTTTAGTAAGGCATTGTCATTGTCTTTCATATATTTGTTAGTTGTTTCAGTGATTCATTCTTTGGCTTACATTATTAAGTTTCCATTTAGGTCTATATCTTTTCTGTTCCATTAATTGATTGCTATTTTATTGTGTTATCTATAAAGCATGTGTTTAGTGTTTTTCCCTTTTTTACATTTATTTGCAAATTCTCCGTGCCTTGATTCATGATTAGTTTTTCTAAAAGTGACATTAGGGTGCTAAGAAGTATGCATATTTCCATTCTGATGGCACCCTAAGTCATTTAGATCTGATTTCTAGAACAATTTGATTCTCCGTTTCCCTGTTTGTTTATTTTTCTATTAGGTTTCACTAATACAAAAAGAGTAACATTAACATCACCTGATGTTGTTGTTTTAAAACATATGCTTTTTTAGCAACTGATACAATTTCTCCTTTATGAATTTAGATGTGCCATTTGGAGCATATGTTTAATATTGCTATTGGTCTATTGTCTATGGTTCCTTACATATAATGTAATTTTTTAATCTCAGTTTATATTGTGAATTTTACCTTTGCTTTGTCTGATATTTAAGATTGCATCACCTGTTTTTGTATTCCCCTGATAGGGAGTAAATTTTGTTAGCCTTTACTTTTTAGGTATGTTTCTTATAAACCACAGATAGTGAGGGTTTATTTTTATATCCAATCCATTATTTTCTTTTGTTATGTTGGATTTTGAATCCATTCATATTTAATATTATGAGAATTAGATCTATGTTTTCATTCATCTGTCTCTGCTATTGTTTGCTTTTTAAATTGAAATGTCCCCTCTTCTTTTAAATCAATATTTTGTTCCTATGATTTGTTTTGCTTATTCTATTTTAATGCAGTCCTCCTATTCCCACAGACTCTTCTTTATTTCATCTCTCCTTTCCCCCACAATTTGTCAACCTTTACCTAGATTTCGAGTTGGACTTTAGTTTTTGACTTTCTTTTCTTTCTTTACTGTATTTATTTATTTAATCCTCTCCTTATTTTTATTCTCTTAGTTAAGAGATTACTTTAAAATGCCCTCTCCAGTGTCTTTTGTTTATTAGATATTTTTAAAGGGTTTCTTTATCTTGAACTCTTCATTAATTTTCTTTCCTTTCTCTTCTGAACTTTTATTCTTTGAGTCATAGTCTTTATATATTTTTATTCCTTTTGTAATCTCTTGGAGTTCCTCCTGGAATTACAACTTCTGAAGCTCCAAGTATGAACTCTCTATTCTAACCAATGTCTATGTTACTGCCTTTGTAGAATTCATCCCATCACCCTTTCCCTGTTGTGCCTCATTCTTAAAAGTATTAACTAATGAGGGAAATAATGAGTAGAGAAACTTGAGCCATAGTAGAAATTATCCTGTCTTCCAAATGGTACATTGGATTTCTTCTTCCTGCCCTCCGCATAATCGTTCTCCTTCCTGTTTTCTATACACTCTTCTCTTTGAGTCCATGTCTTTGTATCTTTATGGATGCTGGTTGCCCCTCCCCCCCCAGGGTCTCTGATTTCCCATTTCCTGAAGCATGATATTGTCCTTAGAGATACAACACTATGTGAGAGGAAGTGGTCTCATGGCATACCCTCTCTTCCCAGATTAGGTCCATTTTAAAGTCCCTATCTCCTATTATGGACATAACCTCCACCTCATTGAACAAACAACTCACCTCTTCCCAATTTTCCTATTATTATTTAGAGCATCACAGCTCTCCCACTCACCCAGGATTACAACCTTAGTGCTATCCTTAACTCAGTCTCATATCCCCTTTCTGAGCATATACTAGTTCAGTTCAGTTGTTTTTCAGTTGTGTCCAACTTTTCATGACCACATTTTGGATTTTCTTGGCAAAGATACTGGAGTACTTTGCTGTTTCGTCCTTCAGCTCATTTTACAGATGAGGAAACTGAAGCAAGTAGGGTTAACTGACTTCCCCAGGATCACACAGCTAGTAAGTGTCTGAGGCCACATTTAAACTTAGGAAGATGAGTCTTCCTAACTCCAGGCCTTGCACTCAATCCATTTCACCACCTCCTTGCCCCTGACCATATATACACTAAACACAAAATAAATATTTGTTACTTCTTGGGGCAGAGTCAAGATGGTGGAACAGAGCAAGCATTCAACTAAGCACTCCCAAAATTCCCTTCCAAAGAACTCCAAGCGAACAATGCCTTAAATTAAATTTTGGAGTGCCACAGCAAACAAAAGATCAGAGAGAGACATTCTTCCAGCCCAAGACAACCTAGGAGGTCAGAAGATAGATCTGTGATGTAGGGGAGGAGGTGTGCCTAGAGTGATGGGACTAAATGGTGGTGATAGAAGCAGGAGCAGTTTTAGGAAGTGTCAAGCCAGAGATGGTAAGGGGATTAGGGAACTGTTCAGAAAAAGATTAAAGAGTACCCCATATTAGCACTGGACATAGGACCAGACTTTTGTGTGACAATTCTGTTGTTTATATCCACTGCTGGGTAATAGTTGAAGGGTGGAGAGGAGCACTTTCAGTCAAGAAAGAGTGGAAGCCCTGAGAGGCAGTATCACTTCCATCCTCAAGGGATCAGGATTAGGGACCCTTCTTGGGTAAGAATCAGGGTGCGGACCAGGAGAGCAGCGACTACAACTCTCACTGGATCACATCTCCTGGAAAGCCCCAGGAGCAGTTCTGAAAACAGGAGTAAAAAACAAACCTGAAAATTGAGGCAATGCCCTTCCCCCAGCCACATTGGTAATAGAGGCCAACTTTAACATAAAGTTCCAAATCCAAAATAAGGGAGGAAAAATGAGCAAAGAACAACAATAGAAGAACCTGACCATGAAAAGCTACTGTGGTAACAGGGAAGATCAAGACACGAATTCAGAAGACAATAAAGTCAAAACAGCTAAAAGCAAAGCCACAAAGAAAACAAATGTGAATCAGAGAGAAGCAAAATAAGAATTCCTGGAAGAGCTAGAAAATTATTTTAAAGATCAACTAAGAATGTTGGAGGAATATTAGCTAAAGAATTGGAAACAAAGGAAGAAAATCATGAAAAGACAGCAGTTTGATAAAAGAGGCACAAAATACTGATAAAAAAACAAAAATAGAATTGGCAAAATGGAAAAAGAGATACAAAAGCTCACTGAAGAAAGTAATTCTTTGGGGGGGGGGGCAGAGTCAAGATGGCAGAGTAGAAAGACACACATACTCTAGCTCTTCCCCCATAGCCCATAGAATACCTGTAAAGATTGACTCTCAACAAATTCTAGAGCAGCAGAAGCCACCAAACAACAGAGTGGAGATCTCCAGCACAGGGTGACCTGGAAGGCCAACAGGAAAGGTCTGTCGCACCAGATGCAGAACAGAGTGCAGACCCACCTTCACAATGAGACACCCACCTGGAGGAGCAGGGCCAGAGCAGGCCTTGGGGGCAAATCCCCAGCCACAGCAGAGGAGGTTTGCAGATCCCTCAACCCACAGGCACCAAAGGTCAGTGACAGGACTTTTTCAGCTGGCCAAGAAGGGAGCAGAGTCCCTCCATAGCTCCAGCCCCAAGCAGTGGCAGCAGCAGAGGCAGCAGCAGGCTGCGGCTACCAGAGGCAACAGTCAGCCTCCATTGTTGGATAAAGCCCCTGGGGGAATTGAGCAGCTGAGCAGAATCTCAGCCTTGAGTGGAGGCCCTGCCTCCACCTAAAGCTCCTGAGGGAACTGAGCAGCTGATATGAATCTCAGCCACAAGCCTGGTCAGGGAGTAAACTCCTCTCCCTTGATTGTGCCACCTTGGAGGAACTGGGATCTTATAGGTCCTCAGAGTTTACCCTACTCTTGACAAGGACCCAAAAGTCAAGAAACTGGTTGGGAAAATGTCCAAAAAATGGGAAAAAATAAGAGTATAGAGGGTTACTTTTTTGGTGAAAGGTACTTTCTCCCATCCTTTCAGGATGAGGAAGAACAATGCTTACCATCAGGGAAAGATATGAAAGTCAAGGCTTCTGCATCTCACACATCCAAAATAAAGATTCAATGGTCTCAGGCCATGGAAGAGTTCAAAAAGGATTTTGAAAATCAAGTAAGACAGATGTAGGAAAACTTGCAAAGAGAAATGAGAGTGATGCAAGAAAATCATGAAAAGCGAGTCAACAGCTTGCTAAAAGAGACCTAAAAGATGCTGAAGAAAATAACACCTTTAAAAACAGGCTAACTCAAATGGCAAAAGAGGTTCAAAAAACCAACGAGGAGAAGAATGCTTTAAAAAACAGAATTAGTCAAATGGAAAAGGAGGTTCAAAAGCTCACTGAAGAAAATAGTTCTTTAAAAATTGGAATGGAACAGATGGAAGCTAATGGCTTTATGAGAAACCAAGATTTGGTGGGATTATACACACACACACACACACACACACACACACACACAGATAGATTGATAGACAGATAGATGTGGAGAGAGAGAGAGAGACAGAGAGCACAGGGTGAGTTGAATAGGAAAGGATCATATCTAAAAGAGTAAAATTAAGGGGTGAGAGGGGAATATATTGGGAGGAGAAAAGGAAATATGGAATGGGGTAATTTCTCATAAAAGAGATAAGAAAAAGCTTTTTCAGTGGAGGGGGAAAGGGAGGAGGTGAGAGGGAAGAAGTGAAGCTTACTCTCATCACGTTTGGCACAAGGAAGGAATAACATGCACACTCAATTTGGTATGAAAACCCATCTTACACTACAGGAAAGTAGGGGAGAAGGGGATAAGCAGGGTGGGGGGATGATGGAAGGGAGGGTCAATGGGAGGAGGGAGCAATTAGAAGTAAACACTCTTGGGGAGAGACAAGCTCAAAAGAGAGAATAGAAGAAATGGGGGGGGCAGGATAGGATGGAGGGAAATATAGTTAGTCTTACACAACGTGACTATTATGGAAGTCATTTGCAAAACTAAACATATATAGCCTATATTGAATTGCTTGCCTTCTCAGTGGTGATGAGTGGGGAGGGAGCAAGGAAGAGAAGTTGGAACTCAAAGTCTCAGGAACAAATGCTGAGAATTGTTCTTGCATACAACTGGGAAATAAGAAATATAGGTAATGGGGTATAAAAATTTATCTTGCCCTACAGGACAAAAGAGAAGATCAGGATAAATGAAAGGAGGGATGTTAGAAGGGAGAGCAGATTCGTGGAAGGGGTAATCAGAATGCATGGCATTTTGGGGTGTAGAGAGGGGAGAAATGGGGAGAAAATTTGGAACTCAAAATTTTGTGGAAATGAATGTTGAAAAATACATAAATTTAAAAAAATAAAAAATTCTTTAAAAATTAGAGTTGGACAAGTGGACGCTAATGATTCCATGAGACATCAAGAAATAATAAGCCAAAGTCAAAATAATGAAAAACAGAAGAAAATATGAATTATCTCATTGGAAAAACAACTGACCTGGAAAATAGATCAAGGAGTGATCATTTAAGAATTTTTGGGCTACCTGAAAGTTATGAACAAAAAAAGAGTCTAGACATCACCTTTCAAGAAATTATCAAGGAAAACTGCCCTGATATCCTAGAAGCAGAGGGTAAACTAGAAACAGAAAGAATCCAGTGATCACCTCCTGAAAGAGATACTAAAATGAAAATCCCAGGAATAATATAGGCAAACTCCAGAGCTCCCAGGTCAAAGATAAAATATATCAAGCAGCCACAAAGACATAATTCAATTATCATAGAGCCGCAGTCAGGATCACACAAGACTTAGCAGCTATCACAGTAAAGGATCAGAAGGCTTGGAATATAAAAGAGTTGGGTTTAAAATTAAGAATAACCTACCCAGGAAAACTGAAAATAATCCTTCAGGGAACAAATGGATATTTAACGAAATAGAGATATTTTTAGCATTTCTGATGAAAAGATCAGAGCTGAATAGAAAATTAGGCTTTCAAATACAAGACTCAAGAAAAGCATAAAAAGGTAAACATGAACGAGAAACCAGGAGGGACTCAAAAATGTTAAACTGTTTACCTTTTTAAATGGGAAGATGATACATGTATCTTCTAACAACTATTATTACTAGGACAATTAGATGGAAGAAAGAAGAGTGTGGGAGCGAGTTAATTATGTTGGGATGATGTAAAAAAAATGGATAAGGGAAAAAGGAGGGATGTCCTGGAAGAAGAGAAAAGGGAAAGGTAGATTGGAACAAATTGTCTAATGCAAAAGAGGTGCACAAGTAAGAGCTTTTATAATAGAAGGGGAAATTGTGGGGGCAGGGAAGGGGGATGAAACAGGCAATGTTTGAACATCACACATCTAAATAGGTTCAAAGAGGGAAATTTTATATATACATATGTACATCTATCTATATCTGTATCTATGTCTGTCTATCTCTCTGTCTACCTCTCTATCTCTACTTAATTGGTAATAGAAATCAAGTTAATCCAACAGGGAAGTTAGGAGAGAAAAGAAATAAAAGAAAGGGGGAATGATAAAATGGAGGGCAGATAAAGGAATGGAGTGGTCAAAAGCAAAACAGATTTAGAGGTGGGAAAAGATAAAATTAGAAAAGAATAAACAGAAAAAAAAATCAGGATGGAGGGAAGTGCACAATTAGTAATCATAACTGTGAATATGAATGCGATAAACTCACCCATTAAATGGAAGCAGATAGCAGAATGGATTAGAATCCAGAGTTCAACAATATATTATTGTTTATAAGAAACACACTTGAAACAGACACACAGAGTTAAAATAAGAGTCTGGCTAAGAAATAGAGTGATGGATCAATGGAATAGATGAGGTACACAATACACAAAAGTATATAATTTGACCATAGTAAACTAGTATAGGTCTTCTTAAAGTTTTTCCACTCATGACCTCTTCAGCACTTCTAAAAGTTTAAAAAGTGCTGACTAGTGTTTGATAAGCTGAAAGATCCGAGCTTTGGGGGTCAGAATTCAATTATGTGCCAAAAATTGCTGGAAAAACTGGAAAGCAGTTTGGTAGAAAGTGGACGTAGAGTAACATCTCACACAGTATGTCAAGATGAGAGAAATGTTGAATCTTCCCAGGTACTCTGGCTCTTCCTATGCAAATGAAAATCTGTTACCCTTAACCTAGCCTGGCCCTCCATTGTCTGATATCTCCTGATATAGCCTCCAGCTATTTCCCACCCTTGATTAGTTGCCCCAGTCTCATTAAGGTCCTCCTTGGACTCCTTCTCAAGACCTTCACCAAACCCCTCTTCCCATCACCCCCGGGCTTCTAGATTGCCCCTAAATCCTTCCCACAGTCTTTTTGAATATAAATTCCATCTCACCTCCATAAAGATGCTCAGATTCAATCTAGCTCAGATTCTATCTGACCTGCTGTAACAGTAAGCACCCCAACATACACAGGGGAGCCTCCTATCACAGGTTCTTAAATATGCATTCATAAAAAGAAAGGCAACTTTTGAGAGGTTATTGATCACTTTAATCAAGCACAGGTATCAGAGAAAAAGTCAAAATTTCAGAGAAATCAAAAATCAACAGAGAGCTCTTCCAAACTGCCTGACCACCAGCATATATATATCTTTACCAGAGAAGGAAGCACCAGCATCTGGGTTTTCAAAAAGCCATAGAGGTTCTGTTTTAGCTGCTGCCCAGAGTCTCATCGGGCACATACACCTTCTTTCAAAAATTAAGCCTTCAAAGTAAAACCTCACCCTCAGAGTATTTATATACTTTTTAGAGCCAGAGGGCATAACCCTCTGACCCAGGGCCTCAATAGAAAAAAGAAAAGGTAGTTGGGACCCTCCTACAAAACAACTCCTCTAACGAAGCTTCCCACAATGGGAAGGCCCATCAATGGGTGGGAAAGATCCTCCCCAATCACATTATTCAATCAGAGGCACTTTTAATAAAAAAAAAAATCAGCAAAAGATCCTAATTTGATTGTCATTACACCTGTTTGTTAATACAAGTGTCACAAATGGTGTGACTTCTTAAGAATCAACCCAATATGGTGAATCTTTAATAATTTTTGTTGTGCTTTGACTGAAAAAAAAGAAATGAAGGAAAATAATAAAAATCAATAAAATAAAAAAATTTAAATATATAATTTATTTATTTTCAGTTCTTAACATTCACTTAACATTCACTTACACAAGAATTTGAATTCAAAATTTTCTCTCCATCTCCATCTCTCCCCACCCCCCACTTCATACAGCATGCACCCCATCCACCCCTTCCTCCAGTCTATTCTCCCTTCTATTATCCACCTTTCTATTATCCCCTTCCCCTCTGTTTTCCTGTAGGGCAAAATAGATTTCTATACCCCATTACTGTATAACTTAATTTCTAGTTACATGGTAAACCAATTTTTGACAGGCATTCTGAAAGCTTTGAGTTCCATATTCTCTCCCTCCCTCCACACCCACTCTCGTTGAGAAAACAAGCAATTCAATATAGGTTATACACGTGTAACAATGCAAAGCACTTCCCTCTAGCCTATCCTGACCTTCATTTATTCCATTCCCTCCCTTGACCTGTCCTCCCACAATAGTGTTTGCTTCTGATTATCCCTTTACCCAATTTGCTGTCCCTTCTATTATCTTCCCTCTCCTATCCCCTTCCCCCTTGCCTTCCTGTAGGGTAAAATAGATTTCCACATCCAATTGAGTGTGTGTTATTCCCTCCTTGAGCAAAATCCAATGACAGTAGGGCTCAAATATTTCATCTCCCCCTCTGCTGTAAAACCTCTTTCTTTTCTCTTTTATGTGAGATGATTTGCTACATTCTAATTCTCCCTTTCTCTTACTCCTAGTACATTCCATTTCACAGTAAATTCTATTTTTTAGGTATTCTCCCTTCATATTCAGCTCACTCTGTGCCCTCTGTCTATGTATACACACACACACACACACACACACACAAACACACACACACACACACATATATATATATATACATACATATACCCATGTACATATACATACCTACACACATGTAAATATACTTACATACCCATACATACATATATGTACATATATATATGTATATACATACATATTCCCTCTATCTTAATACTTTAAAAGATCTCATGAGTTTCAAATAACATCTTTCCATGTAGGAATATAAACAGTTCAACTTTAGTAAGTCCCTTATGACTTCTCTTTGCTGTTTACCTTTTCATGCTTTTCTTCATTCTTGTGTTTGAAGGTCAAATTTTCTTTTCAGCTCTGGTCTTTTCATCAAGAATGCTTGAAAGTCCTCAATTTCATTGAAAGACCATTTTCCCCTCTGAAGTATGATACTCAGTTTTGCTGGGTAGGTGATTCTTGGTTTTAACCCTATCTCCTTTGACCTCTGGAATATCATATTCTAAGCCCATTGATTCCTTAGTGTAGAAGCTGCTAAATCCTGTGTTATCCTGATTGTATTTTCACAATACTTGAATTGTTTCTCTCTGGATGCTTGTAATATTTTCTCCTTGACCTGAGGACTCTGGAATTTGGCTACAATATTCCTAGGATTTTTCCTTTTGACATCTCTTTCAGGAGGTGTTTTGTGAATTCTTTCCAATTCTACTTTGCCCTCTGCTTCTAGAATCTCAGGGCATTTTTCCTTGATAATTTCTTGTAAGATGATGTCTAGGCTCTTTTTTTAATCATGGTTTTCAAGTAGACCAGTAATTTTTAAATTATCTCTCCTGGATCTATTTTCCAGGTCAGTCATTTTTCCAAAGAGGTATTTCACATTGTCTTCAATTTTTTCATTCTTTTGGTTTTGTTTTATAATTTCTTGGTTTTTCATAAAATCATTAGCTTCCACCTGCTCCATTCTAATATTTAAAGAACTATTTTCTTCAGTGAGCTTTTGAACCTCCTTTTCCATTTAGCCAATTCTTCTTTATAAAGCATTCTTCTCCTCGACTTTTTAGACCTCTTTTGCCATTTGAATTAATCTATTTTCAAAGGTTGAGAGTGATTATCAATTGTAACTGTTGCTGTTTCCCACCCAGCCTGATGTCTTTCTTTTTTCTTGACCTCATTAAAGGGGCCATGCCCTGGCTACTTCTTAAACAGTCCTATTCAATGAATGGGCATTTCCTCACCCTAAGTGAGTGCCTACAAAGACCTTGGCCTAAAGGGCCCAAGGTCTCCCACTGCATCCTGAGTCGTCTATAGTCATCCTGAGGAATATCAAGTCTCTGGATTCAGATGGCTCTGGAGGAGAGATGAGGCTGGTGACTTGCACAGCTCTCCCTCACTCAAAACAAAGTCAAGTGCAAGGTATGTCATCATTTCTGTGATGGCATGGTCTTCTTCGACAACAAAGGACAAGCAGAATTTTAAAGGTGTTATTTTCTTCAGTATGTTTGGGGTCTCCTTTAGCAAGCTGTTGACTTGCTTATCATGATTTTCTTTCATTGCTCTCATTTCTGTTCCCAATTTTTCCTCCACCTCTCTTACTTGATTTTCAAAATCCTTTATTGAGCTCTTCCATGGCCTGAGACCACTGCATATCTTTTTGGAGGTTTTGTATATAGAAGCCTTGACTTTGATGTCTTCCTCTGATGGTATGCTTCGTTCTTCCTCATCTGAAAGAATTGAAGAAAATAGCTTTTCACCAAGAAAGTAACCTTCTGCAGTCTTATTGTTTTCCCCTTTTGGGGGCATTTTCCCAGCCAGTTACTTGACTTTTGAGTCTTTTGTCAAGTGGAGGGTATACTCTAGGGACCTGTAAGTTCTCAGTTCCTCCAATGTGGCACAATCAAGGGAGAGAAGTTTACTCCTGTCTTGGCCTACATTCTTGTCTGTGAGCAATGACAAGTACTACTTTCTGCCCAGGATCTGCAAGTAGGGTTCCCTCTCCACTGTCACCACCAGCTCCACCACACCAGTGCTCCTCCTCACCCCAGCACCTCCACTCAGGGCTGAGATCCAGATCAGCTGCTTGATTCCTCCAGGGTCTTTAGGCTGAGGGCTCCAAAAGTGGAAGCTGCTGCAGCAATGACTACTGCCACCCTGGGGCCAGGGCTTGGGCCAGACCCATACCCCTCTCTTACCTAGGGGAAAGAGCTTTCTTACTGACCTTTGAAGCTGTTTTTGCCATTTGTGGGTTGAGAAATCTGGGAACCGCAGCTGCTACCCAAGATTCCATGCCCTGAAGCATACTTTAGTCCTGTTTGTTGGCCAGGGCTGCGCTGAACTCTACTCTGAGCCCAGTGCATATAGACCTTTCCTGTCAGCCTTCCAGGCTGTCTTGGGCTGGAAATGTCTTTCACTCTGTCGTTTTGTGGCTTATGCTGCTCTAGAACTTTTTTAGAGTCATTTTTTTCATATTTTTTATGGGCTATGGGGGCAGAGCTAGAGGTCCATCCTTCTACTCTGCTATCTTGGCTCTGCCCCCCAATAAAATAAAAATCAATGAAAGGGTGATAATATAAGTAAATTAGGGGATTGTGGAAAAATGTACCTGTCAGATCTATGCATAAGGGAATAGTTTATGACTAAATAAGAGAGACTCTATATGTACAAAAATATTTATACCAGCTCTTTTTGTGATAGAGTAGAATTGGAGAGTGAAGGGATGCCCATCTATTGGTGTATGGCTCAACAAGTTGTGGTATATGATTGTGATAGAATACTGTTGTGCTATAAGAAATGATGAGCAGGATGGTTTCAGAAAACCTGGGAATACTTACATGAACTCATGCAAAATGAAGTGAGCAGAACCAGGAGAACACTGTACATAGTAACAGCAGTGTTGTACAGATGATCAATTGGGAAAGAATTAGCTACTCTGATCGAGCCACTGAGCCAAGACAGTTCCGAAGGACCCATGATGAAAAATGCTACCCATTTCTTGAGAGAAAATTAATGAACTCTGAATGTAGACTGAAGCATTTTTTTTTACTTTCTTTATTTTTATAAATTTATTTTGGTTGTGTTTTCTTTCGCAATATGGTTAATATGGAAATATACTTCGTAATGACTTCACATGCATAATCAATATGTAATTGCTTGCCTTCTCAAGAAAGGGGGAAAGGTGGGAGGGAGGGAGAGAATTTCGAACTCAGCTTTTTAAAATAATTGTTAATTTATTTTTACATGTAATGGATAAGTATTAAATGAAATAAAAATAATTTTAAAAATGAATGTTTTTTGAATTAATTCTTCTTACCAGAATATCAGAACAGCTATAAATCAATCCTGGCAATGGATAAACATTAGAAGCTTTCTCATTAAGTATAAAAGTAAGACAAAGATGCACTGGTTATCCACTATTATTTTTATATAGCTATAGAAATACATGGATATTGGTGCATGAGAGGTGCTTGATTGTGTTAAAGATTAATGTTCCCCAGTGCTAAGAATTAATTAATTAACTAACCAATTAAGACTGTAAACATTTGTTGAAATTTCTGGCATATGACATCTCCCTCTTCCTCTCCCTCTACCCCCTTCCTTTTCTTCCCTGCCCCCATCCCTCTCCCAGTCTCTGTCATTCTTTCTTTCTTCTTCTTCCCCCTTCCCTCTCTCCCCACTCCTTCACTCCCCTCCTTCTAGTGGTAACTTGAAAAAAAGTCTACTTTTTTATCTTGTTGCCTGTATGGCCCAGAATTCCGTCCTGTATCATCTCTGGCACTATGATGCATTTTGTAACTATTTTGAATCAAATTTCTCTATCATTTCCCTTTGGTCTTTGTCACTATTTTAGAAAGATGGTGATAACTTGGGGGCAGGTTTATTTTACACTTTCCTTCTTTACTAAAGCTGTTATTTATCTTAATGAGCCTCTTTGCTGATTTCTTGGTACTTTCTAAATAAGCCATGGTGACATCAAGAAATAGATATAATCTTGTCTTCTCTTTGACCATGCTTATGTTTAATTTCAATCTTGATTTATTACTATTTACAACATTTCTATAACTATATAAAATATAGTGAGGTGCCAGGGTGTCCTTGTTTTACTTTTGTACTTAATGAGAAAGCTTCCTTCTGCCAGAACTGATATACAGCTATTTTGATATTCCAATAAGAGGAGTTAATTTATTTAACAAACATGCATTTTGTGTCTACTCTGTGCTCAGACACTATTATAGGCACTTGAGATACAAAGACAGAAATGAGACAATCCTTGCCTTCAAGTATCTTATATTTTGTTGGAGGGAACTTCTTGTACCCAGAGAAGTAAATAGAAAATATTTATGATATAAATACAAAGTACTTTGGGGTTATGGGAAGAATATACTAACAACTAGGGAAATCAGAAGAGAACAAATCTGTAGTTATAGGTCTTAGAGCATGGAATGGATCATTAAAACATCGCTGATAAACAGCTGGAAAGGAAAGCACTGACTCCCCAGAGTCAGCATGACTTCATCAAAACAGATCACCACAGACAAACCATATTTTCATTTTTATAGACTTATTAAACTCATAGATGAAGAGAATGCTATAGATAGAATGTGTCTAGATTTTAGCAAAGCTTTGAACCAAGAATATTTTACTATTCTTGTTGATAAAATGGAAATTAATACAGAATTAATTAATAATAATTAATAGATGGATTCACAACTGGTTCAATAGTCAGACTCGAAGACTGGTGATCAGTGGTTCAGTGTCAACATGGCAGAAGCTCTCCAATGTATTTGCTTTAGGAACTTGTGTGTGGTCATGTATTATTTAACATTTTTTTCAGTGATTTGGATAAAGGTATAAATGGCATGTTCATCACATTCTCTGGGGACAAAGCTGGGAGAGTTAGTTAACACACTGCTTAACAGAGTCAATATAGAAAAAAGATGTTGACAACCCAGGGCATTGGACTTTGACTAAGATGATGGAATTAAATAGGGATAAATGTCAGTTTTACATTTGAGCTTTTAAAAAAATTCACTTCACAAGTACATGATGCAGGAGACACGGTAAAATGGTAAATTTTCTCTTAAAGATCTGCAATTTTAAGTGACTGCAAACTTATCCTGAGTCTGTAGTGAGATGTAGGAAGTGCCAAAAAACACACAAAAAAAATAAAACAAATATTAACTTAGGCAGCATTCCAAGTGGTGTAACTTCCAGGAATAAGGAAGTTTTATTCTGGCTACACTCTGCCCTTGTCATATAGCACATCTGTCATACTGTGTTCAGTTCTAAGTCCCATAGAATGAGGGCATCAGCAAGTTGCAGCATATCCAGAGGAGGGCAACTGGGATCATGAGGGGCCTCAAATCCATGTCATGGGAGAAATGTTTGAAGGAACTAGGGAGGTTTAGCCTGAAGGAGAAAAGACTCAGGGAAGTTATGATAGCTGTCTACAAACATTTGAAGGGATATTGAGTGGGTTGTATACTTCATTCCATAGACAGACCTGTTTATTTTTTAACCTGTACCAAATAGTTTCAGTATGTACTGTCTTATAGTTTGGGATATTAGACTGCTGGGTCCCCTTCTTTTCTCACTTTATTTCATTATTTCCTTTGAGATTCTTGATCTTTTGTTCCTTCAGATGAATTTCATTTTTTTCTAACTCTTTAATCCTTTGGTAGTTTAATTCATATGTCACTAAGTAAATTGATTTATGTAATATAATCTTTATTATTTGAGCAGTTAATATTTTCCAACTTATTTAGGTCTGTATTTCTCTATAGAGTATTTTATAGTTGTATTCATATGCTTCCTGTGTCTTGGTAGATAAGTTCCCAAATATTTTGTGTATTTTATGTATTGTGTTGTCATTTTGAATAAGATTTCTCTATTTCTTCCTGCTAGGTTTGTTGATGCATAAATGCTTCCCTTCTCTATGTCTTTTACAATATTTTTTTTGTATAAATTGTTGTCTCATTTCTATTCATTTCATGTCACATTAATTGACATTGTCTTCCCATGTTTCCATGAAGTATACCTTTTTTAACATTCATTTAAAAAATTTTGACTTCCAAATTCTCTTCCACCCTCTGGCCCTCCCTCAACCATTGCCTTCTCTCTATCTTATATTCCTTTCCTGTCATCCCTTATTATCTCCTCCTTTACACCAGACTCTGGTGTGGAGGTGACTGTTCTCCTTCCTAAGACCACTTAATTATTTCCACTGAGAGTATCACCATTCTTCTGGTCACTCAGGTTCCCAATTTTGCAATCATTCTTGAGTTTCAACTCTCCTTTACTTCCAATAATCTCATCATTTGCCAGATCTTATCATCATATCTTGCTTTTGCATTGGCCATTCCATTTTCCAGGAATGAATCTCCTACTTCCACTTAGAATTCCTAGCTCCTTTCAAGGCTTGGCTAAAGCATGACCTTCTATACATGGAGCCTTTTATTGGATCTCCACAGCTATCAATACCTTTCCTCCCAGATCACCTTGTATCTATATTCTATGTACCCATATATGTTCATGCTGTCTTTTTCTCACAAAACTGTAAGCTTCTCAATGGCAGGAGACTATTTCACTTAGGTTTCTGTATCACTAGTGCCTTGTTCATTGGTTGATATTATTATTGGGACTCAAATTTTAATAAGATTCAATGCATACTATGATGCTGTGCAAGTCACTTACCCTCCCTATAAAATGGGGATGATAATAGCTCCTACCTCATAGGGTTGTGGTGAGGATAAAATGAGTTAACATGTGTAAAGTGCTTTGTAAACGTTCAAGTCTGTATGAATGCTAACCATTGTTGTTATGAAATGAAACTCACCTTGTTGGGATTCTTCTTTTCAAACACCTCGTATTGTATTGATCCTTTGTTGTTGTGGTTGTTGTTGAATGTAGACAACTTTTCCCCAAAATATTCAACTTAGTTTGGAGCCTCGGTCATATTTGTGAGTGCTTTGTTTTGCTGCTGGTCGAGTTGTTATCTGTCATGGCAGGAGAGCATAGTTTCTTTTCATTAATCACTGAGAGGATACCTTCCAGTTCAGCAGTTTCCAGCTCAGAGTGACTTAGCTGTGTTAGTTCACCAGGATTTCCCTGAAAGAGGTTTCAATCCACCAGTGAACAGGCAAATTCTAACAAGGGAGGAGTTCCTTGCAGTGGTTTGGCATTTGGATTTTTCTAAAAGAAATTTAGAAGTTATTTGTTATTCATGTATGCGCTGGATGGACTTTTTCCAATTGGCAGGGGTCAGGAAATGATTTACAAACCACTATGCATTTCTCCTTGTTGATTTGGTGCTCAGGACATGTAGCAAATCCACACCAGCAAGTTGTAAATGAGTTTTGAAATAGGCAATTGCTTCTCTCTGGACCTCCCAGTTCAGCCCAAAGAAAATTCTGATGGTGTATGGGCTTCACTCGTTTTCTATCTGGCAGCTTTGAAAATTCAAAGTGCATCCTGGAGGCATTGATGGGAACTACTTGTGGGTTAGAAACACTGGATCATATCTCTGCATCCTAGGTCCACCATTAGTCAATGGGAGCATTTCATTAACTCCCTAGAGAGGTGGGCTATTTAGGGCATAAAGTCACTTAACAAGATCTCTTTATTAAGAAAAACACTCCAGTAGTTTCTTATTTCAGTGGATGTGGTTTCTGTAAACCACCTTCCAAAAGAATGGGAAATGATCTGGCCTCTGTCACAACTCCAAAAATCAGGGATATTTCTCCATTCCTTATGAAGGAGCAGGGGGGAAAGAAATATTTGCAAGATCTAAGGGATTACTAGATATTCCTGGATGTTACTGTTCTTTCACATGTGACCAGCCTCCTTTGGAGACTGTTGGAGACATAAGATGTCCAGTTATATGTTAAATATTTCTTTGTGAGAAATTTCTTCTAGAAGGCAGCTTGAGTTCTCATCCCTAGTTCTGTGACCTTGGCACAATGACTTCACTTAGATACAGTTTCCTTTTGTTTTCTGTACAGAGGGTTGGGTTACATGATAGTCTACAATTTTGTATGTCTGGTCCAATTAAGCAATGATCTCTGACACACACTAGTGATGTGACCCTGGGCAAGTCATTCAACCATCCTATGCCTCAGTTTCCTACATAGAAAATGGGATGATACCAAACTATTGTGAGATTCAGATGGGATATAATATGCAAAAGTACTTTATTAGTCATAAAGTGCCATATAAATGTTAGCAATTAGTATTACTGTTATGGCCATTTTAGAAACCATGACCATTACCTCCTATGTGATGCAGAACAGATGGTCAGAGAGAGTCAAATTGACCCTCTGATCAGAGATATCCCCTGAGGACTCTTCCAGACTCAAGACCTCTGATTGCCTGTCAGTGAGCCCAGAGCAGACCTTCACCATTAGTACCTCTTTCCATTTTGGTGATTGTCTGGAGGTGGGGGGGGGGAGGGAGAGATAAGAAAAAGGAAAGGCACATGACAATGACTGGAAGCTGTAAATGTGGGGTGCTTCAAGATGAGGCATTGATGGCCAAGACCAGAATACCTTCATTTCCAGCTCCCATGATTCTCTTTACATTGACCTTGCACAAAGTAGATTCTCTGAAGAATTGAACTGGGGGTGGGGGGGAACCAGACTGCTAATGAGATCTCAGTTTGGGAATTCAATTCAACAGCAAACTTTTATCTTGTGCCCATTATGTGTAAGACACTGTGCTGGGCATTGGGGATAAAAAGGAAAAAGAAAACCTTACCAATCTTTTTCCTAAAGGATCTCAGATTTTATTGGGGGAGTCAATGCACACACAAATAAGTAAATACAGAGTGCATACAAAGACCTCCCAAGATATCGAACAAAGGAAAAGGACCTCTATGAAAACAAATGTTTATAGTAGCTCTTTCTGTGGGGGCAAGAAACTGGGAACTGGAAACTAAGACAAGGGGAGAAACAACTGAACAAATGGTGGCATATTAATGACAGAGAGTACCGTTGTGCTGTAAGAAGTGATGAAGGGGATAGTTTCAGAGAAACCTGGAAAGATTTATATGAACTTATACAGAATGAAGTAAGCGGAACCAAGAGAACAACTGATACCATAACAAAAGTATCGTAAAGAAAAACAACTTTGAAAGACTTGGAATCTAATCAGTCCAATGACCAATCACAATTCCAGAGGATTCTGGGTAAAACATGCTACCCCACCTCCTGTTAGAGAGATGATAGATTCAAGATGAAGGAGACATATTTTTGGTTATGGAAATGTGAAAAATTTTTGACTATGCATATTTTTCCCTTAATGGTAGGCAGGAGGGAAAGCAAATAGACTTGTTAATTTAAAGATTGAAAATTAAAAGAGTCAAAGTATATTTGAAGTAATAGAGTAATTTCAGGAAGTAGAGAATTAGTAGAAAAAAGTGGTGGGATGATCAGGAGAAGCTTTTAATAGAATATGTTTTGAAGGAAGCTATGGATTTTGTGAGGCAGAGATGAGGAGGGATTATACTCCAAATAAGGAGATCCACCTGGACAAAGGCACAGAAATGAGAGGAGGAATGTTGTGTGTGACAAACAACCATCAGGCTGGTTTGACTGGAACAGACAGTGCATGAAGGGAACTACTATGAAGTAAGATGGGAGCTGTAGGAAAGGGTGAAAATGTACCAGATAGAGAATTTTGTATTTTGTTCTTGCAGCGATAGTGGGCTGCTGCAATTTTTTGAGTAGGGATGTGCTAGTGTCAGAATATTGCTTTTTAAGTCATGTCAATTTGGCCACAATGGAATGGAGAGGGAAGAGAATGGAAGGTGGGAGCCTAATAGGAGACCATTGTAATGGCTGAAGTGAGAGAAAGTTAAAGCCATAAGAGTAGAGAGGAAGAGTTGGATGCAAGAAATATTATGGAAGTAGAGTAAACAAGACTTGGAAACTGATTAAATATGGAAGATGAGGGAGAGGAAAGAATCAAAGATGACTCCATGGGAATGAACCTGGGTGACTGGAAGGATGGTGGTACCCTCAAGAGAAAGAGGGATATTTGGTGGAGAGGTGGATATGAGTAGGAGAAGGTAGCAACTTCGGTTTTGGCCATGCTGAGTTTGAGATGGCTATGGGACATTCAGATGGAGATTCTCAGCAGACATTTGTAAACAGAGTTCAGGAAAAAGATGAGAGCTGAATATATAGAGAAATCATTGCTGAAGTGATAGTCCTATTTCCAGTAATTACTTCCCTTCATTTCTACATGAGGCCACTCTATCAAAAAGAGCCATAGTCTATCAGTATAAGTAAAAAAAATGATCAGAGACCTAACCTTTCACTATTTCTTCTTGCTGAAGAACGTAATATTATGAGGGAAGTTTTGATGAATGGTTGTGTTGGAATTGATTCTAATTCTTTGGTTTTTCACTTCCTCCTTCCCCCATCTAAAAAAGTCAGTGAGCTTATTGTTTCAGTGATTTAATGAGATCTTATCAAGACTGGAGATAATGGCTGGTTGTTTCGTCATTAGACTTACTTGGTAAGAAGACTGTCTGCCTTGTTCCATGCCTTTCTTTTCTCCTGATGCCAGTCAGTTTATTTCATCTTCTGAATGTTTTTACTGGACATGTATCTTTGGGAACTCACACTTGCTTCCCAGGCTGCCCCAGATGGATGAGCTGCTACTTCTTGTAGAAGTGAGACTCACTTTATTCTAGCCCATGCACCAGTGCATAGTCTATAGGACAATGCTAATTTCCTCGTATGTTACCTAAGGTAGCTTCATTGGTCTTATCACCATCATTATTGTTATCATTTATATTTAGGTAATGTTTTACAATCCTTGCAATTTAAAAGTATGAAATAGTGGGTCAAGTGATGGACTTGGAGTCAAGAAAAGCTAGGTTCAAGTTTCATCTCAGACACTAGCTGTATGACTCTGGTCAATTTACTTAACCTCTCTGTGCCTCTGTTACCTGATATGTAGAATGAGAGGATTAGACTTGACCTCTAAGGTCCCTTCTTTTTCTTAATCTAGGATCCCTTTGAGACGAGTAGCACAAGTATTATTTTTTTCCACTTTATAGATGGAAAAACTGAGGACTAGAGAATTGTAGGCCTGTGCAGTATTCTGTTTTCTACCATCCCCTGTGAAAGCTTGGTGAACCTATTTCTGGAGACACAGCATATCCAGTTTTTCCAGGGAACAAGTAGGTGTACAGAGGAGAGTCTTCTCCCATTCCTGGGGATGTTTTTGTCCTCTGGTCCTTGATATACTTTCTCAGTCCCTGAAGAGACTGTAGTCAAACTTAAAGTGATTGCTTGTTTACGTGTTGTCTCCTCCTGGAAGACAGGGATCATCTTTTGCCTCTTCTTGCATCCTCAGACCTAAGTGTAGTGTCTGGCAAATAGTTGGTACTTACTAAATGCTTGTTGATTGATTGATAAAACATTCCCAACCTTCCCTTATGGAATCTGAGAAGCCTTTTATCCCTTTGAGAACTCCCTCCTCAATACATTTCTATGTGTTGTATATAAATAGCTGAGTTATTTCCTTGGCGGGACACAGTGTCTGTTGGATCCAATGTTCCTGGCTTCATCATGAAGGCCAGGACTCAGGGATGGATCCTCCCTGAACTTGGCTACTGCTGCTGTCGGCTCTTGTTGGTTAGGGGACCACTGAAAGCTTTTCTGACCTTTTGAAGCTCACAAGATTGAAACCTAGTTCATTCTGCCTCTGATACCCATTCACTTAACAGTAGGGAAGAGTAGACTCAAAGAGACAAAGGAAATAATAGTAACATGTGTTCATGGCCATATGGCAACTGGTTGGGGAAATAAAACAGCTTGTGGTACTACCTCTCCCAGAGTCCTCACCTAGAGTCTCATAGAATTTCTTGCTCCATATATGAAAACCACTAGGAAAGAGAGAATTCATCTCTTTGAACCTTTTGTAGGCTCAGAAATTAATTAAAAGATTTTTGTCACCACACAGTAAGCCAACAGCATATAATCAAAGGTGTGTCCAGAAACCCTTCCATAAAGCATTTCTGAAAGTTGACTCATCTAGTCTCCACATAGATAGGCAGCAGGTAAAGAGTATTGTGCATGCACTGAGGACTTGGCACTCAATGACTAGTCCCCATTATGCATCATTGCTCATACACATGTGTGCACATACATTTGTGCATGTATACACTTATATGAGTATGCACATATACCCAAACACTATGTATGTATATAATGTGTCCCCAGAGTCTTAGTGCAGTTTTAAGTTTCAGTAATTTCAGAAATATAAATACTATAAGCTTCAAAAATATCCTTTGAAGATTTGGATGTTCACATTTCTTTTGCACATTTAGTTTTGTAAATTAAGGATAACAAACTTTACATTTTAGCAGAATGGGGCACCCTCTCATTATGCATTATATGTGCTATACTGGATGACACCTTCACCTTCTCAGACCAGTAGATGAGTCTAGGAGGTCCTTTGCTTTAGCCACTTGGATCTCCTGATCCTTCTCCATTAGAATTTTTCTTGTGGAATCACATAAGAATTATTGTGTATGCGTTCTTTGGATGACCCTATGGCTAGAATTATAAATGCAGTGCTTTCACTGAGCAGCAGCTCATGGAAGGTTGTATAAAGTTCAAAAATTGATGAGAGCACTGTATAGCACAAGTCATAGCTGGATTGAATTTTCATAAGAATTAAATCAGTATCTTAAAACTTGAAATTGTTAACCTTTGCTACGTTGGAGGTTTTTTTTGTAAGTTTGTAGCATTTATACTTCTGAAATTATAAAAACTTAAAAGTGCTCTAAGACTCTTAAACTCCAGTAGAAGGCTTTTTCATTTTCAATTTTCACACCTCCCCATGGATGCAAGGATGGTTTGGGGATGAAATCAACACTTGGTGTGTTCTTGAAATAGAAAAGAAAAAATTGGGGGGGGGGGAGAGGGGAAAAGGGGTAAATAGGGAAAGGGAACTTCCTCTCCTAGCAGGCAGAGCAGTAGTATTGGAGTGGATGGAAAGCACATTTAGAACAGTTTTGTAAAAGTCTTGAGGTTGAGATGCAGTTTCCTCCCCATCCCCTTCCCTCAAGCCCATTGAAAGAAAAACAAAAGCCAAAGAGACAAGAAACAAGGTATAAGAAGACTTTTTATTGTGCCTTCTCACTAGTATGCTGATAAAAACAGTTGTGTTATAGGAAATTTGGAGGAGCTATAGGCCTTGTAGGGGAAGCTGCTTCTCAGTCACGATGCCATCAGTGACTTTCAAAAATTGCTTTCAGCTGCTTTTCTTTTGCTTCTGCTGTTGCCACTGGGGGAGGGAACCCCTTCCCCACCTCTCTCTCCCTATCCCTCACCCCTCTTTTTCCCTCTCCTATCATCCCAAATTCTATGATAGTTCCTTGCCTCTGAAATTGAGCAAAACTCAAAACCTAGTAGTCTAGGTGTTTCCCTCCAGAGGAGATATAAATTGAAAACCTGAGACTTGCATCCAGGTCTTATGACTTGAGTTCAAGTCCAGTCTTCTCTTCATTCCAAGAAAGCCTATTCTGGGGGTTCATCATGGCTTGAATCTGGTCTCTGAGTTCTCGATAGCTATACCTAGAAAGTGAATATTATGCTAGATTTTATCAAGCTAGAACAGTTCTATGTGATATTGGTTAACAAACTGAGTCTGCTGTCTGTGGGACTAGCCTGACCCAGTATGGGGGAATTCGCTAGTAGATTAACCAATAAGGGATTAATTGCTTGACCCTTTTAATCTATGAAACAAAGAAAAATGAAAAATGCTTTTGGTCCTATGTAGTCACCTTTTTTTCCTGAAGTGATGGTGGTAGAAGAGGACATAGAAGATGCTGAGAATCACATGAGCTTTAAAGCATCTGCCAGCAATCTCCGTGTTGGCTCATTGTCCAATGACCACTGAATTGTCATACTATTAGAACTGAACTGTATAAATATTGATAATTTTACAAAAAATAAAACCAGAAGATAGTGGGAATTTAACTGCAAAACAAAAAGTTGGCTACCAAGTTCTCCTCAGAAAGACAGACAAGAATTGGAGGCATTGGTTACATGTTGTATCCACAAGCAAAATAAAATGTAATTTCATGGAATATTTGGTCATGCTCGTAAGCAGAAACAGAAAGACTAGTGAAGAAAATTGCAGCTTCTTTAGTGACATGTCTGAGACAGCATAGAGAGGTAGAGAAATGCTCTGAAAAATTCTGGTGAGCTCCTCGAAAGCAAATATATACTTTGGTATTTGCTAACCTTAGTTAAAGATGATGGTGAAAAGTATGTGGGAAATTATGGGTCAGGTTTGAGAAATTAAAGAGACTCAAGGCTTATAGACTACTTAGAATGCACATGTGTGTATGCATACACATATGTGCACACACACACACAGCATACTTCATGAATGTTGGCTTCCAGGAAAAAAAATTTTTCCTGGGAAAAACACTAAACAGTACTAAAAAAATGAAACTGACTATGAAATTGACAGAAAGGAAATCACTGGGTACTGATGCAAGAATATTTTATTTTAAAATAAATTTCTAATACTTTGTTTTTTAAAAAATTAATTTTTAGTTTTCAACATTCACTTTTATAAGATGTTAAGTTCAAAATTTTCCTTCCTTCTTCCCCTCCTTCCTCCCCAAGATGGCACACAATCTGATATAGGCTATGCATGCTGTTTTCTTGGCTCTACTTCCTTCAGTATGTTATCAAGTCACCTAAATCTTCCCATGCTGCTTTCTAATCATCATGTTGTTGTTTCTTAAAGCGTAGAGATATTTCATCATCTTCAGGTATAATGACACACTTGGCCATTCTCCAATTAATAAGCATCTCCTTTTCCCTCAGTTTTTTGACATTACAAAATGTATTGTTAAAAAGATTTTTTAAAGTGTAGCAGACCTTTCTGTTGTTGACCTATAGGAGTCACTTTTAAACCACCTGTCTGTGTATAGTCAGTTCATCAGATACTAAGAACAAAGGTCAGAAATCAACACTAAATCAGGAAATGAGAAATATATACTGTATACAGTTGTAACAGCATTAACTTGATCTGTGCAAATGAGCTTTTGTTGCCAGAAAATTAGAATATTGATCCTGATTATCACCATTTCCTGTAGAAGCTAAACCAGTTACCCCAACAAGGAAGCCAAAAAGACCTGGAAATCATCTGAACCCATTGTTTGCTTTTCTTGCCAAGTGGAGAGAGATAATGGATAATGGCATACAAAGTCATCAGTAACACGCTAGGAGAAAGAGAGCTGCAAGAATCTGCAAAGAATCAAAATCACAGGTTGATTCAACACATATACAGAGCTGCAGCTAGGTGCAAGGAGGCTTATTTCCCATGATGCATTAGTGAGAGAGAAGGATATGAGATTATAGAGCAAGAACTAGAAAAGACCTCAGAGATCATATAGTCCAAACCCTTCATTTTGCAGATGAGTGAACTGAAATCCAATGAAGTTAAATAATTTGCCTGAGTTCATGTATATGGTAAATACCCAGGTCTTATGACTCTTCATCTAGTGATCTTTGCATTTCACCATGTGGCTTCATCAAGGAAACATATTATTAGAAAAGGAGCTGACCTAGTCAGGTAGCAATGGCAAGAGTTGCACAGCCTAGGGCTAGACTAGTACCCATGAAATGCCCTAAAGTAAGCATTCTTAATTTTTGGTCCATGAACTTGTTTGTTAAAATAGCTTGATAAATGTATTTATGTACAATTGGATTCTGTTGTACTCTGTATTTTATGTACTAAAAAACATTTTTCAGAGAAAGGGTCCATTGACTCCATCAAACTGCCCAAGTGGTCTGTGACTTAACAAAGGTTAAGAACCTCTGATCTAGAGAAAGGTCTCTAATATTTTAGACCAATCTCCTGTGGAGGATTTATGGAAAGACATCTACATGAATCACAGGATGAAAGGCATTGGGTGGGGGAATGCAGCAATCACCCCTTGAGGATAGAACCAGGAAGTCCTGTTGCTGCCACATACTGACTCTGTGATCCTGGGTGAGTCATTTCATCTCTAAGTGCCGGAGACAACTCTCTATAGAGTGTAAGTTGCAGAGAAATTTCATTGGAAGACAGAATTTTCTTTTGCTACGTATATAGATAAATACATACACACTTAAACACATACGTATCTATGTCAACATAACTATATATATTTATATATCGATAGATGATATATTTTCTTGCTAAAGCTTCATGGTATGGTCAAAATGAACACTGGCTACAGACTCAGGGGACCTGCATTCAAGGCCTGCCTTTTTCATTCATAGTTAGGAAGACCTGGATTTGAGCCTCATCTCTGACACATATTTGTTGTGTGACTCCAGCTAAGTTAGCTCATTGGCTAAGCTGCAGAATGGCTGCCAATCTGTGTTAATAGAGGAAATTCATCAGAAGTTTGCTGTACCGATGAAATCAAAAGTCTGGACCAAAATGTGTACACACGGATTTACATGTGCATTTATGCATGCATGTATGCATATCAATGTCTACATTGCAGAATGAAATGAGTGGCTGTAATTTGTAAGGAAAAGAAAACTATGTCCTTAGATGTTAGAGCCATAAAATCAAGGGTCTGAGGTTTTCCTGGGATTATGTTGCTGGGAAGTCAACATTTCAGTTCAACTCAGCAAGTGTTTGTTAAGGACTCACTACGTGCTAGCCTTTGGGCTAGGAAGTAGGGTACACAGACAAAAATGAAGTACTCCACGAACTCAAGGAGCTTAGAATTTAATGTAGCATATACACAGGGAAGCAAATGCTGAATCTATCCCAGAGAAATTGGAGATAGTTTCTAGGGAGGAGGGGAGTGCTGACACCTGGGGGAATAAGGAAAGGCCTTTTCAAGGAAATGGCCTGAGTCGAGCATTGAAGGGAGCAAGAAGTTCCAAAAGGCAACAATGACTAGCGAATGCATTCTCCCCATGAACCACTTTTGCAAAAGCATGGACACAAGAGATGGGATGCTATATTTGGGAAGAAATGGTAAGCCAGTTTGGCTGGAATATAGAGAACATGAAAGGGGTTGTTGTTCAGTTGTTTCACTTGTTTCCAGCTCTTTGTGACATCTTTTGGGATTTTCTTGGCAAACATACTGGAGTGTTTTGCCATTTTTTTTCCTGAAGCTAATTTTATAGAAGAGGAAACTGAGGCAAACAGGATGAAGTGCCTTGCCCAGGGTCACAGAGCTAGCAAGAATCTGAGGTTGGATTTGAACTCGAGTCTTCCTGACTTTGGGTCCAGCACTCTATCTACTGTACCACTTAGCTTCCCCATGAAAAGGAGTAGTATCATAGATTCATAGATTTAGAACTGGAAGACAATGCACCATACTGGAAACATAAATTGAAGCTAGATTGTGAAGGGTTTTATGTGTCATTTTAGAGAAATGAATTGGTGCATGAAGGATTTTGGTTAGGAATCCTTACCGTATGGTTCAGAATGAGACTGGAGGAACGACTGACTAACTTTTTAATCTCCTCTACGGGACTCCTTTTTGTCTCAGCTTTCTGTTGAGCTTTCTATCAGTTATTAAATACTGACTGTCGGCTATCCCTTTGTTACATTCTATAAGAATACAAAGGTCATCATGGAAGGCTTTCAGCTCTCAAGAAATCTGCAGTCAAATTTTGGGGATAAGCCAAATGCCCAGATAGCTTCGCTGCAAGACAGACAGTAGTAATAAGTGCTATAGGATAACAACAAATATAGCACTTGGTGAAAACATGGAGGAAAGAACATGGCATAATAAGAAATTTACCATCACACTGAAAGATAAGAGTTCTAGGTCTGACTGCTATGAGCTAGTTGTGTGACTTTAGACAAATTACTTATTCTTTTTGGGTTTAAATTTCCTAAATGTTGGAATAGGTGATCTCTAAGGACTCATCAGCTCTTTTCTTAGATGAGGGATCATATCTGGCTAAAAAAATTAGGGAAGACTTCATGGAAGTCATTTGAGCTGGGGCTTGAGTGACAAGTAGAATTTTGACAGGCAAGAATGAGGTGGGAAGTGTGCCCTAGGCAGAGGGAAAATAGAGTACCGACAAAAAGGTCATATATGGGAAAATGGTAAGTGGTTCAATTTTGCTGGAGTCTAGATGACATGAAGCAGGGGAGTCGTAGGAGCTAAGACTGAGAGAGGTAGATTGGGAACACAATGTTGGAAGGTCTTGAGTGTCTGCCTTCAGAATTTGACTTTATTCAACAGACAGTTGAGAGTCATTGTAGGCTTTTGAGCAGTAGAGTGACATGATCAGTTTTGTAATTATAGCAACATATGCAGAATGGATTAGAGGTGGCACATAAAGTATTTCTCTAAATTGTTTCTATTCATTTAAAAAAGAGTAATATTACTTTGTATTCACGTACTACAATTTGTTTAGCTATTCTCCAATTGATAGATATCTATTTTATTTCCATTTTTTTGTTGTCACACATGCACAAAATGATACTACAAATATTTTGGTATATATGAGGATTTTGTTTTTATTAATGACCTCCTTGGGGAATGAGCCTAGTGATGAAATCTTTGGATCAAAGGGTATGTATACATCTTAGTCACTTTATTTGTATAATTCCAAATTGCTTTCCAGAATGGTTGCACTGATTTATAGTTCCACCAACAATGCACTAGTATGCTTATCTTCCAACAACCCCTCCAACACTGATTATTCTCATCTTTTGCCATCTTTGCCAGTTTTCAAGACATGAGGTAAAACTTCAGGGTTGATCAGTGGGGGGAGATGGGCTTTTTGTCATTGACATGGGAAGGAATGATTTTGGCTGCTTGTTTGTAGCCTCCTCATTTTGGGTCATAATTTCTACATGAAATTGGGGGAGGGGGTCATAGTTCATATTCTACAAAGCTTGCTCAAGCTCCCACTGGGAGTTTCTGAAACTTAAGTCCTAACAAGCTCATAGGATTTGGGGCTACAAGTGGCCATTAGAGATCTAGTCCAAGTCTATCATTTTACAGAGGAGGAAACAGGCTCAGAGAGGAAAAGTGATTTTCCCAAGGTCACATGGGGAGTGTATGACAGAACTGAGATTTAAACCCAGGTCTTAGACTCTAAATGTATTGCTTTTCCTATTAGGCAATTATAATTCTCCACTCCAGGAGAAAGACAAGCCACACTTCCTTCTAGAAGCACAAAGCAAGGAAGGCTTATAAAGCTCCTTTTTCTCAAGAATAACTGCTTTTGCATTGGTGGTGATAGTAGGGAGAGAGAGATCCCTACGCACTAAAGTCTCCCTTAACCCAACAGCTTATTTGGGTTTGCTTTAAGCTTCTCCTGGTATAAGGTCTCCCTTTGACAGCTTACCAAGGTCCTCTTTCTTCCCTGAAAAGCTCAAAATGTTTCAGGTGGCTGGCCATTCCAGTAGAGTCTCTCACCTTCTCTAGTAACTTTTGAATCTTTTTTGCCATTAGGTCCTTTGGCTGGTGAACAGAGCTCATAACAAATCAGAGTAACTCCAGGTGGTCTGTGCTCTAGGAAAATCCAATACACAAAATCTCAGTTTATGAGACTAATTAATTAACGGTTGATTATTTACCTTGAGGAAGGATTTTTGTCGTACAAATGGCAGTCCCTCAAGTCATTTAGATGTTTGTGGAGAAATGGGTAGGAGTTCAGGAAAGGAAAGAAACTTTAGGCTGAAACCTGAAGAAGTCGATGTCAATTGAAGATCCGTCTGAAATGAAGATAAAGCATCTCTGAAAATATAATGTTAATCAATAGGGCAATGGGATTTGTACTGCAAAATCCAGTTTACGAGTGACTTTTCAGGAATGTATCAATTGTCTAGCCAGAGGCATATCTGGAATTTCATTTGCTATTGCCACGATAATACCACTTTCATTTGAGACATTTAGTTAACTCTGTACCTAGTGAATTACAGCATATTTGAGCTAGAAGGAACTTCAGAGGGCATCCAGCCCAACTAACCCTCTCATTGTATAGAAGAGAAAACTGAGGCTCATACAGCAGAAGGGACTTACCGAAGGAGAACCTTGGAATTACTGGTGGAAATGGAGATGAGACTGCATTTGGACAATTCTTAATGTCTCAATTTACAAAGGATGAGGACATTGATAAACTGGAGCCTGTCCCAGTGAAGGTTACCAGTTCTTCCTGCTCCCTTTCAGGGGACCCAGGGATCTGCTGAGGGTCTTCCATGGAGTATGCTGTGGCTTCCTGAGTTGAGGAGCCAAGAAAGACTTTGGCCAGAAGGTTCACAGTCGTGGAGGGGCCAGGGATATCTAACTGCTCATGCAGAACCAAGAATCGGTTCCCAGTGATATGAGAGGCTGAGCCAAGGGGCCAGAGACAGGAGGCAAGGAAGCACTGAGTCAGGCAAGATGAACAAAATGGAGAAAGCCAATGAAGAGAGATGCTTTAGACCATCTCATAGAAGAGTACAGAAATGGGACCACAGAGGGAGTTAGAGTTGCACAAAGAGTTCATCTCATCTTCTTTTGGGTATGGGTGGGATTTTATGCTTCGGTGCCAGTCCACCCTCTAACTTTCCCTAAATTAACTGCAGTAGGACAGTTCCTTACTACTTCCAGGAAAGTTTCATTTGGGATGAGGAAATGGCTGTCTCTAAGAAGCCATGGATAGGCTGGCAGGTGACCTGGAGAGGATTGGTTTGAGGAGAGGAGCAGCAGAACTGTCTTCAGGACTCTCAAAGACTGTCCTGTGGCAGAAGATCTAGGTTTGTTCTGTCTTATCCAAGAGGGCAGAACTAGCAGCAGTGGGTAGGTACTGAGGAAAGGCAGAGTTAGACTTGATGTAAAAACAACAACAACAAAACACAAAACCTTCCTAATATTTATAACTATCCATAAATGTAACAAAGGGGTCCCTTGAAGAAAGGAGGCTTTGAGAATTTCTTAAACATCAGGGTTTTTTGTCAAAAGAATCATTTTCCAAGTTAATGGATTCCATGGCCATGGAGAACCAAAGAAGAGCTCTCATTTGTTTTGGGGTTGTCAGGAAAGAAAAATCTGGCTTGCTTTCTCTCATTAGAGAAGTGAGGGGGTACGGGATCAGGATGTTGCATATGTTGTACACTGTTATGTGGCACAGTAGGTAGAGCACTGGGCCTCGAATCAAGAAGACCTGCACTCAAATCCAGCCTTAGACATTCACAAGAAGAGTGACCCTGGACAAGTCACTTTGCCATGTTTGCCTTGGTTTCCTCATCTGTAAAATGAGCTGGAGAAGGAAATGGCAAATGGCTTCAAATGAAGTCACAAAGAATTGGATGTGACTGAAACAAATGAACAACAACAGCAGCAACAACAGCAAATGCAATGAGTTCCTTGTCCCTGGAGGGTTTCAGTTGAGAGACAGTCTGGAACAGTTGCTTGAGTGTGTACCAGTAAGCACCCCAACATACATAGGGGGCCTGCTGTCACAGGTTCTTAGATCTGCATTCATAAAATGAAAGGCAACTTTTGAGGGGTTAACAATCACTTTAATCAAGAACATGTATCATTCCTTTAACCAAGCACAGATGTTGTTCCCCTAGTTCAGATGAGTGAGCACCCTGAACTTCAAAGAAAATACAGAGAAATTAAAAGTCAAGAGACATGGCTTCCTCTGCCTGCATTCAACAGACAGTTGGATCCCAACTGTCTGACCATAGTTAACAGAGAGGTAAGCACTAACATTTGGGTTTTCAAAGCTGGGAGGCTCCTTTAGCAGCTTCCCAGAGTCCTCATCTGGCCAAGGAAACACTTCCAGCCAGTAAGTTTGATAGTAAAACCCGCACCTCAGAGTATTTATACACTTTTTGGAGCCAGAGGGCATCACATCCCTTGAGGACCAGTGCCTCATTAAAAAAGATGTGAACCTTCTTACAAATCTTCCCAGGCCCAACAGTAGGTGGGAAAGATCCTCTTCAGTCACATTCAAATGGAGGCATTATATTTTTTGATTATACTAAAAAAAACAGCAAAAGATTCTATTTTACTTGCCATTACAGAGTGATAGAATTGGAAGGAGTTGGATAGAAATTCCATCTTCGACCCTTGCTGTGTGACCATGAACTAGTTGCTTTACTTTTTTGTATCTCAGTTTCCTTATTTGTAAAATGAGGTTAATGATATTTGTAATGCCTATTTGACAGGTTTATTATCAGAACTGCATGAGATAATATATAGGAAACATCTTGCATAACTTCAAAAAGTGTTTAAATGTTCCCTCATTATTTAAATGTCTTTCACTGTCCCTCCTCTTCCATTATAAAATGTAAGCTTTGGGGGAAAGGCAAGGACTATTTCATTTTTGTCTCTGTGTCCTCTGTGCTTAGCACACTGCCCTGTGATAAATATCTGCTGAATTAATGAGTTTCTACAGGGACATTTTTAGGTGGAATTCCTGCTTCAGATAGGGCTGGGATGAGATGGCCTTGAAAGTCTTTTCCAGCTCTGAGATTCTGCCATCTTGGAAGTCATCAAGGTACCTTATACAGGATCTTTTACATAGTCTGGACCTAAATACATGTTTGATGATTGAGTGAATGAATGAATGGAGCTCATCTTGGATAATGCCACCTTGCCTAGTCTCAGACATCCAAGCCCTAATCTTTGGGAATGCAATAAAGGCATGGTCTTGGAGTCATGATGTGGGAAAGTCAGGGTGGTACCATGGACAGAGCCCTGAATTTGGAATCAGAGGACATACGTTCCAGTGTTCACTATGCTAGTTGTATCGCCATGGGCAAATGACTTCTCCTCCCTAAGAGTGGGGTTAGATCAGTGGCACCCACTTCACTAGCACTGCATTGCTGGATACAACACTTCTGAGTGGGTCTGAACTAGATTCAAATGTCAAAGGGGAAATACTCAACAAGATAAATAAAAATACAGTAAAAGACAGAGAATGGTAATATGTCATTTTCTAAGTCCAGATACCAACTGTGGGGATCCTTATGTCCAGATTCTGACTCCAATTCTATTTGAGTTTGACATCATTAGAAGACTAGATAATCTCTAAATCTGTAATTTTCTGAACCAGTGGCCAAGATACTGAAGTGGCCAGGAGGCCTGCCATGAGGGAGGTGGCATATTCCCAAGCTGTCTCAGGTCCATGAAGCATTCATTAGAGGGGTCAGAGCCCAGCTCTACACCAGTAACTTTGAAGTCTTCAATATTTTTAATCACTTGGATAGAGGGAATAAAGGATTCTGAACTCTGTGCCCTAGGTTTTTATCTGTACAGAAATGAGAAATAGTTTTTACAGCCCTTCCCCACCCCCACATGCCAAACCATGACCCAAAAGAGAAGGTTCCAGGGAGGGGTTGAGAGAATAGCATACTGTATGATGGATAATACCTTTGTCCTTGGGGAGAAAGGTTGGAAGAAAGACATAGGGGCAGGGTGAATGCTCTAAGAGTTTGTAGCTGTTTTGTTGCTAAGGGAACTTCATGGTGGTCAAAGTTTAGCAAAATTTCTGATGACCTTAGGATGCCTATCATGATTATTCATCCAACAAGCATCTCTTAAGTGCTTGCCATGTGCCAAGCCCTATGCTAGGTATTAGAGATTCAGAGACAAAAGTGAAATCTCCACTGCCTTCAAGGAGATTACATTATAGTAGAAGGATCTAACATGTTCATTAGGTCACTGCAGACCTAGTGGTCAGTACAGCACAAACAATTTGAGAAGGCAGGGAGTCATATCAGTGTTAATCCCAAGAGCCTCTTCTCTGCCTCAAGAAGCAGCATGCTCTTTAGTCTTCTTGTGGGGGGGCGGGTATTTGAAATAGAAGATCTTAACATCTAGACTTTGGAAGGACCTTTGAAGTTTTCTAGCCCAACCCATTTTACAGAAGGGGAAGAAATGACATGTCCAAGATTGCACAGGTAGTAGGTGACAGAGCTGGGATTTGAACTCAGGTCCTCAAACTCCAAATCCAAGATTTGTTCTATTTTCTAATAGTCATCCACAGTCATTTCTTTTTAAAGAGGAGAAGGAAAACCCCTCTGATGTTTGCTTTTCCTTAAGTTGCTTTTGCTTCTTGAATGATTTCCCTGCGAGTTTTCTTTGCACTTGGGAAGGTGTTTGAAAGTGTGGCTCTTGATGCTGAAGCTTTCTGAGGAGTTACACTTCCCACCCCTAAGATTGGCTCTCACAGTAGAGTTCTTTGCTGGCTCCCAGTCTGTCGTCAGCCAAGTGGCTGCTCTGTTTCCCAGTTGGTCCAGGTGGAGCCTTCCCACAAAGATGCTTCATCTTTGGGAATCGATGTCTTGTTAATGTACTGGGATCATCAACATGTTGAAATGGGAATCTGAGTGCATTCTAAAGTAATAATGGGGTGAACTTTCTCCCTCACCATTTTTCTTTGCTTTTCTTTGCTCCCCTCTGTCTTCAAGGAGTTCTGGGAATGACATTTAGGAGAGGCATCACATCAAAAAAGCCTGTTGTTTATTACTAATGTCCCTTCAAAAAAATTGATTTTTGGTAGTTTTTACATCACCTCTATTTCCTCCCGCTTCTCTCCTCTCCCCCCTCCCTCCCAGAAAGCAATCCCTTGTAACAAGATATAAAGGAGAGGAACAAAAAGCCAACAGAATGAATTGACATAATAGGACAGTCTGATGTTTTATGCAGTGTCACACAAGATATGCCCACGACCACTACTGTAAGGGCAATCAAATTAGGATCTTTTGCTGTTTTTGTTTTAGTATAATACAGAAGTGTAATACCTCCATGTCAGTGTGATTAAAGAAGGTCTTTCCCACCCATTGATGGGACTGCCCATTGTGGAAAGCTTGATTAGGAGAGTTGTTTGTAGGAAGGTCTCAATTACCTTTTGTTTTATCCATTGAGGTACTGGGTCAGAGGGTTATGCCCTCTGGCTCTAAAAAGTGTGTAAACACTCTGAGGGTGAGGTTTTATTTTGGGGCTTACTGACTGGAAGTGTTTGGCCTCTGGGAAGCTGCTAAAGGAGACCCCCCCCCCCCTTTGAAAACTCAGATGTTGGTGCTTTCCTCTCTGGTAACTATGGTCAGACAGTTGGACTGTCTGTCGAATTATGGTCAGGCAGAGGAAGCATGTCTGTTGATCTTTAATTTCTCTGTATTTTCTTTGAAGTTCAGGGTGCTGACTCCCTTGAACTAGGTGAATGATACGTATGCTCGGTTAAAGGAATGATACATGTGCTTGGTTAAAGTGATTGTTAGCCCCTCAAAAGTTATCTTTCCTTTTATGAATGCAGATCTAAGAACCTATGATAGCAGAAACCCCACCCTCTGTGTGTGTTGGGGTGTTTAATGATGTAACCACGAAACTGGAGAAGATGTGTTCTCCCATGTCTCCTTTGGGGCCAGGCTTGGTCACTATAACTTCACAGCCTTCATTTTCCATTGTTTAGTTATTGTTCTTTTCATTTGCACTAATCCAAACAGGATATTGATTTCAGTTGTGATTGTTATTTTGCCTCCCTTTTTACTGTGAAGCTCCAAACAGTGCCATAAGTTGAACCATTCTCTCTGCTGCCAAGAACATTGAATTGAAGAACAAACCAGATGACTACTAGCCAGTCTCTTCATAGTGACTCAGACTTGATGGAAAGAGTCCAGGAGATTGGTAGATAGAGTCGCTTTGTGACCATGGCCAAGTGACTTCACCTTGGAATTTGTTTCTTTCTCTATAAAATGATGATGAGAATAATACTTTCAGTCCTTGCCTGAGTAAATGAGTGATATGATCTGGATGTTGTGTTAGAAAGAGTAGAACAATGGTGTGGAAAGATGGATTGCAGAGAGGATGAACTAGAGGTAGGGAGACCAGTTAGTTAAGGTCTTGAATTAGGGCAGTGGCCATTGGTGGGAAGGGGAACAAGCATTTCTTAAGTTCTTCTTGATGTTCATTAGTTTTAGTTCTGCCCAATTCCTCATGACTCCATCTGGGGGTTTCTTGGCGGTTTGTCATTTCCTTCTCTAGTCCATTTTATAGATGAAGAACTGAGGCAGATAGGGTAAAGTGACTTTCCCAGGGTCACACAGCTAACAAGTGTCTGAGGCCAGACTTGAACTCTAGGCCTAACCCTCTAGTCACTGTACCACCTAGCTGCCAACAAAAATTCCTTTTCCATGGCCCCTCTGGGGTTAGAGTCTGAGTTACATACTATGTGCTGAGTACTTTACGATTATCATCTCATTTGATCCCCACAACAACCTACCTGGGAGGTAAGGTGCTATGATTTATCCCCATTTTACAGATGAGGAAGCAGATGAACAGGGTTAATTGACTTGTTCAGAGTCACACAGCTAGTGAGTGGCTGAGCGTGAATTTAAACTCAGGCCTTCCTGACTCCAGACCAGATGCTTAAGTCCTTCGTCCTTGATGTTCCTCAGTGAAGTTAATTTGTAAATGGTCTATATATACAGGGTGTACCAAAAAGTCTTGGTGTAACTTTAAACTGCTCAGTGACTTTGGAAACTTGCTATATTTTACATATACTTGGGTGTGAACATGTTTTCCAAATTTACTAAGGGGAGAGATGGCTTTATGTTTGCCTTTGGATCCTCAGCTAAGGAGTACCTGGTTCTTATAATCTCTTCTAAGAAGTTGCAATAAGCATGGATTCTATGTCCCCACTGAGGGATGGCTACATGTTGGAAAATCTTCCTTCTTCTAGAGTTTTGAGAGGAGAAAGAAGAAGGGAGGAAAGTAGGGGGAGAGAGAGAGAGAGAGAGAGAGAGAGAGAGAGAGAGAGAGAGAGAGAGAGAGAGAGAGAAGAGAGAGAGAGAGAGTTGAAGATTGTAGGTCTTGACCTGGAAGAGACCTCAGAAGGGGCCTAGGAAAGTGCCCCACTACAATGTTGTCATTTTTATAGAGGAGGAAACTGAGACCCACAGAGGGAAAGTGACTTACCCAAAGTGCCACAGATGGTAGGTAAGTTGCTGAGCCAGGATCTAAACTCAGTTCATTTTGTAATACAAAATATGCTACTGTTTGGGGGTACTGGTAGGGTTGAAGAGATTTGAGAATGTACTCAGATCATACGTTTTATAGTTGTTTGTATCTGTTATGACTTCTGGCAGCCAGGGATGATGTCTCACTTTACTGCATGTTTTCCATGGTACTTAGCACAGAGTTCAGTGCTCAATAGACATGAAAGAAGATACAGAATCCAATTGGGTATTGTCAAGGAGTGTATAGTACCTACTGCATCTAATCCTGGCTCATTTAGCAAAGCCACAACTTCTTCCATGGTATAGTGGAATGGACTGGTTTGGGAGTCAGGGAACCTAGCTTCAAACCCCACCTTTGCTGCTGAGTGCCTCTGTAACCTGGTACCTGTCACTTTGCATCCTCTGGCCTTAGTTTCCTCCTCTGTAAAATTATGAGGAGGGTGGGGAGGAAACCTGTGACTTTGAGGCCACATGTGGTCCTTTAGGTCCTCAAGTGTGGCCTATTCTGGGGCATAACCTTTCTGAGGAATGATTTTTACTAACAAACAATAGATCTCATGAAACCAGGCAGTTTTCAGGGCAATAAGTAAATCACCATCCTTGGGTCCTACTTGAGGACCTAGAGGGATGCATATGGCCTCGAGGCCACAGGCTCCCCACCCCTGGTAGCTCAATACTACAGCCATGCAAATTGCTGCTGAGTTTCTCTGGGTAGCACTTTCTAGCCCTGTTTCTGCTTCAGTTTTTTCTTCTGCTGTAGAGGTTAAGGCACACCTGATCAGAGAGAGAATTGGTTAAAGCCAAGTCATATCCCCCAGCTGTTTCCAGAGCTCAAGGAAATGCTTTTGTCCAAATAACAAACCTTCCCAGTAGTACAGGTTTGAAACACCAGCATGTGAATCCTGCCATCCAAGCAAAAAGAAGTGTAGACCAAATCAGGGGGGATCAGAAATGCTTTCATGTCATTCAAAGTTTGTTGCTGCCTCCAACATGTGAAATGATACTGTTAACCTGGGAATTAATTGGAATTTTCCCTTCTTTCCCCTTGTTCTGAGCTACAATGAACACTTGAACTGTGTAAATAAAAAGATCTCAAGCAGCACAGTGTCACAAATGGTGATCATTGGCCTTGCGAGGCCTTCCTATTACCAAGCCGCTCGCAGCTGGAAGCCAATGGTTCCCTTTCACACTGTAAATAACCTCCCAGCCCACTCCTAATTAAACTGGAGCTGTACTTTCTCCTGGGCATGGAATATATGAACCAATTAAGGAAATATCATGTCTTTCATGAAAGGGCTGTGTGGTCCTTCCCCCCCTTTTTTTCTTAAACCAGAATTCTCAGCCAAGTGCACTTGTGTAGCCATAACGAGACATTTCTGCTTTAAGCAAATTGTGCACCTGTAACCTGCAGAAATATAGCCGTAGCCCTTGAAAAATTACTTCAGCGTTGCACAGTGCCAGGAAAATTTATCTTTGAGATGATTTTATTGCATGGTTACCCTAGGCAATTAAATCAATAAATCTTAACTGTCAGAAAGGTTGGCCTCATGCCAGAAATAAATGAAATGCACAGAATCAGTAAATAAAAGGGTCCTGACAACTCATTCCAGAAATTATTGAGCAGTTGGGGTTGTGAGGTTTTTTTTTTTTCCATGTCTTGCCTGTTCAGGGGCATTTATTGACAACCTTTCTGAGGAATGATTATACTAACAAACACAATAGATCTAATAAAAAAGAGAAAGAGTTTCCAAGGCAGTAAGTAAATCACCATCCTTAAAAAGCACCTTCTCTTCTTAGGGCAACCCATTTGTAGAGGTGAGGGTGTGTGTGTGTGTGTGGGTGTGTGTGTGGGTGTGGGTGTGGGTGTGGGTGTGGGTGTGTGCATGTGTGTGTGCATGTGTGCATGTGTGTGTTGGAGTGGGATGGAAGGGGGTCAGCTCAGCCAGGCCTAGTTAGGTTTTACCCATTGATTCAACTCTTTTGAGGAGTGGGGAGAGGTTCCAATTCTCAGGGTGCATCCAGGTGCTAATGGGAAGTACCAAGGGATTCTGGACCAGGTTAAGGGGACCATGGATTTAGAACTGAAAGAGACCTTTGGGATTATCCAGTTCAGACTCTTCATTTTACAGATGAGAGAGCTGAGGTCCCCAAGAGGCAAATAACCAGACCAACATTGCATAGTTTGGGAGTGGCAGACTTGGGATTTTTACCCAGATCCTCTGACTCTAAGAGCTCTTTCTGCCACACAGGCTTAGCTACAGTCTCCCACCAAAACTTTGGAGAGGAAACTAGCTTGGCCTTGGGAAGTTTCTCTTGATGGTTCAGTTAGTGAGAATCACTCAGTTAATAAACATTTATTAAATACTCACAAATATCTTGAAACCCCAAAAGGTTGGTATTTGTCCGGTGCCCAACCAAGCTCTGCCCTCAGTTCCTGAGATCCGAGCTGCAGTAATTCCTTGGAGAAACAAGGCTTTTCCTCTGGTTTAGGGTCTAATTAGGTCCTCTCTTTAGATCATTTTTTGTAGGCTGGTATTCAACAATTCCCAATGGTCCATTTTAAACAACAGAAAAATTATGGGAGGGGGCCAGGCAAGGGCAGGGTTGAAGGGCACTTCCTGGCCAGTAGATTCATGTTATATAATCCATCTCTGCAGTACCACCTGTGTTGAGGTAGTCAGACAGTCAAGGTTATTATCTGAGAAATTGTAGCCAAAAAGTACCTTTGTCTGTGCCAAAAGGACCCCCTTGGTCAGAATTATTCCAATAATGGCCTCAGGGCTCCGCAGTTTGACCCAGGTACTCAGGGTTGATTAGGGTTTAAATGTGGGGCATTGCTTAGATAATAATCACTTGGCTATTTAAGGAATATCTGTGTGGTGGAGATGTGTACCTTCCAACACACACACACACACACACACACACACACACACACACACACACACACACCCTCCCTCCCTCCCTCCCTCCCTCCAGTAATTTTGGATTTAGGATATATCCAGTTCTATCTGAAGGGTATGGCAGGTGTGGCCATGGTCATGGGCTAAGTTCTGGAAGAATTCATCTGAAATTCTATGCAGAAATTTTTTCTGATTTCTTAACTGAAAGAAATTTAAACTGTCCTCCAGCCCAGGGTGAGGGAAGTAAATACATTGGAAAGCTATTAGGAGTGGGCCCATTGATGGATTCAGCTGTACGGCCCCAAGGTGTTGTCTCTGTGGGAATGGGCTAAGGAAGTGCAGCCTAGAAAGTACTAACCCTGGCACCTGAGAGCTGCATCAGGAAGGGGGCATGCTGTTTCTAGCTCAGGCACTAAGGATGCTGACGGAGAGCTCAGAATTTCCTGTGTCCTAGCCAGGGGTGTGCTGGAGCCAGCTCTTAACCAGCTCACAAGAGCTGATTGTGAGCATTTATACCTTGGAAATCAGCAAAGACTTTTATTTATTATTCTGTTGATTGTTTAGACCAGAGGTGTCAAACAATGCCCTGGCAAACACTTTCCCTGGCCCACAACATTCCTGAGGGGGCCTGGATCATGTTAATCGGAAAATATTTAACAAAATAAGTAAAAGTACAATAAAACATAGATACTATTAACATGTCATTTGCTAAATCAATATCTGGCCTTCAGGGATCCATCTGTATGGTTTAGAGGTCCCCATTTCTATTTGAGTTTGACACCACTGCTCTAGACTTAAAGGAAGTGGACAAAATGTTAACAATTCAGATCAAAATGCAAAGCGTATCCTTTGTCTCTTCAGTGGCCCTGCCCCCAAGTCAAGCTGCCAAACATTTACCAATGGTCCCCTGCCTCGAAGTTCATTTGTCAGCTGCCTCCTTCCCTACCACCCTTGCTGTCACTCTCTCATGAGTAGAGTTGTGTTGTTTGGGGACAAAGATCATGGAATTAGGAGTAGAGGATGATGGAGGTACAACTATTATATATTCAAAAGTTATACAGACAAACATTTTAATTTTACAAAGGAGGAAACTGAGGCCCAGAGAGGTTCAGTAACCTGACCAAGGTCACACTGAGGTAAGATTTGACCCCCGGTCCCTGTTGCCATCCTCAGCCTGATGACCCTTGCATAGCCTCATGTAGGGCACTTTGAAGTCACTCATGAGTCCAAGCTGAAGAAAGGAAACTGGTGGCAGTGGTGAGGGCAGAAAAAGCATGGATAGGATAGAGGAACTGAAGCCACCTGCAACCCAGGGCAAGACTAGAGGCCTCCCGTGGAAGCAGAGAATGAGAAATGAGGGTTGTAAGACTAACGTACAAGGAGGCTCAAATGGCTGTTGAGGTTTAGAGAAGAAAGCCATACATGTCTGTCTGTTTCTGCAGCTGTTTTCAGTTGCATACGACTCTTTACAGCCCCATTTGAGGTTTTCTTGGCAAAGATACTGAACTGGTTCGCCATTTCCTTCTCAAGTGCATTTTACAGATGAGAAAACTGAGGCAAAGAGGGTGAAGTGATTTGCCCAGGGTCACACAGCTGAACTCAAGTCTTCCTGACTCCAGGGTTCTACCCACTGTACTTCTTAGCTGCTCATCCGTGGCTGGAATAAATCCCAGGAAACAGGGAATGTATGTCTCTCTCAATCAAAAGACATTTGTTAAGTATCTACTATGTGGGGGGCACTGTGTTAAGTCCTGGGAATATAAAAAGGCAGAAGACAGCCCTTGCTCTCAAATTGTCTGCTCTCACAGTCTAATGGGGGAGACATCGTGCAAACAATATGTACAGTCAAGCTCTATATAAGAGAGGTTGAGGAAGGTTTCCCAAAGAAGCCAGGAGCCAGAGATTAGGAGGGAAAACATTCCAAGCATGGGTGACAGGCACTAGGAGCTTCTCTCCATCTTGGCAGTCTGTTGGGAGTAATAGGAAGCCACCGTGGCCTACGCTGCCTGCTGTGGCCTGTGCCCAAAGTCATCTCCTGCCCCCAGACCTGGGCCTGTCTTCACTCCTCCCCCCTTTCTTGTCTGAGAGTAGATGCCCCTTCCTAAGAGGCTTTTCTTGACCCTTCCTGCTGTTAATGCCCTCCCCCTCCTCACCAAGTTGGTATATTTTGCTTTCCAGTTATTTCCCTCCAGAGTTTCTAAGTTCTTTGGGGGAAGGGACAGCTTTGTTTCTGCTGTTGTTTTCAAGCAGGGAGGATGGCCCTGTAGTGGCCCAGCATTCTTTCCCTCTTTGGGAGCTGCTCTGCCAGAATACCATTAGGAGTGGAATGTGGTTTTTTTGCAAGGACTTTGCAGCCTGTCTGGAAAGCCTGTAAAGATCACTCTTGCCAGCTGTTTGACCTTTCCTGAAGCTTGATATGGTGAGGGTACCATGCATTCCTTACACACAAATGCAAAGTGGAGGAGATAGCCTTGGGAAAAGCCCTGAGTTCAGCTGCAAGTGTCAGAAGAAGATGCAGCTCATTTTTACCTTTTTCCTCTAAGAACACCTCACCCCACTATGATAAAACTATCCTTGCTTCTGTGTGCCTACTACCAACTACCACACTACATTACATAGGGTGATGAGTGGAAAGGCTATTGGGGCCTAGTATCATTCTCTTCCTGCCAGACCATAATAACACTTGAAGCAAGGGGAGGGGCTGAGGGGGGCAACCATTTCCTCTTGTTTTCAGATAGAGTTCTGCGTCTGAGCTTCAGTGAATGCAAATCTCTTTGGCTAATTCTTGCTGGCAAGTTCCCAGGGCAGTCATTCCCCATCCATGCATTGTGAGTACCAAGGTGGTTATTTTCCAATTAGTGGCTTTGAAGCATTGTTATTGAGTTTTGGCTTGATCGATGGCAGGCACACAGTTTCTAATAACTAAGTGCAAATTTTCCAGTGACAGCAACAAGATTTCAAAATAATAATCTACATTTCTTTAGTAACTTTCATCTGACTAGTGGGTTTAACACATTAATTATGCTCCAGTAAGCACTGGAATAAACTGGATAAGTAGACTGAGGCATTGTTCAATAAATAGCAAATTGTCCAGGAAGGGCCTTATGACCAGATTTCAATTCAATCCAATGTACTTGAATTCAATAATTCAATATATGATTGTTTATTGTTTTATAGAACGCTGTGCTTATGCAACCTAAACTGTGTGCTGGAGAAGGTACAAGGTTTAGGTTAGACTCAGTTCCTACCCTAATGGAGCTCACAGACTAGGTGGACAAGACAGCACAAATATAGCAAATACAGTATCATACAGGATGAGGGCATCAGAAAGGTGCAAACAAAGTGCTTTGGGAAGTCCAGTGAGGAAAGGTGATTTTATCACATAGGAAAACTTCGTAGATGAGTTAGTATTTGAGTTGTGTTGTTAGAATTTGTAAGAATAGAATAGTTCAAGAGTGAAGTATGTTTCCCTCAGGTCTCTAGGGCCAACATTGGTCATGACAGTTATTTGGAGTTCAGTATCTTTTCGCTTACATTATAGTAGTCCTTGTATACGTTGTTCTGTTTTTTTTTGTTTTTTGTTTGCTCCACTCTGCATCTATTCATTCACATCTTCCCATGTTTCTTTAAGCTCTTTACAGAAGTTGTTTCTTACCAGTGTAATAACATCCCGTTACATTCATATACACTGTTCTCCAACTGATGGGACACCCACTCTTTCTAATTTTCTGCTACCGTAGAATGTGCATATGAATATTTTGATAGCTAATGATGCTTTTCTGTCTTTGACCCTTTTTGGGTATATGTCCAGTAGTGCAATCTGTAATCCAAAGATCTTAACTTCTTTAGAGGCTTTTCTTACAACATAATTCTTTTGTTAAATACATTTATTTTCAGTTTTCAATATTCACTTCCACGAAACTTTTAAATTTCAAATTTTCTCCCCATCTCCCCCCTACCCCCACCCCAGGACAGTGTGTATTCTGATTGCCCTTTCCTCTAATCTGCCCTCTCTTCTATCACAGCCCCCCTTGTCCCCTTCCCTTCTATTTTCCTGTAGGGTAAGATTAGATTTCTATACTCCATTTCCTATATATCTTATTTCCTAGCTGCATGTAAAAACAACCTCTAATATTCATTTTTAAGGCTTTGAGTTCCCCATTCTCTCCCTTACCTCTTCCTCACCCACTCTCATTGGGAAGGCAAACAATTTGATATAGGTTATACATGTGTGGTCATGCAAAAGACCTCCATAACAGTCATGTTGTGAAAGGCTCACTATATTTCCCTATATCCTGTCCCACACTACATTTATTCCATTCTCTCCTTTGACCTGCCCTCTGCAAAAGTGTTTGCTTCCAATTACCCCTTCCTCTAATCTACTATCCCTTCTGTTATCCCCTCTCTCTTATCTCCTTGCCCCTGCTTTCCTGTAGGGTAAACTTCCATACCCAATTGAGTGTGTATATTATTCCCTCCTGAAGCCAAATCCAATGAAAGGAAGGCTCACTTATTCCCTCTCACCTTCCCCTTCTTCCCCTCCATTGTAAAAGCTTTCTTTCCTCTTTTATGTAAGATGATTAACTACATTCTACCTCTCTCTTTATCCTAGTACATTCCTCTAAATTCTTAATATTCCTTTCTAGATATCATCCCTTCATATTCAGCTCCCCCTCTCTCTTGCTCTCTCTCTCTCTCTCTCTCTCTCTCTCTCTCTCTCTCTCTATATATATATATATATATATATATATATATATATATATATATATATATACACACACACACACACACACACACACACATATAATACACACATATACATACATACATACACACATACATATATATTCCCTCCAACTATCCTAATACTAAGAAAGGTCTCATGAGTTGCAAATATCTTTCTATATAAGAATGTAAACAGTTAAAATTTAATAAGTCCCTTATGGTTTCTCTTTCCTGTTTACTTTTTCATGCTTCTCTTTATTCTTGTCTTTGAAAGTCGAATTTTCTATTCAGCTCTGTTCTTTTCAACAAGAATTCTTGGAAGTCCTCTATTTCATTGAGGTTTCATTTTTCCCCTGAAGTATTATACTCAGTTTTTCTGGATAGATGATTCTTGGTTTTAATCCTATCTTCTTTGACCTCTAGCATATCACATTCCAAGCCCTCTAATCCCTTAATGTAGAAGTTGCCAAATACTGTGTTATCCTGATTGTGTTTCCACAGTACTTGAATTGTTTCTTTCTGGTTGCTTGTAATATTTTTTCCTTGACCTGGGAGCTCTGGAATTTGGCTATAATATTACTAGGAATTTTCCTTTGGGGATCTCTTTCAGGAGGTGATAGGTAGATTCATTCCATTTCTATTTTCCCCTCTGGTTCTGGAATATCAGGACCAGTTTTCCTTGATAATTTCTTGGAAGATGATGTCTAGGCTATTTTTTTTGATCATGGCTTTCAGGTAGACCAATAATCTTAAAATTATCTCTCCTGGATCCATTTTCCAGGTCAGTTGTTTTCTCAGTGAGATACTTCACCCTGACTTCTATATTTTTCATTCTTTTTTATTCTGTTTTAGGATTTCTTGATTTCTCATAAAGTCAAAAGTTTCCATCTGCTCCATTCTAATTTTTAAATAATTATTTTCTTCAGTGAGCTTTTGGGCCTCTTCTTCCATTTGGTCCATTGTACTTTTTAGAGAATTCGCCGCATTAGCTTTTTGGACCTTTTTTGCCATTTGCGTTAGACTAATTTTAAAGGTGTATTCTTCAACATTTTTTGTGTCTCCTTTAGCAAGCTGTTGACTCATTTTTCATGATTTTTTGCATTACTCTCATTTCTATTCCCAGTTTTCCTCTACTTCTCTTACTTGGTTTTCAAAATCCCTTTTTGAGCTCATCTGTGGCCTGAGACCAATCCATATTTTTCTTAGAGGCTTTGGATGCAGGAGCTCTGGCTTTGTTGTCTTCTTCTGGTTGTATGTTTTGATATTCCTCCTTACCAATGACATAAGAAAATACCTCTTCACCAAGAAAGAAAGGATCTATAGTCTGTTTCTTTCCCCCTTGTTTGCTCATTTTCCCAGCCAATTACTTGACTTTTGAGCTTTGTTAAGTGGAGATCTCCAGAAGCAGCCTCTACTTCAGCAGTGGCTGCAGCTGCCCTGGGGCTGAGGCTGGGCAGATTCATGATCCCCTCTCAGCCAGGTGAGAGACCCTCCTCACTAACCTTTGAAGCTGTCTTTAGTGTTTGTGGGTTGAGAAGTCTGGAATCTACAGCTGCTGTCAACAATTCAGTCCCCTAAGGACTGCTCCCACTCTGCCCACACCAAACTTTGCTCTGTTCCCAGCCTGGTACGATAGACCCTTCCTGTCAACCTTCCAGATTGTCTTGGGCTGACAGTTTGCTTCACTCTGTCATTTTGTGGCTTCTGCTGCTCTAGAATTTGTTTATAGTCATTTTTAGAGCTTTTTTGAGGGGTTTGGGAGGAGAGTGTTAGGTGGTCTCTGCTTCTACTCCACCATCTTGGCTCTGCTCCTACAATATAATTCTTAACTATTTTCCAGAATGTTTGGATCAGTTTACAGTTCCATCAGCAGTCTGTTAGGGTAGATCTCTTCCCACAGTTCCTTCCACATTGACTTTTTTTGTTCTGTTATTGTTTTTTGACAACTTTACCAGTTTTGGTGGCTGTATGGTAAAATCCAGGTGGCTAAGTGGCACTGCAATGGGTAGAATGAACTCTTCTTCCTGAGTTCATATCTGGCCTCAGACACTAGCTATGTGACCCTGGGCAAGTTACTTCACCCTCTTTGCCTCAATTTCCTCATCTGTAAAATGAGCTGGAAAAGGAAATGGCAAACTACTCTAGTATCTTTGCCAAGAAAACCCTGAATGGGGTCATGGGGAATCATAAATGACTTGAAAACAAAAACAAAAACCTTTAAGGCTTACCTCAGCTGTCATTTCTCCATGAAACTTTCCCTGATATCCATCCCCAGCTGAATGAGAGAGGGGACTTGAGTAGAGACTCTGGTGATTCTCCCAGTTTCTTAAGCCTGGAGCCAAGGTGCCAGGCCTGAGGAACTCCTTGTCTCATTCTGGCTATGCTTGAATCATATTATTAGAAGTGAGGTTGTGATATTTGAGACAATCAAGAAGAAGCATGGTGCAATGGAGAGACACCAGGCATTGGGTCTCTGCTCCTACCTTCCTAGCTGGGTGACCCTGGGAAAGTCACTTAACAGCTCTAGGCCTTGGTTTTCGAATCAGTAAAATGGGAATAAGAATATTTGTAGTACTTAACTCTGAGGCCAAGAGAATTAAGACTATTGCTGAAGTCTGTGGTGGTTAATGTATATGAATGGGCATGGGGAGCACAAGCATGTTACATAGCTATATATGAAATCTGAAAATGTTTTGTCTTAAAGATTGGGGATGGACCTGCATAGTATAATGGATAATATGCTCTCCTTGGAGTTAGGGAGATCTGACTAACATACTTGCTAGGTTGTTGTTCAGTCACTTTTCAATGATGTCTGACTCTTCCCAACCCCATTGGGGATTTTCTTGACAGAGATACTGGTTTGTCATTTCCTTCTCCAGCTCATTTTACAGATGAGGAAACTGAGGCAAAAAAGGTGAAGCTACTTGCCTAGGGTCACACAGATAATAAGTATCTGAGGACAGATTTGAATTCAGAAAGACTGGGTCTTTCCAACTCCAGGCCAGGTGCTCTATCCACTGCAGTGCTACCTAGCTGTCCACTAACCAGATTAGTAACCTTGGGCAATTATTTAAACTTTCAGTGCTAAAGTAACTGAGACTATCTTGTATAGACAAGTTGCCAGTCTGCTTTGGTACAGGACATTTCTACACCATAGAGTTTCATCAGGCCAATGAAATCCTGGGTCCCCCAAAACAAATAGAACTTATCTCACAGGGAGGTTGCGGGGCATCAGTGAGATATTTTTAAAGTCTGCTAAAATAATGTTCAGTCTTCACTTCAGAAGGATACTGCCTATCATATTAAGAAACAATCCTTCTATTCATTCCTATGCTTTTTAGGGTTTTTAAGATAAATGAGTAGAGTCATCAAACACTTTTGAGGGGCATCTATTAATATAATCACACAGCTGTAATTGTTTTTATTATTACATTATTAACATGAACTATTACATTTGTAAGTTTTCCCGGCATTGAATTCTCTCAGCATTCTTGCCCTTCTTCTCCTTGGACCTGAACAAAACATCCCAACTTACTGAAAACTTGAGAAGAATCATTTTCTTATGAAAAACAAAGACTTTGTAAAGCCTTTTTGTAAATGCAAAAATAGAATTCTTCTTGTTATCTGGAAAACCTTTTGATTTCCTCATATATGGGGTTGTTGGGGGAAGGTCTCAGGTCTTATTTAGCCTAGCCCCCTGCTCTTTACTGGTAAATTAACTGAGGCCCAAAGAGAGAAAGGCTAGCTGGGCCCGGAGCCCACAGGTCTTCTGACGCTTGGGCCAAGGCTTTTCCTACTATATACATGTACCACATTTGGCCAGTTCTTGGACCAAACAACTGCCTGGTCTCTGTGGAGGAGAAGGGATTTACTATTTGAACCACAACCATTTGGACAGTAGTTGGAAGTAAACAGCAACAGGAGCTGTCCTCAGGACCAGCGCTTACTCAGAGCTAAGTTTCTTGCCTGCTGCTATGACTCAGGCTGTTTTCTTGGCTGCCTGCCTGGATCACTGCTGTCTGCCTGGGGAAACAGGCCCTCTGCTAGATCCTGAGTCCCAGAGTACCCTTTCATTGTTCACTTGCAGGCCTTCTCCCACCTTTTCCCCTGCCCTCCCCCAAACAAACCAATGAACAAACCTCTTCCAATATAGCATAAGTTTGTTTTTTAAAAGCCAATGAAAATGTATTTGGAGAATCTTAGAGGACCCCTTGAGATAATCAGAAACCCCCTGGAATGCTGCAGAAACTGGAATTAAAAACAACTGTCATGGAAAAGAATGCTCTGACCTCTAGTTTATACTGAGCATTTTTTTTTTTTCTGGAGAGGTCTAGGTCCATAGAGCTCCATTTAGCAATTCCCATATTGACACATATACCCACCACATACATACATATACTTTCCTATACTCCCTCAAATAGTGTCCTAGAAAGGAGTGTGGGAAGGTGGAAGAGAGGAATACAGGCTGATATAGTTCTGACAATATGCATACAGACAGCTTTGAAATCAGTAGACCTCTGGTTAATCTGCATTGTAAAGGAAACCGGGCCCCATGGAAATGTAAAAAGATTATACCAGAAATTAGGATGGGCAACATGTTGCGATGCATAATCCTTTAGAAACTAGCCCACATTCATTTTATGGACAAGGTTTAGAAATTTGACCGGGTCCTACAGAAACAAAATACCTACCCTCTGTGTCCTATTGAAATGCAGCCAAATCCCTTTTAGTGCCCCATTCCTAAAACTTCAGATTCCATCAGGAAAATCTGCTGCCTAGTGCTCATTTACAGTGACTTTTGTGAAAATGTAGGGTCATTCTTTTTCAAATCCTATGGGGCAGAGAGCTAAAAGAGTTCTTCCCAAAGCCATAAACACCATGGAGATACTGGATATTAATGAAGTCACCCTCCTTGTGTCAGTGATAGTGCTCAGAATCCTCAACCATTACTCTGAGTGCCCCTTAAGAATGAAGGTTGCCACTGGAGACTGTGGTAAGATGCTCAGGGTATGTGTAGAAGGTGGGGAGACAAGGGGAGGGAGACAGATAGACTGTATCTGAGGATTGGTGCATATAGAGGGAAATATTAAATTTGTCCATCTCAGTGAAGTAGACGGATGTCTCCAATTTTTAGAAGAATGGAAAGAAAGGTTTTAAGTAGCTTACATAACTGGAAGCCAGCCTAGAATTCATGCATTTTGCCTCTTTGTGTAGACCTCTAAATGTTTTGTCTTTCTTACTGTGCTATGTGGTGTCTGCCATTCTTTTCTAAACACCTGTCTCTCTACTGTGCCACCAACATCCATCTCTGAATGCACATGTTACCCTGGGCACTCATCTCCCCCTCTTCATGGTGACTGGGGATGTGGCATGTCCTAAGTATCCTAGGGTGGGTGGCAAAGGAACAGGACTCTCTGCTAAGATCCAAGGTAAGAGGAGTTGGAGTTTGCCTCCATTCCCTCCTATGTATAGGCAAGAAGGAGTGGGTAGCAGAAGGTAATACAAGAACATGGACCATGCACAGTAACCTTACTAATGCCACGGAAGAGGCCTTATCATGTACAAAAAGAGTAGAGTAGGAGATTATGGTGAGAATCTTCCCTTTCTTCCCCTTCCCCATCCTGGCCTGGGCGTGGCTGGTGACTCAGGGTGATGCCACTGGGGAAAGAGGAGTAGTCTGGCTCTGACACTTGGGTTTCATAGAAAAATCTGATGTCTGTGTAAGTGGGGGAACAACCCGGTTTGTGTAAAGAGGATGAGGGCTGCTTTCCCTGTAAGAACAGCAAGTTACAGGTCTAATGCAAATTAAGCTTTAATAGAAATTTTATTTAACTTTTTTTTTAAATAATCCAACGCATTGGCACGATAATTAATCCCTCTAGGAGAGAAACCAATGCACTAGCTTAGCCAATATCATTTATACAGAGACGCTGTGTGGAAAAATCACAAAACTACATTGAAAATGTTTTTACACAGAGTATTACTGTATTCAGAACCAAATGGGAACAAAATGTGTAACTGGGCGACACACTGGAAACACAAAACTGAAAAGAAAGACCCAAACCAAGCAGAACACGAACAATTCTATCCATAGGAAACAAAAGGAATCCAACCGGCATAACTATACAACACTGTAGTCATTGCTTGGCATTATAACAGTTACCCTGGCCTGTACAAAATGGTGCAACTTACTGAAAATTTTACAAGAATCACATGCTTGGTAAGAACAAAGACACCTTGTGGATTGCTGTAAGGAGAGCTGCACAAAACAGAAGGCAAATTGGCTTCAGTTGAAATGAGATTTCAAGCTCAAAGGGAACTTATGAAATGATCCTCTAATCTGAATGGTTACCCGGGGTGACATCATTGTGGAAATGGATCTTACTTTGGTCTGAAGACCTTTGAGACTTTATGAAGCTTTGTTTGGAATAACCAGGCCAGGTGACACACAACACTCAGGGTATAGATTAGAGATGGCATAGTGGACGCTGGTCAATCCCAGTTCCAACATCATGACATCAAATTAGACACCTTTCCACAGCCCGGGTTCCCTTGGCATGCTCTGATTATGTCCCCTGCATTCTAGTTTCTCTGTTTTCATGGAAACTTTGTATGGAGTAATGAAGTAAAATTCTCCAACAAAGGCCAGTGCCATCCCCAGGGGGCAGAAAGAATCACACTATCAGGCAAAGGATGCCCAAGGGAAAATCACTTTCATTTCCACTTTTGTCCCTCCTGTGATGATATGTCCATAGCCTTCTAAGAAATGGGTTTGGGGAAAGAGAAAATTCTACTAAAGCAACATATCCAGCCCAACAATAGCATAGAAATAGCAAGCTGAACACAAGTTGTTGTTTGAAATATCATGGGAGCGATTCCCCAGTATCACATTTGTCTGAGAGTGTCCTCACTGCATAGGGATGGTGAAAGAGACGTTTCCATTTGCATCCCTGGAGCTGAATGTGTACTTTCAGTGACACTCAATCATCTGAAAAATGCCTGGTTCCGAAATGCGCTAAGAAGTGAGAACAAGAGAATAGTGACAGCGCCCTGTCATCATTATAGCACAATGAAATTAGCCTTCTGCTCCTTACACACAGGCTACTGCTGACATTAGCAAATCCTCTGAGTGCAAGGGAGAAGCTGCTGTGTGCCTGGGAGTTCCAAACTAAACATCCAGACTGAGGAGCCAGGCAGGAGAGAGCCCCCAAATCTCTGGGGCATATTGGATTCTGAATCCAATGTCTCGGTTATGAGAAAAGAGCTTCTAGTAGAGTTTGTAAAACAGCATTAGCACATAAAGTATGTTCTGAAAACATACAGTCCAAAACAATTTCGAACTATCCTTCCCTCTGGTTGTGAATACCTTGGCACAGAAGGGCACAGCCAAAAGGACCCACATGTCCTCTGGGAGGGAACGCTGGAACTTGAGCACTGTCTTGTCTGTGTTTCACTGATAGGCAGCAGCACACTGTCTCACGTGGTTTTACCAAGTACTCTACATGATATCCTTCTCCAAAGGAATGAGAGGCTGGGGAATTTTTTAATAACTAAAATAATCTTCTACCCAACAAGCAAAAACAATAACAAGAGCAGCAACAGCAACGACAAAAACCAGCAGATTTCCTGACCAGAATTTTACCATTGGTTACAAGAAACATGGAAAGACATTGGCTACTGCTGGATGTCCAACTAAGCTCCTCAGCAAATCCTGCCTTCTTGGCCAGCAGCCACGTCACTCACGCCAAATTAAAGTCACAACAGTAAGACCCTGGGCCACGGAGCTCGAAAATGGGACAAATGAATGTAGTGAAGATGCATTTATGCTGTGATATCATGATGCAATTTTTAGGGAGCTGTGACTGGCATGTTTGAAATCAGGACACATATACTTCTCATTTTTCTGTTACCGTTAGAAGCATGAACAAAATCCAACTCATAAACTCACATTTACCTAGGCATTTGTCCAAAAAGAAAAAGAAAGCAACAGTTCTCCTGAGATCTATCATCAGACACTGGGGAAATGTCACTAAACAGCCCATGTTTGCCAAGTGAAGGGGTTTATGAACCCTTTGATCCCAAGGACCATTTCTCTTCATGATATCTCTGCCAAATTCACTTGTGCCATATTCAAATTATCTGAGGAGGATGCTAAACCAAACAGTCTTTAAAAGCACTAATCCAATGAACGTTGTCAAAAATAAAAGCAGTGAATGCAGAATCCAAAAAAATGTGAAGGATTTGAGCTGAAAGATTTCTCTTTTGGAAATTTCCAGTGGGACAGAATTTTCAGGGAAGGGGCTTAAAAAAAGACTCCAGAGTTTGGATCTTTACAAAGAATTGCACTTGGAAGATTTATAGGTGAAGAGCAAGATTAAAGACTCTTGTTTTGGAACACAAAAGATGGACTTGATGACCTTGTACACTTGTAGCTTGCTGTGTCTATGCAAGCCAATCCATCTACTGCTGAGGGACTGATTTCATCTGCAAACTACTATGCCAATGACCTAAATCCAGGCACTGAAATATTCCATTAAGAAAAAGAGCTGGAGGACAATTTTTAGGAAATGGAGGACCCCAAAGTTTTGGTTTCACACTATCCCCAGAATGAATTACTGATGCTCCCCAAGGGCAGAGGACTTAGTTGTTCTATGGTGCTGCCTTGTAAGTAACGGGTACTCTGCATATGTTGGAAAATTGAGTGAATAAGAGGTCAGAACGAGGAAGAGATCATTCTTGATCAAAGTTTAACATTATAGCCAAAAGTCTAAGTTCTTTTGATGTTAGCTAGAAGAACAAATTATTCCTTATCAGAGTTTCTGAATATGATGAGTTTAATTGATATGGGAAAAGCTAGAGTTTGAATTCAGGTGTAGGCTAGCCAGTAGATATTTCCTAATTTTTGGAATTTGAATACAGGAATCAAATTTCTAAATCAGTAAAGTAAAAGCATAATTGAACAACAAAGGGTTCTGGGGTGATAAGTACTAAATTTCCATGTTAATAGGGAAAACAATAAATATTAGCTTATGCTATTATGTCTAGTTCGAAAAGATACTCTAGCCATTAAAATAAACCCAATGAAAACCAGAACCAGAAATACTACCCACCCATCTTCCCACCGACCCTGTTGTGATTGTGACTGAGATGACTTTATAGCTTGTTGCCACCACTCACTCGAGAAGCAGGAAACCACAGGATAAGTTTCTGTGACTCAGCCTACTTTGTCTGTGAACAGAGGCTTTCTTCCATCTCACCACACCCTTTTTCCTGCTAGGGCCCTGATGTCTGTGTTGTATCCACCTCACTAAACCAGAAGATCAAAAATACTCCCATAGTTAAGAAAATATAGAAAAAAAGAGTCATCTGTAAGGAAAAACAACTTCTGCTGATCTATGGCTCTCTGAAACCAATCTTACAGTATGGACATGAATCCATATGCACACGTAGGAAAGTCATTGGCCTTGCTGATTGAGTTTGGGAGCACTATTTGGAATAAAAAGTCATTTCCAGGTGAGGAGAGAAGGAAGAATGATGCCAGCTTAGTTTGTTTCAGCATTTCCTAGGTGGTCACTTAATGAGAACTTGCTTCTCTGGTAGGCCTTTAGGTGACTCTGGCATTGTAGAAGGGAATCCAGTTGACTGATTACCAAAAGAGGTGATCTATTTGGCTGCTGGATGGTGTGTTTCCTTAACAAGCAAAAACTGGGATTTCTCCTATCCATCAGCCCAGTGGTTTAATTTAATTAAGAACCAAACAGGTAGGGAGCATCTAAGATTCTTATTAAGGCACCAAGTCTGGGGACTTTGTTCCCCCCTTCCCCCCTACCCACTCCAGCTTAAATACAAGTTGCTGAGGAAAGAAATAAGGCCTGGACGTTGATGATAAATAGGATCCTAGGTTGAAAACTTTCTTTAGCCACTTTTTGTAAGGGTTCACACTAGCTCACCTATACTTCAATGTCCTCCTTTCTTCCATCTTTTAGAGTAGGATGGGGTTTTGAAAAGCCTCCTGATTGTACCACTCCCATCCCCCACCTTGCAGCTCTCTTCTTAAGGTCAAGGAAAAATTCAAAAGCCAACTTTTCCACCAAGGCTGTGGGGGTAAGGTAAGGAGTACTATTCAGTAGCCAATGTGCATTTGGCATCTTAAATGAATTTGATCAAACATTCACTTTTCTACACTGCACAGATGATAAAATGGAAAAACTCCAATCTCTTATAGGAATGATTATTTATAATGATTCTGAAAATGCAGTTCAGTGTCCCCTGACTTTGCATGGGCTTCGTATGAAGGTTTTGATTAGCCCTGCTTGTCAGGATCCCAATGGGGCAAGTACTGCAGTCTGGCTCACGAAGGTTCCCCCCACCCCTACCCATCCCTATAACTGCAATCTGGCTCAGAAAGATACCCCGCCTCCCCCCTCCCCCCATCTGGCTCAGAAGGGTTATCCCCCTTCCCCCCAACTGCAATATGGCTCAGAAGGGTTCCCCCCACCCCATTCCCCTCATATACACAAAATGCAATCTTCGGTTACCTGTCTGATAACTGAGAAAAATGTGATGGTATTTTAAGAGGACCTTCATGTTTATGAGGTGGAAAATGGAAAGGGAGGTGGACAGCTCTCTTTCTTTACCCTAAAATATCAGATGCTCTAGCTAATATTTAACACTAACTGATCTACTTACCTACCTGTTGTCAGATGTCAAATATGCAGATGCTACTTCTATTGCTAATCCCAATGAAAATGGTTTGATTTTAAATATGCAAATAAGGCTGTGTTAAGGTAGTATCAGTTGAAGTGCAAAAAGAAAAAAAATCTGTCATTTGGTCAGTTGTTTAGGCTGCCTTCCATCAAGCAAGTGGTTTAACTCCATTGAAATTCAGTGGAAAAGATGGTTTTGTGTGTATGTATAGGGTTATAAATGGTAGTGACCCAGTGTTTGAATCAAAGGGTCATCAAATGCCAGCTCCTTCACCCAGAAACACAGAGGTAGGGGGGGGACCTTTGTTGTTTCACAGACAATGAAAAGGACCCAAAGTGGGCAAATGACTGATTTAAGGTCATGCAGTCCCTGTGTCTGTTAAGAAGTTGGTTATTTGGTAACTAGGTCCCTGGGAACTCCATTAGTGATTTAAAAATAGCTTTCCAACACCACCTCCAGAAGGGGAATTTTAATAAAACATCAGAAATTTGTGGCAGGAAAGATGATCAAAATTCTTTTCAAAGCAGCTAAAATGGTATGAATGAATGGAATAAGTATGGTTCAGTGGTAGAATGTCCCAAAACGTAATCAAAACACAATTTCACTAAAAGCTCTCATTTTGCCACTTGTTTACTGATTGAGGATATGTATCATTCTACTCTGATGGAAAAAAGGAACCTTAAGCTTGAATTTTTTCCTACTAGCAACAATTAATCTACCTTTGCAATAGCGTCACCCAATCAGGAAGAACGACCACTGTTTTCTCAATCAAATTGTTAAGTGATTAGCAGTCTGTAGGCTGGTTGGTAACATACTTAGTGGCAAAATTCTATCCTTAGTATTACACTAGGAAGTTACTTTCAAAATAATCCTACCTACCACACTGAGACAGTAAAGTGACAGCATCAACAACAAATCTTGTAGCTCATGAAGATGATATCCAAGTCTATAGCTTACCCTTTCACACTGCCACTGATGGTATTGGGATTACCACAGAGGGTACTGGACCCCAACTGACTGGTACTCATAGAGAAGAGGGTTGAGGTCTCTCTGTATTAGTGCTGATGGAGCTTAGAAAGTGCTTGGCTTTCCTAACTCTGCCTGTCAGTTGATGTAGACTCCATGATGCTGCTCTGGAGATATTCCCTTGTTGTTAAAGAAGAGACAGGAAAAAAATAGCTAAGGAGATAACGATTCCTCTTCATCATCACCAGAAGGGACCCCAGACTCCATTTTCTCCTGAGCATTTGAGCTGTGGAAATGAACTTAACACATCGACATGGCCAACCCTAGAACGTCTCCATAACTAAGACACATTACAGACAACTCTAGCCACCACATTGCAAATGATAAACCAGTATGAATCCTTAACAATGAAACCCAAAGTATCATCCCCTCTGGATAAGAAAGTGGTCCATCCTCCAGGTTTGGTTGATCACTAAGCTGTTTTTGAAACAGGCCTGGTCAGATATGAATGAGCTGCTAAGCCTAAGCTCATCCGTCAGACTTTAGGATTCTGCTGCTGCTGCTGTTGGCAGAGCCTTGAAAGTTAGCCACTGGAGGTGGCAAAATCAGGCAGGAGATTTCTTTGCCTCCTACCTATTGTATGTCAAGGAGAGATGAAAATATCCTGAAATCAGAGATGAATCTTTCTTCTACAAGTGCCAAGAGAAAGCTAATACATAAGTTTCCTTGAAAAACTGCCCCTGGCACTCCAATGTGGTACTTGTGGAGATTAAATTTTGAGAAGTCTCTATTCAGCAGTCCACAGTAGTCTTAGATTACAGTTGTCTGTATTGAATGTACAAGTCTAGACAATGGCCTTGCATTATTACGCAGAGCTGATGGATGGAAAACCCGAATCCTCCCAAGACCATCAGGCTGCTTTTCTTACAATGCAAACACCTGTGTGTCCCTACCTCCAGAAAAATATCATTCTAAATGTGCCTTCCTTAGCTCTTCTCATCCCCAATATTCAAGATCAGATTTGAAATCACATTTTTTAAAAAAAATATCTGGCTGTAATTTAGCAGACAGCAGATTAACAACTCTTCTGGGTTTTGCTTTAGGAGAGAGTCGTGATTAGCTAATGTTTAGATGACACCTCATAGGTATGTAGTGAGATAGAGAGCATTAATTTTCCACTGCAGTATTTTTGGACATAAATTCAGTTTTAAGCATGGTAAAAGGTGTAAATGGTTAGTTGTAACTGATGCAGAAATGTGGCCAAATTGAGTGACATGTTTGGTGATGAGGACTTCAGGATTTTCTTAAATGTACCACTATATACAGTATTACTGTACAACTCATGTTTTTTTTCCCTTCCAAACAAAAAAAGGGCCCACAAATACTTATATCATTTGTAATTTTCTTTGGGATTACCTCTGAATTGTTTCATGATGGTATAGACTTGAACAAAGTCAACCCCAACTGATCATATGGCTAATCAGAAAAAATACCCATATAATAATGGGAACTTTAGGGAGCTGATAGGGCCAAGTACAGAATTCAGACCATAGATCATTAAAAGTACCAACCTGCCAACAGAATGTGAGGGATGGCTTTAAAGCAGGCATTATCAGGGTTACTTACTGGTTCAAGGTCCCTCCAGATGGCTCCCATCTACAATAGCCATGTCTATAGTGTAGAATTAGATTTTGCACCTCCCACTGAGGTGTGTATGTATGTATGTGTGTGTGTGTGTATGTATATATATATGTATATATATGTATATACATATATATATATATACATACACACACACATATTTTATATATGTATATATAAAACTCAGCTCTACTGTCAAGGAGAGCCCTTCTTCAAGGAAAGTTTAAGGAAAGATTAAAACTTTGTCAAGTCCCAGAATGGAAAGGGAATGTGCCAGTAGACTGCCCAAACCACTCAAAACAAATGCCACCCCTCTCTCCCATGCATTTTTGTTCTTTACTATTATAATTTGACAGCAGAGAATTAGGACAAGTGATGAAAACAAAGACAAGTCAACAAGCCCTCTAACAGTATACTGGTTAGCATCTTTAGAGTGGCATTGGTGTGTTGCTTTGTCTTCTACCACTGTTGGTTCTTAGATATTTTTGGGACATCTCCCCAGGGAGTTTCACAATGAAAATTGTCACTGAAGATCAAGGGTGTGGAAAGCATAAAACCTCAGCCATGAATCCTGACCAGGAATGAAGCAGTGAAAGGCTTTGTTTTTCTTTTTTTCTGGCTCATGTGAGTATAGATTTGGGGGACAGCTATATGATTTATAAAATTTGAATCTCTGCAGGGTCTCCATGTCTAAATTCTCTTTTTATACATAGGTAAGACAATTATGCCTTATGTCTCAGGAATCTATCATCTTCACAAAGTGCTTTCTTTTCATTTTTAGTTTTAGGCAGTGTGGACATGAAAATGAAACAAGACTGCAGGGAATGTAGTATTCTGTAAAGCATAGAAGGGGTAGACAGTTGGAAAGATGTAGCTAAAAATGAACCAAAATAGCCAGATGACTTAACATATACTACTCTGGAGATGTAGTGTCCACTTACATTAATTGATTCCTGCTTCCCACAGATACCAAAACAGGCATAAAAATGATTATGCAAATCAAAACATGTTTTCTCAAATAAGTGGAGTTCCACCAGTGATCGTCAGCACGCTGGTAGAGGTAGAACTATGGGATGATGAAGATGATGGTTCAGCCATTAGGACAGGTGGGCTTCTAGGCGAAGCCAATGCAGTCCTTGGCGGATGTAACGAACCAGGTTGGTCATTGTGCTGTGTTGTGTCAAAGGCCCCATCAGTGAATCTAAATCTGCAAAGAATTCTGGAAACAAGAACAAAGGTCAGTTAAGATTATTCAATGGCATTGGGCAAATTTGCTCTAGAGACCTAAGCCAGGTCTGCATGACACCTCCCCATCTTCATATTCCCCACCATCTAAAATTTAAAGAGTAGAAAAGTCAATTATTTGGCTCTTAGTCCATCTACCAGGTTTAATTTAGCAAACATTTTTTGGATTATTTTCAATTTTATTGATATCTTTTCTTTTTAGATCACTTAAACTTCCAAACATATCTTCTTTCCTACCCAGTAAGCCGTACCTTTGTAATAAAGAATAAAACAGAGGAGGAGGGGGGAAAGCAATTCAGAAAAACTAGACTAAGTTTAGACTGAGTTAGAAAATCTCCAAATGTACCACTTCTTCAAAGAGGAGAGGTAGATACATTTTCTCATCCTTTCTTTAGGGCCAGTCTTGGTCATTATAATTATACAGTGTTCGTTTACAGGCTTTCTAGTGTGTTCTTTCCATTTACATTGTTGCATTAAGTTGTGGATATTGTTTTCCTTCGTTCTGCTTACTTTACTCTACATTCGTAAGTCCCCCCTTGCTTCTCTGAATTCTCCATATTCACTGTTTCTTTGATATAGTAATATTCCACTACATTCATCTACCATACTTTTTCTCTAGCCATTCTCCAGTGGATGGATATCTATTTGTTTCTGATTCTTGGCCACTATCAAAGTGCTGTTATAAGTGTTTTGCTGTAGATTGGATGGACTCCTCAGGGTACAGATTTTTAATGTTATAGAGTTTTAGAGTTAGACAGGACCTGGCATCAAGTCCAACTTCGGTGTTCTATAGAGAAGGCAGCCGAGATCCCATAAGTGACAAAGCTGGACTGTGAACTTGTTAAAAGGGTTTTTGATAGCAAAACTGGTGTGGTGGTGGTAGTGGTGGTGGTGGCGGCGGTGGCGGTGGTGGTAGTCATGATTAATAGTAGTGGTGGTAGTAGTAGTAGTAGTAACAGTAGCAGCAACAGCAGAATTACAAAGCACTTTATGTAAATTATCTAATTTGATCTTCACAACAACCCTGTGAAGTAGGTACTACAATTATCCCCCTTTTTACATATCAGGAAACTGAGGGTGAAAAAGTTACTTGGCCAGATTAAATGAGAATTATCTCATTTATATATCTCATTTATTTTAAGTCATAAAGTACTTAATACAGTGCCTGGCACAAAGAAGGTGCTATATAAATGTTTATTTCTGCTACCTCCTCCCCCTCCTCACATAGTTGGTAAGTGTCTCAGGCAGGGTTCAAATTCAGGACTTCTAGACTCTTAAACCCAGAGCTTGACCCACTGTGCCACCTAGCTTCCTTAGACCAGTGTAGATTGGTAAAATTTTGCCCCTGACTGAGGACTGGTCTGTGGGGACCCACTTTGGGGAAAAAGGCTTTCAGATGAGAGAGAAAGTGTGTGTGTGTGTATATGTGTATGTGTTTGTGTGTGTGTATGTGTACGTGTACATACGTACATACCTAAGTTGGAATTTTCTTATCAAGGGTATGGACAATGAATGAGTTACAGCCTTGGGGATAAAAGAAGAAGCCATGGGTCTGGCTGACTCTCAAGAGATGAATCACAATGTACACTCATTGTCAATGGATAAAGGAAAGCCAAAGTGAGTGTAACAGATGTGTGATTGGCAGTGTTGGAGGTCAGTGAGTTCTAGAGGAGGTTAAATAGAGCTGTTCCTCAGGGGACAGAAGTGATTCATTTGAGTGAAGAAAGTTGAAACAGAAGTCCTTTACTTAAGAAGAGGAAGAAAAGAGAAGATAGAGTATATATAGAAAGTGAAAGGCAGAGAGCTCCAAATAGTGACTGTAATTCAGATGCCAAGTCAGATCCTGGAGAGAAGGGCCTGGTTTGGGGTTTTGTCCTTAGTGTGCAGCAGGCACGCGTGCAGGAACATGCTGAGTGGGCATTTAATAAATGCTTGATTGCTTGCTGAGTGAAGCAGGTCAGGCCACTTTCCATCTCAGTAAAAATCTGAGGCTTAGAGCTTCTTGTAGAGTTTGTAAGATTTCTTATTATTTGCCTTTTGGGATTTTTATTTAAAACTCATATCTATTTTTCCTAGAGTGGCCAGTAGTCAAAAATCCTTGACAAATCTACAGAAATACTGTGGTATTATTTCTTAGATATCAGAGAAAAAGAGAAGTTGAAAACTTGCATCATGTTTGGCAGGGGATGCCAGGTAGAAAATCTAGTGGTGGTGGGAATGCCAGAGAAGCAGGGGCCTGAGTCCTGTGGATCAGGAGTTAGTCTGGAAAAGCGTCTTAGGTCCTCATACTGGCACTAAGGCTATCAGTGAGTCAAAGCCCTGGATTTCTTGTCTTGTCAGAATGCTAATCAGTCCAAATAAAAGCAGTAGATTTGGAGAAGGCCTGGTTTTACGTCCCTCCTCTGCTCCATGTGGCCTCCTCTCTGGATCTCAGCTTCCAGCTCTAAATTTTCTACCACCTCTAAATCCTATAAACCTATGATCTGATTCTACACTTCACTGCTGGCAGATTGAAAAGGCTGTGGTGTAAAAATGACTTTGAGCATTTGAGCACAAATGACTAAGAATTGGACCTGACGATGCCAAATTTGGTTGTTTTCCCTTTGAGCTTATTATAAGCTGTCTAATAGCATTTTCAGCACTACTGACTAATGGCCAGGGATATTTTGAGTCAACATCAAGCAAGACAGGGAGCAGCTCCTTGACAAACTGTGGAAATGACAAGATTAGCAACATCTCATCAAACAACAAAGGCACCACATATTGGTGTAGCAAAGTTCTGAAGGTGAAAGATGAGTCTTTGGTTCAAATGTAGGGATTAATGCATTTAGTACAATGTCAACTTTCAATAACATTTGGAGACCCTCACTATCAAAATGAATGATTTTTCATTTGGTGAGTCCTACCCAGGACAATTTTCCACAACACTAGAGAATATATTTAGGCCAGTGTATAGCTCCTTGTTTAATACCCTGCTTCATATCCATACTCAGTGGGTCATTCTGTAACGTATCTGTGATGGATACTTGCATCTTTTGTCTGAGGAGAGCCTTCAAGACTGCATTCTGATCAGTCAAGTAAGAAGAGGCAACTAGGTGGTAGAGTGAATGGAATGCTCGAGTGGACTCAGGAAGACCTACATTCAAATTCAGTTTCAGACATTTACTGGCTGTGTGCCTCTGGGTAATACACTTACCCTCTATTTCCTCTACCTCATCATGTGAAAAATTGTCATAACAGGACCTGCCTCTCAAGGCATATTGTAAGGATCAAATGAGATAATTCAAACAATGCTATATAAATGCTAGCTAATATTAATAATCTTTTTTGAAATTAAGAAACAGTGGAGACAGTTGGAATGTACTTAGTTAGGTCCAACCACTCTTACCTTCACCACCTGAGGTGCCTTTTCCATTTCTTTACCATATGTACATGTCAGGATCTACAGAGTGCCAGGCAATGTGCTTAGCCCTGGGGATATAAGTATGATAAAGGACAACCCACGCCCTCAAGGAGCGCACAACCTAATGGGAGAAGACAAGACACAAAAGGAAACTAAAAAAGAAGAGGTCAGGCAGGGGTACAACTAGGGAAGGGGCCCAACCAGGAGGCATGGTGGAAAAGTCAGAGAAGATCCTATGTAGTACAGCCAAGTGAGAAATTAGGAGAAGTTCTGAGTTGAGCTCTCAGAACATCTCTCAGAACATGTGTGTATACATATGTACCTACATATCTATACAAACATATTGTCTCTCCTGGCCATAAGGGCACTGATTTTGTAGTTAGGACCTGGATTCAAATTCTACCTCTGTGTCCCTTCTAGAACTATGATCCTGTGACTACTGAACAGACCAGTGGGCAAAGATCATTTACATTTTGTCCTTGAACTGCCGGTGACCAGCATAGTACCTGGCACACAGTAAGTCCATAGTAGAAGTGTGTGTGTGTGTGTGTGTGTGTGTGTGTGTGTGTGTGTGTGTGTGTGTGTGTGTGTACGGGCTGGGGAGGAGAAGGAAGAAAACCTCAGGGAACCTGAGTTAATTTCAAGTATTTTAAACTCAGTAATGTAGAAGAGGGATTCAGCTTGTATTAGGATACTAGAGGACAGAGCCAAGATCAATGTCTTAGCAGTCATTGGACCAATGGGCCAATTTCAGTTGGACATCAGGAGAATCTTTGAAGTAATTAGAACAGCTTGGGCTGCCCCGGGATGCAGAGGGCTCACCTCATCAGCTCTTGAAGCTTGAGAGTGAATGCCCTCTAGCTGACTTTCTTATAAAGGGAGTTCTTTTTGGGAAATGGGTTTAAGAGGACATCAGCCCATAACATGACAAAACAGGAAGATGATAAATGTTGGAGATGTGGGAGAATTAGTGGAATACTAATTCATTGTTGGTGGAGCTGACCATTCTGGAGAACAATTTGGAACTATACCCAAAGGAATATAAAAATGTGCATACCATTTGACCCAGCAATGCTGTTTCTAGGGCTGTATCCCAAAGAGATCATAAAAATGGGAAAAGGACCCAAAAGTACAAAAATATTCATCACAGCTCTTTTTGTAGTGGCCAGGAACTGGAAATGGAGGGAATGCCCATCCATTGGGGAATGGCTGAGCAAGTTGTGGTATATGAATTGTGCTATAAATAAATGAAAAAAAAAAAGAAGATATCAGCCCACCCCTAATCCAACTGCTCTGCGGTGTTTGGGGTCCTTTTAACTCTTACATTCTCAGATCCTATACTTGGTGCTATCTGTGTCTTTTGGATCCAGTAACCTAGAGAAATTGCAAATGCTTGAGAAAGTGTACCCAAGTGGATACGGTGCTGGCCTTGGAAGTCAGCAAGACCTGGCTTGAATCCTGCCTCCAACACTTACTAACCAGTATGTGAACCCACTTAAGTCATTTAAGTTCACTGTACCTCAGTTCTTTATCTGTAAAATAGGGATAATAATGAGTAGTACCAATAACAACTTTCTCCACGGATTATATTGGGAGGATCAGATAAGTGAATGAATGGATGTACTTTTCAAACCTGAACTTTAAATGTTATCTGAATGATTATTACTACTGAAGTAAAGGATATCAGAAATTTAGTTCCATGTCTGTCCACAGAGGGATTGTATAAACACAATATGCCACCAACAATTGTTATATGCAATAGAAGGTTCATATGAGATCCAAATGCTATGGTGATATAAGAGGAGGATTTGGAAAATTCCCAAGTGCTTTGAGGTCCACAGAATAACTGAAATAAGTACACAAATCAAAGAAAGCTCTTAACTAAAGAAGATAAGTACTTCCATCTGAATATCTGTGAGCATATGACCCAAGAAGGTTTTCTAAAAAACCTAGTCACAAAGCACTGATTTCTAGCTGCTAAACACCAGTACAAGTAATAATTTGAGAACTTGGCCAGATGATGCATAAAGTGTCTGTGTATAGGTACGTGTGTGGGCATGTACCTAAAAGCATAGTCTGCCTTGTGTTATCAGGACCAGTGGCGTCTGACCCTAGAGTTGATACTATACTCATCCCAAAGCCCCTATCTCTGTTATACGGCTCAGTCCGGCCCCTTTATCTAAGAACATGCCTGTGCAGCTAATTGCTTCCTCTTATGTAGTGAAACTGGCGACCTGTGGTAGGTGGGGGAGGTGTGCATGTGCCTCCCTGGTGCATGTACAACATCCAGGTATGCTGTGAAGATCTTCTCAAGAGTCTTAGCTAGGGAATTGTATTCTTTCAAACTATTGTTAGCCACTTTGCATGTCTGTAACCTTGGGAGCAAAACAAGGTCTTCTTAAAAAAAAAAAGCCCAGCTGGCCTCAAATAGTGGTTGCAGCTGCTAGGCTAGAAGTTGGCCATCTATACACCTGCAGACATCAGAGTGGTTTGGGCAAAATGGATTCTTATTGTGCCTATGGTTTCTTGATGTTGGCAAAATCACTTTCCCAGCTGAGCAGTGGAATTTCTATCATTTCTTTTCCCCAGACCTCAATTCAGGAAAGAAAAACTCAGAGTCCTGGGCCCTTTTTACACTTGTATTGTGAAAGCTGATAGGTAGGTAGATTGGGAAGATGCTGCTAGCTCAGTACCACTGTCATAACATGGCCATCCTGCTAAGATTGGAGTCCTTACGCTCAAAAGCAACGTCTTTTCATTACTGACAGACACTAATGACTCCGATGAAGATAGAAGCACCTTAGTTCAAATGAGAAAAAATAATAGAATTTTGTGGAGCCCTAATTAATTTGCTAATCATTCTGCCCTGCCGCCCTTCTTCCTCTGTGTTACTCTTTATTCTAACACACACAATGGAGTGAGGCTCAGCAGTCATTATTTGCACACGTGTACCTCTGAAGTTCTGTTCAGTCTCCTTCTTATCCTCCCCTCCTCCCCACAGGTACAAACAGTTAAGGGGACATACACATCTCAGCCCTTGAGTCCTTTACTTCCTGGGAACCTGAAGGAGCGGTTTTGCCAAAGAGGTACTGAAGAGTGAACATCTTCCTCTCCCCCTATCCCCTCCCTCCCTTCTCCCTCCCTTCTCCGCCCCATGAAGAATATAACTCCTTCAAAACCACATTATGGAGGGGCTGGTCAAATAGTCACCTCTGTTCTCTCTAGTAAGTCTGTCTGCCATGTCCCAGTGTTCATAACCACGAAGCACATTGTTGGTGATGTTGACATGGCTGGCTGCCATGTGGTGGATTCGGTGAGGAATGACAATAGGTCCCAAGGATGGTAAAGCACTTGATGATGAAGGGCTGAGGGACAAAGGTGACGGTGCGTCTGTGCTCCTAGGGAAAGGAAGAAGAGTCTCATTCTCATAGCCACATCACCTCCTTCCTTTGTCAAGTATTACAGAAGGCTTTTTTTCTACTACTTTTCAGATGGATAGAGATACTTTTTGACTAATAAAATATAAATTCATTTAAAAACCAAAAAAATTAAGACATAGTGATGCAGACATGAGAGAAGAAAGATGATGTCTCGGAGGCAGGATTTCATGTGGACTTTGGGACCTTACTAATGCTACTGTCTGTCAGGTACATCAATGAAATCATAGGTCCAGACTCCTGTCTCCCCCATCTCCCAAAAAATCCAAGTGAAGTTTCGCATCAGGAAGATATCTCTCAAGTCGGGTGTATCTGAGAAAAGTCCCCTGTAACAGTTTTACACTGAGACACTAGTGTATTGTGTGCATCATGATGTCTAGGGAGGATGGGATTTCACTAACCCAACCTGTGAACTAGGGTCAATGGGCCTGGAACACCAACATGTGCCCCCAAGGACAAGAAATGCTGCCAGTCCCTCTAAATTAGGTACCCTAGAGCAGTGCTGTCAAACTGAATAGAAATGGATCCCTGCAGGCTGCATATTGACTTAGAAAACCACAGATGAACGTTATCTATGTGGTATTTTTATTTATTTTCTTAAACATTTCCCAATTATAATTTCAACTGGTTCAGCCACACTTGGGAGTTTTGTGAAGCCCTTTGCCTGTGGCCCATGAATTAGACACCTCTGCCTCAGATTAAAGGTCAATTTTCTGGCCCCAATTACACGATGTTGTCCCCTAGATTCTCACCATTCAAAAGTGAAACGCTCACCTTCTTCAACCACAGTGCCTGGTTATGTCCATAGGACTGGTCTAGGTCGGTAAACTTTGCTTTGGGTTTTTAAGTGACCCCCAAAATTGCACTCTCTAAATATATACATAGATGCATGTGTACATGGATGTAAAACAAACGTCACAATCTTTCAGAGAAAGCAAATCTCTCCTGACCATAATCATTTTCCTACCTGTTACCAGAAACAGTGATTGGCAGTCAGCAAACACTTGCTGACCAATTATTGGAGTGTTCTGTGGAAACCACAATGACAGTTGGCTACAAATCAAGTCACCACAATAAACAAAATTCAACTCTTAAGAGCCCCCTGTGGAACTGCATTAGAAACTTGAGACCAAGTGGGCCCATGAATGTCTCACTAGGGTTCTTGAAGGCCTGCTCTGGACATCTCTTAATTGCTGGCAGTTCATCTGTGTGTTGTCTATATAAAGAGGAAGGTTTTGAGTTATCCACTTAGGGTAGGACTAATGTCCTGATATCGATTTTCTTTGAGTTCTAACACTAGCAATTAGGAATCATCTGCTGGCTGCCCACTGTGTGGAGGTCATTTGTGCCTATCTCTTCTCACATGGTTTAGATTCATGTGGCTGAAAAATCATTCAGGATCATTTTCTTCTGAAATGGATTTCCAAATCCACAATCAAAGTTTGTGAATTCCTCAGCTTCCCATCTTCCTTCAGACTGCTTGCCCAGGCCAATATATTGGCTTATCCCTGGAAAACCCACTTAGGAAACCAGTGCGAGAGAAGAGAAAAGCCTTGTTAGGAACACAGTGTGTTTGTTTCTATCTTTTCTTTCTTTTTGTCTTTCAAAGGAAAATTCCACAAAGAAATCTTGGCAATTCCCTCTTTGTCAACTGTGGCTACATATAAGAAATGAGGGTGACTTCAGGTCTGACACTCTCCTCAAGCCTTCTGAACTCACTGACAGTGAATACTTCCTTTTTTGAATGGCCATGTGTAAACCCTAAATGGTAAAGATGCATGAATAAATGAGGGGGCAATTCTTAATAACCTTAAGACACAGTAAAGCTGAACGTCCATAGATGAAATCTGAGAGTGTGCTTCCCACCTGGTTAAAGGAGCCTGTACAATCCTTTCTGTAAACCATGTATACACATGTGAGCTTCCTTTGGCTTCGGCTTGTCTGTAGGGGAAAGTGTAGCATGACAATAAAAATCTCAGTCCTCATGCCCATAGATCTCTGCCTCCACGTTAGGCTTCTGATTGTCTGGTATAAAATACTGGGGGATATTTCCTGCCATCTTAGTAACTAGTCACTAGATGCTATGGTTTTTATAGGAAGGCATGTTAGAAAGAAATGTTACATTCCTTGTTGATGGGATAATGCACAGTATCATTGGCTTCATCCAGGCAGTGGGCATTGCCAGAGAGAGAAGTCTATACAGACAATACAATTGACCAGCCCCCAACTTCTATATAATCCACCTTTTCTATGTCATTATCATTAAGTAGGAGGAAGTGGGAATTTGGAGCATTTTTATTTTCACACCAGCCTACAAACTGACATTAGAGTATGGACACCTGAACTCAGTATTTGTACCAGTGGAATGAAAGGGTGAATAATAATCACGATCTAGAATTGTTATAACACCATGATGTCTGGGGATAACTGTCCGTGGACTATCTACTTTTTGAAATTCCTCTGTTTGATGCCAACACATCAGGAATCACTGATATTGTCAGCACCAGGAAACCCCTCCACTTCTGGAGATGGACATCTCTCTAGAACTAACCATTTAGGATTAGAGAAGTTAAGTGTGTTGCTTAGGTTTGCAGAGCTCGTGTCATAGATGGGACTGGAACCCAGGTCTTCCTGCTTTCAGGTTTCATTGCTTCTCAGATTCACCTATTGTACATTCCTTAGAACAAGCCCTACGAAGGCTGTTCTAGACCTTGTCTTTTTGGGTCACAAATCCTTTTCTGCTGTGGCTGACTCGAGCATCTAGAATGTTCTAGGTAGACACTGGTAGATTCAAATAAGATTAAGATCTTGTCCCTGACATGATAAGTAATTATAATACAATGTAGGGCATCACAAGGCAAGGAGGAAACAAACACTCTGGGGCTTTGGTGGAGGGATGGTGTTCTCTCTGACTTTCACACCCAAGAGGATGACCTGAACTCTTACTTTCTGGGGGGAAAAAAGAGGCAGAAGTTTCTTTACCTCATATGAATTCTTCCCTCTCATCTTAGAGGAATTTTTTTTTTGATTCTACTAATGGCCAACTGTATCCCATTCCGTGCTGATTCCTAAAAGCCTTTGTTTTGCAACTTTGCTGGCAATATTTTCAAGTGCTATTCTCTCAACTGTCTAAAAGCATCCCCCAGATGTGCACAGGTGTTTCTCTTACTTTTAAAAGCAACCCAAACCAAACCCTCTCATGACTTTACAGTGCCCTTGGAGCTGGCATATTTCTCTTCTTTGTTTCATATTGAATTTCACAAATGAGTAGTCTCTGATCATTACCTTTGACCCCCATCCTTATTTTGCCAATGAAACTGCTCATTTAAACATCGATGGGATTTTTTTCTCTTTTCCTTCCCCTCCCTCCCTTCCTTCCTCCTCTCTCTCTGTCTCTCTCTCTCTCTCCCTCTCTCTCTCTCCCTCCCTCCCTCCCTCTTTGTGTCATCTGCTACCATTGCTACTCTCTCCTAGGTGGTTTCCATTCCATGACACTACCCTCTTTTGATTCTCTAACATCTTCTCTAACTGTTCCGGTCTCTTCCTACTTTCTGACCCTGGGTGTTCACCAAGTTTCAGTTCCTTGCTTTTCTTGATGTACTCAGTCCCTAGGATCAATATAAGGAAAGTCTCTCTGACTAGAAAGAAGGTAAAACAATGGAGTTGCTGATAAAGTCCCTCGTTTTGTGGAGTCAAGCCCACATGTCTAGAATGTTTGAAATTCAATCTTGCTTGGAGGCAAGGAGACCACAATAATTGACCTACAGAGGTTATTTTTCATCCCATCATTCAAATGCTTTAGGACCTAAGTGAGTGGGCTTTCTTCATAAAGAAGCTGCCTTCTTAAAACTGTTTGAAGGTCCTTTTTGAATTCAACTTGACAAGCTCAAGTATGTATTTAAACTCTTTCATTTTTTTAATTTAAAAAAATGCTCTTATTTCTTAAGAGCTACCCATTTGACCCTACCCAATCTCTATTTGTGTGCAGGGAATAGGTTTCCCTCTGTTTTTCCATTTTTATCTTTTGAACTCCAAAGGAGAATCTTTCATTTATGTATCAATATCAGAGTAGACCCCAATTCAGCCATTCAAATGTGATAAGTTACTCCTTTTTTTAAAAAAAAAATGAAGCTTTTCCTTCATTATGAATATGGAAATCATGTTGAAGAAATTATGTTTGCACCTGTAGTATCTTGTCTGAATATTTAGAGAAAGAGGATCAGTTCTACTTGAAATTAGAAAGTGTGAAAAGCTACTGACAAACGGGGGTTTGTATTTATAAAGGGTACTTTTCCTTTCTAAAGTGTTTTCCACATAATTTAATTTACTTTCACATCTGTGTGAGAGATGAAGGGCAGGTGGCATCATTTTTACTTGACGATAGCAAACATTGATTAAACGCCTTGTGTGTGCCAGAAATTGGGGCCACAGAACCTGAAAATGAGTTTACCACCAGGCATTGGGGAGTTTCCCCCTTTCTTTGTCATTAGCTGTGCCCTTCTCCTTTATCCTTCTTATCCATCCATTCTTCCAGGACCTCCTCACTCTCTTCTCCTTCACCTTGCCCCAACACCCTTCTTCTCATCACCCACCTCTCTCTCTCTCTCATGCTCAATTCTTTCATCGTTTCTTATTTTGTTTGTACATAATTTCTGAGACAACATTTTTCCTCTGAGAGCCACTTGAGCTGTATGCACTCCGCCCCCATGCTTTGGCCTACTGTTTCATTACCCTTCCCTTTTCCATTCTCTCCCATGATCTGTTTTGTTGTTCAGGGCACTGTTGTTTAGTTTCTATCTGAGGTTTATTTGTATTTTTGCTTGTGTTCCCCAATTACTATTTTTATTGCATCACAGAACATGTTTAATATTTTTGTTTTTTGAACATTAGCATTTTTGTGTGCCCAAACACATATTTTAAATGTTAGTGTTGCTTCCCCTCCCCCTGCAATGAGCAAGGTTGACATTGATTTGAGCTGAGTCTCCTGCCACTGCTCTCTGGTTTTCTGCTTCTTGCAGATGTTTTTCTCCTTTTTACTCTTCTTTCTCATGGCCCACACGAGACTTTGTTTGGGATCCCGTTTTCCCCTCAAGCTCCCTTTCTTCACTATTGCCTTTCTTTGCTTCACTTACTTCCTCTTCTCTCCTTCTTGACATAGAACCCCTCCTCAGGTACCCTCTTTTCCTCCCTCTTTCTCTTTTCTCTCCATTCCATTTATTCCCTCCCTCTTTCTCTCTATTGACTCTTTCCTCACCTCTTATAAATGCACACTCAGGCTTACTGGTCATCCTTACAGACGTCCTGGTCCATACTAACTCCTAGGGTTACCTTCTGGAATCCTCTCAAATGTCCCTTCTCCTTCCCCAAGTCTTAGTCCCATGTAGCTGGGCTTCTGTTTTCACATCTAGATCCTAACTTTTCACGCTGATAACCTTTTCCCCCCTATCATCTTTGACTTCTTATTTGTGCCTATGAATCCAAAAATCATCTCTCCACAGAAAACTCCCAGGTTTCTGTATCCAATCATACATTGTTGACTACTTGTTCATACATGGTCTTCTTGGATATCTGATAGTCAGTTCAAAATCAGTGTATCAAAAGCAGAACCCCAATATCTATGCCCACTCCCAAATTTTCTGTTTCTGTTGAGGGGGCCGCACCATTCCAGTCAGTTCATTTCCCAACCTTGTCATCATCCTTAACTTTTCACTTTCCTCCATTGTACCCTCCCGAATCCAGGCACTTGTTCTGATGGCCACTTCCATTATTCAGATCCTTGTCACCCATTGCCTGGATTACTGTGATAGATCACCTCCTAACTGGTCTCCCTGCCTCCAGTCTCTTCCCTCTCCAATTCATCTTCTGCACAACTGCCAAAAAAATCTTCCTGAGACCTAGAATTGACTGTGTTACTGCTCTGCTCAAATAGCCTGATGGCTCTTCCCTATCTCACCTCTAGGATAAAACATAAGCTACTCAGCTCAGCATTTGAATCCTTTCCCAATCTGCTTCTTTCTAGGCCTATTGCACATAATCACCACCCCCTCCCTTGATCCCCCTTCTCAGCCAGACTGGGTTACTGGGTTATCAGGGGTTTTTCCTTGACCTGGACACTCCATCTCCTCCCTTCCCCCTCCTACATTTGCATAGCTCTTCCCTATTTAATCACCAGGCTTCCCAGTCCTCCAAGAGTTCACATTTTATTGGAAGGACACAATAGGTTCACAGGCTTTAGACAAAATAAAGATGCAGTAATCTGGGTATGGTAGGGCATTAAAACTTAGAAGGAAGTACCTCTTGAAGTGAGTGGCACTGGAGCTGAGGCTTGCTGGGAACTAAGGATTCCAGGAGGGAAAGATGAGGTGGGAAAGCCTGGAGGATAGCCTGTGTGTAAAAGCACTGAGGTGGGAGATGGAATATCATGTATGGGGCAAGTCAACCAATATGATTCATAGATAGAGAGAAGTGTATGATCAGCTTGGAAAGCCAGAATGGAGCTAGACTGCAAGGAACTGAAAGTGCTGTACAGATATGCTTGTATTTATTCTTGACTCATTGAGAAGTCATAGATACTGTCATCTCTATGCTTTAGGAATAGTGATTTAGAAAAGAAGGGAGGACAATCAGGAAGCTATTGCCTTAGTCTAGGCCAAAGGGGATGGGGGTGGTTGGAGATGAATAGAGGAGATGTGATTGACAAGACCTGGGAGCTGATGTCCTCCCTCAAAGCCCACTGCAGATACTACCTCTTTGGTGAAGCCTTCCTTGTTATTTCTCCACTTGGTACTGTTTAAAAATGCATAACCAAGTGCCTTGGAAGAGTCTATGGGGAAATTTTTCTGTGTGAATGCCTTCACACCTACTTGCCTGTGACTTTGTAGATAGGTCCTACTGTATGGCTCCCAGACAGTGTGTGTGTTCGTCCTTCATTGCCAAAGAAGACCATGCCATCAGAGAAATGATGACATGACTTGCGCTTGACTTTGTTTTGAGTGACGGAGGGCTGTGCAGGTCCCCAGCCTCAGTTCTCCTCCGGAGCCATCTGGATCCAGTAACTGGATATTCATCAGGATGACTGGAGATGACCCAGCATGAGGTAATTGGGTTTAAGTGACTTGCCCAAGGTCACATAGCTAGTGAGTGTCAGGTGTCTGAGGTGAGATCTGAACTCAGGTCCTCCTGACTCCTGCACTGGTGCTCTATCCACTGCACCACCTAGCTGCCCCTTGCCTGGCTCCCACACAACTGCTAAGCTCCAGAGGCTGAATCTGACCTAGGGTCTGGTGACTACATGCTTAGTGGCTGAACAGCTGTGCCCTGCTGTCTCTAGTCTGTGTGCCTTGCATGAAGTATTTAATGAATGTTTTTTTAACCTAATCATTGACTTATCCCTATTTGTTGTTACAAGCAGGAAAATCCAGAGATTTTAACGGAAGTCATTTAGTGCCATTAGTATATGGTCTCTTTGCCGTCTCTGAATTGGACGGCTTCGCAAGTACCTCAGAGATTGTGTCCAACATTCCAAATCACACTCCTGAAAGAAACCTTTTGTAGAACTAGAAGGGACCTTAAAAAGAACTAGTCAAACTTTCTCCCATGGCAAAAGCAGGAAACTGAGGCACAGGGTGCTTAAATGTTGTATCTATGATCAACAGCTACTCAGTGTTCTGTGGAAGCGGAGTTAGAACCCAGGTTTCCTCATGTCCCCTCTAAGAATAAGGCCCTGAAATATTGATGTTCTTCCAATAAGGCCACCCTGGTGAGATGGTTTCACTGAGCCTCATATCATCATTATATGATGTGATTTTATATTTTACATCAGGGCATTTAGCATTAATAAAAAAAACTGTCATTATGGCTCAGATAATTGATTGACTGAGTGCCTTTCCATTTTCACCACTGTTCTTTCTTTAGTTTTATTAAACAGCACTTACCATATATCAATGAATATTTCATTGGTCTCTCATTACTGAGTAAATTTTTGAAAAATTATTGTATTGGCAGTTAACTTTCCTTTAAGTCCCTGAAATGGTGGCTCTGTTTATGACCCTAATTTGGCTTAAAGATCAAAGGGACCCAGAATGTGGTATGAAATCACCCTTCAACATTTCAATTCTTCCTTTTGCTGAAGCTTGGGACTAGACCTGTGGGATGCACAAACCACCCTCATTGGGGGACTGACCTTCGTTCCAGAGTTGGAAATGTGCAAGTATTTTTGGCCTAGAAAATGATTCCTTTTCATGAAGAAACAAGTAATTTTTAGAAAATACTTACTTTCCACAGCTTCCCCATGGAGATGGTATCTGGGCAGCCTTGGAAGAAGTCTGGAGAGAGAGAGAGAGAGAGAGAGAGAGAGAGAGAGAGAGAGAGAGAGAGAGAGAGAGAGAGAGAGAGAGAGAGAATGCAGAAATCTATTTTGTAATTGATTAATTCAGAAACAGATGGAAGTGTGATTTAAAGTACATTAATATTGATTACAACGTTCCTGGCTGCCTCCTGTTTCGTTAGCAGGAGCTGGAATGTATGTATGCAGCATGTCAGCACCCAATGCACAGTGCTTGATGAAAATAGCTGGTTAGGATAATTAGTGGGCCCCAATCAGGACCATGAAAGTCACTTGATGAAAGATATGAGCTGCTAAAAGACCCAGTGAAATCAGAATCAGTTTTCTAAGAAGTGGCTTAATTATCTTTGTATTAAATTTAGTCTGCAAAACAAGTTCTTGTGAGTGCAAGAAGCTGGTCACCTTTAGCAGGAAGAAAAAACTTTTCCCAGGTGGAAAGATGCCACCTGCAAGGGGGTGGGGAGGAGCACCCACTTGAAGTAGGTGGGAGGAGATACTTTTAGATTCTTTAGGAATATGGGCTGTAGACAGGAAAACCAACTTTATGGAATTAAAGCAGCACTCTCAAGGAGCTTTTCTATGTTATTTGGCCACTCATTTCATTTGAAAGTGAATCTGTTTTTCTACTTCCTGGTAGAACTGAGATGACTTAAAGAACAAACTGTCAGTATTTTTGCTTGTGTGCATTGGTGGAAGAGGGAGGAATTCAGAAATCTTCTCAGTACAACAATCCTGAATAAGGCTGGGCCTTAGTCACCATCTAATTTGGGAAGCAAGCCTTGTGAAGGGGATCACCAACCCTCTACCAACCCCTGTTAGCCCCCAGTACCACCTACTGTCATTGACCAGAGGCCAATGACAGGCTTGCAAGGCCAAGAACCCTAAGAAGGGCAGCATCTCCCACACCAGTGGCTCTGGTTCCAGCCTGGCCCTCACAGTTATAATCTAAGTATTATAACTCTTGGAGAGATGGAACCTAGCAACTGATTCTGAAGGAACTGTAACCCTCACCTCTTCAGCAGCCATAGCTACTAAAAACCCAGAAAAGAAAATTTTTGCTATCCAGGTCCTTGGGAGTGTCAAATGGTGGGATACCAGGATTTTGTTGTTGTTCAGTTGTGTCAGTCATGTCGGACTCTTTGTGACCCCATTTGGGATTTTCTTTGCAAAAATATTAGAGTGGTTTGCCATTTCCTTCTCCAGTTTATTTTACAGATGAGGAAACTGAGGCAAACAGGGCTAAGCAACTGTCCAGGGTCACACAGCTCGTCAGTGTATGAGGGCAGATTTGAACTCAGGACTCCAGGCCCAGCAGGCTATTCACTGCAGCACCACCCAGCTGCCTGTAAGATTTCCAAAACACTTTACATATGTTAGCTCTTTTGATCCTCACAATAATTCTGTGAAATAGGTGTTAGTATTTTCTCCATTTTAGGAAATTGGGACAGGCCAGACTAATCTTACCCTTCCTCTCAAATCCTCTTGGAAGGTTTCATTTTATATCTGTCTGTACAAACCTACCTGTCTTTGTTATCTCCCTATCAGAATGAAAGCTCCCCACCGGCTCTCATTCATTATCTTTTTTGTGCCCCTGGGGCTTGGTACCAACTATCTTGCTAAGTCCTAGTGGGCTGCCTACGGGCTGCAAGCCGGGTTGACTCTGGGGAATTTCTCACTGGGTTTAGGGTTTGTTGATTGTACTCTCCCATCACCCCCCCCCCCCAAAGCAATCCTTTCTCAGATTCCTTATAGGCTTCTGATGGACACTGAGGTGGGGATTTCCTTTCCTGGTAGATCCCCAGTGATTACAAAAAGTGGCCTTGTTGCATGAGCCTTTTGGTTTTAGATCGAAGCCCACAGATCCTCAGATGATGGACCTTTTGGAAGTCCGTCAAATGTTTGAAGACTCCCCGGAGACTATGTAGTATCCTGGGCACACCACAGGACTTTGATAAGGAGCCATGCCCCCACCATTTAACACTAGCTAGGAGATCTTGGGTGAGACCTGGAACCTTGGTCTCCTCATTTGTGAAAAGGAGTCAGAAATGCTTGTATCACTGCCCTCATGGGACTTGCAGGGCATGGATGGGGAGCCAAAGAGCTCGTGGATGAGAGGGCTTTGCAAGTATAAAGCATTCTAAAAAGGCGTGTTGCCATTTTCCTGAGGGAGTTAACTCTGCAGTTGCTTGGTTATTGTTGTTTTTTGTGGGAAGGGTTTATAAGAAATCCTTGCCCTTTATCTTCTAAGAGAGACAGCGGACCTTGTACCTGTTTAATGGTTATCGTTCCTATTCTCACACACTCATTGGTTTTTCCAAAGGGACTTCAGTGCAGAGGGGGACAGAAGGCACGCTCCAACTGTAAACATGACTTTCAAATATCACTGAAGCTGCCGAAGGCCCTTGGTTGTCCATCAGGACAATACTGAGGTGACTGAATCATTTTCTTTTCTCTTCTGTGACCCAAATCGAATGTAAGCACAACACTGGGTCCCTAAGGAGGAGGGGTGGGCAGGGGCTTCCGCAGCTAGTATAACCTTGCTGGCAAAAATTCTGTTCTTTGCAAATTGACATTTAATAACGTGCCTGTCAGATCTCATTAATCATTTCATTCACCAACTCTCTCCAAAAGATACAAAATAAGGATTACCTTAAAATATTCCATGAGAGATCTGGAATACTTCATAGCATGGTCCCTCTTTAGTTTAAACATTCTCAAGTACAGGAGTGATAAGCATCGGTAGCTGTGGTAATTAGGAAAGGATTAGGTTAATTCCATTGTTTAATAAGCTGTATAAAAAAGGCAGTATGTATATATTTTAAGTTTCTTTTCTAAGGTTAGATAGACTGAGAAATATAAGAAAATAATGGAAAAAATGGGGGAGTTGAGGGGGAAGCATTAAAATTCCATCTTGATAGTGGTATAAATGCTTAGTCAGCTGCTGAGACCATCCATTAGTTAGCCTTTAATAGTTTAATAGAAAAGAGGAATAATGGTCTAGTGTAAGCAGCTTAGGGAATTCTGTAACTCAAAAGTCTTTCTTTCAGGCTTCTAGTTGTTTCCTCATGTTGTCCATGGGACTCACCATAAAATGGCGAGTCTCTTGTCCCATTCGGTGGCAGAAGAGCAGGTGAAATTCTTGAGCCTCAGGGCGTACCTTTAAAAACAAAGGAAACATTTGGCACTCTGAAGATAAGCACAGAAAATGTGGGAAATCCCAGTCAGGACAGTTTGCTAGGAGAGGCTCCATATAATACCCTGAAAGTAAAGCAAACACAGCTCTTTTCTGGGACAGTGGCTGCATGACCTTTGAAACATTGGAAATCCAGGAATCCTAAGCTCCTCCCTTGGGGTTTTCCTCTTGTGATGCTGCTCATGGCCCCTTACAGGGGCTTACTGATGGGGCTGGGCCTTCATTGTGTTCTCAAGAAGGTAGGGGAGGGATGGCACCAATGGACTCTCTTGGTTGTCCACCATTCTAGGAGACACTTTGGGTTTTGTCTGGTAATGCCCTTCTCTGATGATATGCTTTCTATCATTCTGTATAGTTCTCTATAATGTGTTGCATTCTGCTCATGCCCTCCAGTCAATACTTTTCTGATGTTTTTGTGGGAAATCTCTTTTACATACTTACATGTATGCATCATATATGCATACATTACATATTAGAGGTGACTTGGAGTCAGGAAGGCCTAAGTTCAATCAAGTCCTGTCTTGAATGCCTGCTGACCCTGGGCCCATAGGCAGATCAGATGTCCCCTCTGGTTCCCAGGTACCACAAGAAGTGGTACGAGAGCAGCTGGTCTGTCTGTGGAAACTTCTTCTCCCCCACTCAGAGGAAGGCACCTGAACTCCACCTCTACACAAAACCCCCATGTGGACCTACATACGTATGTATTGACAAAGGTCAGGAAGTCAATGGAGTCAGGAAGACTCGTCTTTGTGAATTCAAATCCAGCCTCAGACACTTCCCAACTCTAGGCAACTCACTGAACCTCTGTCTGCCTCAGTTTCCTCATCTGTAAAAGGGGGATCATAATAGCACCTACCTCCCAGGGTTGTTGTACAAGTGTTTAAGCACAGTGCCTGGTGCACAGTAGGTGCGATATAAATGTGAGCTATTTTTATTATGGTGATATAGTGTATGTCTAACAGGTGGTATCCGGCTGACTGGGACCTTGGAGGTCACGTGGTCCAACTCCTGTTTCAGAGAAGTAATGGGAAGTGACTTACTCCAGGTCATGTAAGTAGGGCAGCGAATTCTACATTCTCTGCACTGCCCCCTACAAGGAAGTGAGCCTATCACAATTATATCTCGGGAAACAGGGGCTGGACAGCTCGTTGATGGGTGGGTGGTAGGCAAAAAGGTGGGCAGGTAGCAATTAACCATATCTGTCGATGACAGATGCGCTCAATGTGATGCCAGCTCTGATACCAGCACTATGGGGTTTCATCTTCTGACTAGTCTCTGAAATACTTCTTCAGTATTTTCTATACAATGTGCCATTTCTAAAGAAGGGGTCAAGTTCACTTCTAAGATCTGTGCCTCTTTTACTTGGAGGGCTACTGTGCTGTTGTTGCAGTTTTAAAAAATTCCTTCCTATTCCCCATTCGGGTTATAGAAGGGGGAGGATACCTCCTCCCCTCCCCCTCCTTTTTTTTCCCTTTTAACTAAGCACACTCCATTCAGTGCATTGAGGCTCTTGAAAATCAATTCATTGCATAAAATCATTGTACTGAGTTTTAATGCAATTTCACAGGTACTTGTGCTAGAATAAGTAATAGAGTTCAGTGTTGCATCAGGAAGCTTAAAGGTATATGAAAGCTTTGATGAGTTCTCATTTACAAGGAGGTAATGGAGTGCAGGTAGGAATTCTAACTTCCCTCCATCCCCCTCACCCCACCCCCACCCCCCACATGAGATACACTTTAGAGAGATTCTGCTTCCCCTTGCTCCATTGCTGCCCTGGCCCTGGTGACTGCCCATTTTCAGACACAGGGACTTGATGTATCCCATCCCCACCCCTTCCTCTACTCATATGATGTAAAGCATAGTTTTGCCATGCAATAAATCCCACTTCTTTCAAAGCAGGATCAGAGGCCTAGCAAGGGCTCTGAAACACTGAAGTGCCATCGAACTGTAAGGGACCAGTGGCAATGAGAAATGAATTTTACCTGGTGTTATTTCCCTAGTAAGGTCTAGAAAGATGTTGTAGCTTTGCAAAATAAGTAGAAGAAATAGGAGAGGTGGGCTTTACTAGTGTCTCTGCACTCTTTTGTGGGAATAGGTGAGGTTCACCAATGGCAGAGGGCAAGGATGGAGAGTTCCCATTAATCCCTTTACTTTGGTGAGGTTGATCTGGTCCCTTAGTTTATCTTATTTAGTTGAGATCACTCTCCAATCATTAGTTACACACTGTTTCCATCCTGCATGCAAATGCTGGTTGCCACTCTATTAGCAGAAGAGTGGGTATTATGAATTGAGAGACAAGTGGGTCTGCCACAGGAAGCTGGGATATCAGGGCCCAATTTCCAACTGAGTAGTTGTTACAGCATGGCACAGTTGGAAAGAGCCCTTGGATTAGGAGTAAGGAGACCTGGATCTCTCATTTCCCAGATGAGTGGCCATGGGCAGCTCCAACTCCCCTTTGAGCTAGGGAGGGGGGTCAGATGGGACACTGTCACAGGTCCCTCCTGGCTCTAACAATGGATGCTCTGCAAAGATCAGAAGGGATGCTTTTTCCTTTTTTTTTCTTATGGGTGTGCTTTAAGTGACTTTTGTCTCCTTTACAACCTAGACCAATAGCCTGGAAAATTTCATTTTTTAAAAGTAAATGAAACCAGGAAACTTTGTAGTTGAATCTCTCCCCTCCCCTCTTCCCCCCTTTCACCCTCCTCTCCCTCAAATGCCAGTACAAATGGAAAAAATAAGTCTGTTCTCCATCTGTGACCTTAAATGCCAGCTTGGAGCTCAGAACAATTTTTTATAATCAGAACAGAAAACAGGGTTTATAATGGAAATCCTGATAGCCCCACTTTAGGGGTTTTGAATGATAAAACTACACCTTTTAAAAGACAAGTGTCGTTGCCAAACGGTGGAATGACTATACTTTATTTCCACCCACTACATTTCCATTTTAATTTTATGAATATTGCAAATTATAACACTCACATTATAACCTCTAAAGGGGCTAATTTATAAAAGCAGTGTCCATCAATTATAAATTTTCCGTGACATTAATAAAATGGCAAGAACTAATTATGATGACTTCAGGAATGAAGATGCCTCGGACAAATCATTAATATGTTGAAATGATATTTTTTCAAACATAGCAGGTCCTAATTATGACTGAAATGAGTTAATGAAAATGATCACAGTAAGGACATTAACCTGATGAGCTCCACAGTTTCAGAGTACATGGTGTATGGAGATTTTGCCTCCAGTGGGTCCCGCTCCATTGCGTTGCCACACTCGATGAAGGAGAGGGCTGCATCAGTGTAATATACGGCTTTGCCAAACTTCTCTACCTGAAATGGACAAATGGTTGTTCAGCTTTTCTCCTTCAAAACGAGATCACACAAAGAATGCGACACTTTTTAAAACGTATCCATTTACCTCAAGGATGAATGGAGTGGCTTTTGGAGGTGACTGTCACACACAAAAGAAAAAAATGAAAGAGATTTAAAAAAAATTCAATCTATCCACCCTTTCCTCCCCTCCTTTGGCCGGGGAGACAGGGAGCAGTGTAGACTGCCTCAATGAAACCCAGCTGCAGCTTTGACTGAAATTGTAGCCTTTGCTCTATTTTCCCCTTCTGCTTTGATTCACTGCTCATTGTGAGCACCCTGCTACATGGGAGAGAAGTAACAGATTGGTGCCATTTGTCATGAAAAATGTGAAGTTGTGGTAGGGCTGTTGACAAAAATCTCATCACTTTCATTGTAAATGATGTTCTGCAATAGTGTCCCAAAGCTCCAAATATAGCATTCTGAAATATTTTATTTCAGGAGAATTTAATGGCAAAAGGGTTGATCTCTGATAATGGTCATCCTAAAATTGACTCAGGCATCCTAATTTCTTTTGATGCGTAATGAATATTGTACATGACATTTTCTCTTGAGGATATGATGAGAGTATTTGACATTTTCCATTTCTAATAGCTAGATGTACACTTTCCACTAATATGGTCTTTTATGTTAAATAGCCAATATATTTGACAATTTTTCTCTGTGCCTCTTATGAAAATATTTTCTAGGCAACTGTAAGAGTTTCACTTCTCAAAATGGCACAGTAGCTATTTCTAACAAAGGATTAAGTAACACTGGAGAATGATCCGAGTTACAGATCCAGCTGAATCTGCTGGGACAATGGCTCTCTCTCCTTAAAATGAATACATGTGCTTCAGCTTTTATGTACTGCAGAAAACCATAGCTTAATTTCTGTAAACTGTTGGGTAAATATTTCTTTGCATGAAATTCAGCCTTTCAATCAAAGCTATTCTGGGAAAACCTGTGCATGCATGTGAGAGATTTCTGTGGTGGTATTGGTGGTATTTTTTTTCTTTCCTTCTCACCTCACAAGGTAATTTCCTTAAGCCATTAGCTCCCAGCCTCATGTTGGCCCATCTTTTGGGGACTCTTATTCCTAATTTTTGACCTCTTTCTCTGGTGCTGTTGTACTGGCTTTGGTGGCAGATAGGATAAAGGCTGATGCCTGGTCTTAAGTAATGTCTCTGTCTCAGGTGTCCAGCTTATGTGAAGGACATTTAATTTACTTGCCTATTTGTGTTGTGACTCAACATGGAAAACCTGAGGTCCTCTCTCAGTTGTGCTAACAATTTGTGGACTTCTAAAGAGAGCTCCCATCACGGGTCTTTTAGTGCTTCCTCAGTGCTTACACTAGTCACATGCCCCCATTCTCCCAGCATTTCAAACAGAGATGGCAGTTTTGCATTTCTCCTCGTGTCATTTTGGAGCCTCATAAAGTAATTATTTTGGAGGGGATGCTTCTGACCAGCAGGATGTTAGTCCCAGCCAGCAGCTGTATGACTTTATTTGACCAAAATAAGAACAAAAATGACAGCTTGTGAGGCACATGCTGATGGGTAGTGCTTAGGAATTGGTGGTTGGTTGCCAACAACTTGTACATCGCACAGCAATAGCATGGTTCCCCAGTAAGAGCTCTGTCAGGGTCAAGTTTCCTGTAGCAGAGAAGTTCTCGCCACAGGCCCTGCCATGCTGTGCTGTGCCTTCTCAGGTTATTTCTGCTCGAACACCTCTCCTAATGGTGTCAGGCTTAGTCAAAGGTGAGGATGCAGAGAGCAACATGCCACTCCTAAAGAGACTCCAGAAAGGAGAATGGCAGAGTACATGGAAGCAAGCCCTCCCTGGCACAGACAGCTACATGTTTGTTAGCAAGGGGCAACAGGTTAATGTTGAAACTAAGAGTGCTTCCCTTTAAGGGCTTATCAAGGGGGAGGGCCTTCTGGGGGAAGAGCTGCCAGTGTTATCTTATTCTACGTTCCTAGCCTGAACTCCTCACTGTGGAGTGGAGCATCTCAGGTAATAGGACTAGCTTAATGACAATCAGAGCTTCTGGCTCAAATCTGCCAGTTTTATGTGTGAGAGAAAGAGGTTGGTTTTCCTAATGTTTTGAGGTGCTTCTGTCAGTGAGAGGCCAAATAGATGTTACAGTTCTTTTTCTGATCTTTTAAGGTACATCTGCAAGGGGGGCCAGGTGTGGGCCAAGGATGCCTCCTATTATCTCATAGAGGAAGTACAAAATTCTCTTCCTAAGCCTCCAGGACTTTTTGAAACTGATTTTCATTCAAAAAGCAAGTCAATAGCAATGTAGACCATTCAATCCTTGGAGGTGGGGAAGAAAGCAATTTGTGCATCCATCCCAAGTGGCGGATGTCAGGGTTAGGAATATGAATACGCTGTGGAAACAGGAGCCACCTTCCTCATTTCTCATCAGAGGCACTACCTGGCAGGGGGAGCTTGTGCTGGGCTGCTGGAAATGTTGGTGGTAGGGCTGGTCCCCAATGGGTTTTTTTCAGAAGTGTGCATTGTTCAAGGGAAAAAAGCAGAACAACTCTCTGGGAACGTACCAGTGCGTCAGCTTTGTGCTTCAGCTTCTTGGCCTCCTGCATGTAATAGTCGGCATTGTGAGGCCTAAACAAACAAAATTCAGTCTTTCAGTAGGCTTTGGCATCATTTGATTAAAAGATTGAACAGCCCAAACATTTCTGCTACGAATCCCCATACAGTGCCTAGCAAAATGCAGACAAACGTATCTGCTCCCGTTATGACAGACCTAGAAACAAATGGGCAAAATGGCTCTCTGGAATATAGAAATGGCCCATCTGAATAAATTCTGCCCACCCTTTTTCCCTCTCCCCCTGAGTAGGAATATTACATAGATAAAATAGATCAGAAATTCCTATTGGTCCGCCAGCATACATCTCCACTGGAGGAAGCAAGCACAAAAGTGGAACAAAGCAACCTAGAATTAAACCTCCTTAATTGGAAACATTGAAATAGCACCAGCACAATCAAGAGTACAGCATGTGGGGAAAATGCCAAGGCTTGTTTGTGCCTCTGCCTGAGCCTGGCCTAAGGGCCTCATTCTGGTCAACAGTTTTCCTTCACTTGATTTGCACAGAGATGACATTTTACACAGAGGAAAGGATGGAGAAGTCTTCCAGTCAGTGCCCCATCCAAGACAGAAATGAGACATTTGGAACATTTCTGACAACATACACATCATCAAAATGAATCCGAGGTCTTCTGGTCTCTGAGTTCCCATTGGTGAGGGAGGACATTGAAGACCAGGTGGCCATCTCCAGTTGATTACTGTCCAGAAGCCCAATGCTGGGACCCTGATTGTAGGTATCTTCACCCTGTTTAAAAAAACAAAACACTTTTATTAACTCAGGTTTTTGGCAAAATCTCTCACCACGAATGCTTTAACCAGATTGAAGTGACATCTTCAATTTAAAATGAAGCTACTGGGGGAGGAGCACAAAGACGGATCTGTAGAAGCTCCCCTTCATAGCCCATAAAATATCTGTAAAAATGACTCTTTTGTGGCAGAAGCCACAAAGCAACAGAGTGATATTTCCAGCCCAAGACAGCCTGGAAGGCCAACAGGAAAGGTGTGTCGCACCAGGCATGGAGCAGAGCGCAGCCCAATGTAGGCCACGTGGCATGGCAGGGACAGGATCCAGAACAGGCTTCAGGGAGTCCCAAAATCTAAAGAACTAGGATTAAAACCAAGAATCACCTTCCCAGCAAAACTGAGAATAATTCTTCAGGGGGAAAAATGGCTATTTAATGAAATAGAGGACTTTCAAGCATTTTTGACGAAAAGAGCAGAACTGAATAGAAAATTTGACTTTCAAACACAAGAATCAAGAGAATCATGAAAAGGTAAAGAGAAATCATGAGAGACTTTCTAACGTTGAACTGTTTACATTTCTTGCATGGAAAGATAATATTTGTAACTCTTGAAACTTTTCTCAGTATTTGGAGGGATTATACACACACACATACGCACACATACATATATGAAAAAGTAGGAGAGAAGGGGATAAGTGGAGTGGGGGGATGATAGAAGGGAGGGCAAATGGAAGAAGGGAGTAATTAGAAGTAAACATTTTTGGGGAGGGACATGGTCAAAAGAGAGAATAGAATAAATGGGGGGGCAGGATAGGATGGAGGGAAATAGTCTTACACAACATGTCTATTATGGAAGTCTTTTGCAAAACTACACACATATATATAGCCTATATTGAATTGGTTGCCTTCTCTGTGGGAATGGGGAGGGAGGAAGGGAGAGAAGTTGAAACTCAAAGTTTTAGGAACGAATGTTGAGAATTTTTTTTGCATGCAGCTGGGAAATTAGAAATACAGGTAATGGGGTATAGAAATCTATCTTGGCCCACAAGAAAAGAGAGAAGATGGGGATAGGGGAAGGGAGGGGTGTGATAGAAGGGAGGGCAAATTAAGGGGAAGGGTAATCAGAATGCACGGAGTCTTGGGATGGGGGGAGTGGAGAGATGGGGAGAAAATTGGGAACTTAAAATCTTGTGGAAATGAATGTTGAAAACCAAAAATAAACAATAAATAAATAAAAACAATAAAATATAGGGTATCTAGAGGGCACACTGGAAGGAAAGGCAGGGCAGAATAAGGATATGGAATATATGGATTAAAGCATTTATATAGTGTTTTAAGGTTAAAAAAGTTAAAAAAATAAAATGAAGATAGCTTTGGGTTTTTTTAGTCTAATCAATCACTAGGTTTATTTTTCCTACGACACTCAGCTCTCAGCCAGTAAGTTTCTGTAATTACATACCTCCAGTATCTCATGAATATCCATTCCCAAAGGTTTAAAGTCATCAGGAAGCCACTCAACAGAATTGGGGAATGAAAAGGTGACAGGGTCAGGGAGTGGGACAGGATGGGAAAGCCGGACATTGAGAATACTGGGCATCTTGTGAAACACCCTCAATTCCATAGCACTGGAAAGACCTCTAAATACCATATTTAACATCAGCTCATGAGTTGGCTCTGTGGATGAGCCTATCCTCTGCTGGAAGGCTTTGAGGCTAATTAGACATCCATTGGGCCTGGTCTTTCAAGTAGCAATCTGCCTAGGGCACTTTTTAAACTCATAAATGTAACCTATTTGCCACTTAGGTGGACTGATATCTTCTCTCCGTATTTGCCACAGTGAGATGTGGATAGCAGAGAACAGACTGAGAAAGTAGGAAAAGAAAGACAAGCTCACTTGCCTGTCAGTGTCACACATTCCTAGGTCAGGTGGGCACTGGCTAAAAAGGCCGAGGGACTAGCGAGACTCTAGTGTTTAGTCGAGGGCCTTTTAGAGGGTGGACACTTAAAAAATAAAATGCTCAGTACGTGTCTGTACTGGAATGTGACAACTGCCAATCACCATGATTTTGTGCTGGTTTCCAAGAGGTTCCAGGGTTAAGAAGATGGTAGAGTTACTGTATTCTATGCTGGTTAAGAGAAATTAGATGAAACCCTTCAGTTTAAGAATGGCATTGATAAGGGGAGAATGTACAGGGGAGGGCTTTGAGTCCATGTCATCTGAGGATGGGTTGAAGGAACTGGGACGTCTAGCCCGAAGAAGAGAAGGCTGATGGGCTGAAGGAACTGGGACATTTAGCCTGAAGAAGAGAAGGCTCAGGAGTGCTGTTGTGAAGTGTGTGAAGGGATGTGATGTAAAAGAGGAAATTAGATTTGTACCGTTTGGCCCAAGAGAGCAGAACCAGGGAGCGTGGGTGAAAGTTGCAGTGGTCAATTTTCCTGCTGTCCCAAAATGAGAGGGGCTGTTTCTGGCAGTGGAGAGTCTTTCCTGCCACTGGGTGTCTTTTGGCAAAGGCTGATGGCCAGCCAGTTGTTGGCCATGTTATAGAGGGAAGTCTTTTACGGGTATGGATTGGCCCAAATGGCTGCTGAGGTCCCTCTAGTAACTCTGCAATTCCATGACATTATCGGTGCAATTTGAGACTAATATAGATGAAGTCAATAATCCAATGGATGAAAATAAAATTCAGGTTCCCTTACATTTGTGTAGTATTTAGTGATATCTTTATATGAAGGTTTAACCATTTTTTAAGTCAATAAAAAATAACAGTGCTGAGCTAGACCAAATGAGTCCCTAAATCTCTCCTGCCAATGTAGAGTGGGCCAGTAGGTCCCAGAGCTCCTGGATTGTCTTTGGCAGGGTCTCATTTTGATGTGCATAGCAGCCCTGTGAAGTAGGCAGTGCAGGCACCTCAGATGTGGAAACAGAAAACTGGAAAGAGTTCAGTGACTTGCCCCAATTCACAGCAAATCTGTAATAGCCCAGACCCAAGCCCACATCTCTTGTCTCTCTGTTTAGTGAAAAACAAACTATCCCCACATTGCCTTACAGACTTCAAGCTTGGGTGCCTGGGAGAATTGTGGCACTGTGAACAGAAATGGGATTATTGTGGAACTGACATTATAAACATTATAAACATTAGCATTAAAAGTTTTATGACTGTTATATTAAAAAATCTTTTATTAAGCACCTAATTAGCCTTGACAGTAGAGTCCTGCAGAATAAAAACAAAATTCCATAGAAACATACTACATGACTTTCGAAGAGCTTATCAAAGATAACCACAGGAAGTTTGTAATGTTAATTGCAGTCATTGTGCCAGATAGGGTGAACAGTAAGCGCTGTTACTGTTCAGAACATGTGGCATAGTAGAAAGGTGTTGGAGTAAGAAGATCTGGGTTCAGTGTCTTCCTTTGACATAGCTGCGTGACCCTGGGCAGGTCTCTTGGCCTTTCTGAGTCTCAGTTTCCTCTTCTGCAATATGAGGACAAAGATACTTTCACTGTTTTACCTCCCAGAGTGATTATGAAGGAAAACCTAGTCAACATCTTGGATTATGGCTGATATTATTGGTGTTTCAATTCAGTATAAAGCATTTCACAGTCGCTTCTGTGAAAATCATAACTTTAGGCCCTGAATGTTCTGGAGCCTGCCAGCGTTTTCTGCACTGAAATTGGCCCTCAAGGCCCAGGCTCACTCCACATTGACAGGAGAGATTTGGGGACTTGTTTTGTCTAGTTCAGCACTGCTGCTTTTTATTGACTTAAACAGTGATTAGAACTTAGTAAACATGATACCTGGAGGTACACATGCCTTTCATACAACGTTGTGTTTTAGTGATGCTATCTTTGCATATAGATGGAACTTTAAAGTTTTCTGTCCTCTCTACCCCATGAACTTAGGGAAAGTGCTAAAACAGTTTCTCAATCATCTATAGCAGTCACTTAATAGAAATGCTAAGTCAAATCAGTGGAGAATCCCATGTGTAACTCAAGAGCAACATAGTGTTTTGGCAGGAAACTCCTCAACCAGGCTTTGATTTAAGCCATAAAATCAAAGCTTCTCATCTAGAAGGGACCTTACCTGTCATCTAGTAAAAATCCACTCATTTCACAGCTGAGAGGAATAAAATGAGGCCCAGGGTATAGAAGTGACTTAGCCAGGGTCATACAGATAAGTAAGCAGCAGAGGCAGGATTTGACCCCAACTCCTCTAACCCCAAATCCAAGGCTGATTCTAGTCAACCAAAAAGCTGAGCTTGTTTTCTCAACCTTCTTCAGTACAGAGCAGCCAACAGGGGTGTGTTAGATGGTGGGAGATAAGCTGACCTTGAATGATGAAAAATGAATCAGAGAATCCATAAAATGGGGGCATATTGGGAGTTATCTTTCACATACTCTGTCTCTTTAACTACCTTCCTTTCTGCCCTCTACTTCTAAATTTGAACCAGATGAGCCTTAGCTCATTTGTTTACCCTTAGATGAGGGATCTGAGCCAGAATTAATACAGACACTGAGGGTTGTGCCCCAAATGGCTATTGTAGAGTGTCTATCCTCTCTACTAGACTTACTCTCTTGTCTTCTGAAACCCCCTTGACATTCCTGACCCGGGGGGGGGTCTTTCTTAATAGAGGGAGACCTGGGATCCTTCTCCTCCCATAGTAAACTTGTACTCATTTGTAAAATGAAGGTGGCCATCCTTCAAAATGGTGATTAGGAGGAAAATCTTTTGCAAACTATTGGTTTTGTATCTGAACTGGAAGCAGCAACAGGACCTTCCTTGCAAATAACAGATGGTCAATACATGTTTGTTTGAAAAATGCAAGTTGGTAAATGATCAAGTGAAGGAGATAGAGGCCCCTAGCTTTCCATTCACCATGCCTCTCTCCACAGAGCTAATCAGTCTTCAAGGCTCCTTGGTTCTTTTGACACAACTTCTCCCATGTTGTCCTCTTTTTGTCATGCACACAGTCACTACTCTAGGCCAGGCCATCCTTACCTGCACTAGTGCAAGAGTCTCCCGACTGTCCTCCCTGCCTGAAGTGATCCCTGCCTCTTCTCAAGTTCATCCTATATTGAGCTATCAAAGGGCTATTACTGAAGTGCCAGTCTGACCACGGCATGCTCCTGCCCAACAAATTCCATTGATTCTTTCCCTCTTCCCTCTAGGAGCAAAACCAGGAAGGATTCTTTTACCAAGTGACACCTATTCTGTAATTTATAATCTGCCCAGGGTGAGAGGTTGAGTCACTTGCCCAAGGTCACACAGCCAGTATGTGTCAGAAGTAGAACTCAAACTCAAGTCTTTCTGACTCTGAGGGCTGCTATCTCTTCTTTATTCCATGCTCTCTCACTTTTTCTTTATTTTGTATGTTCTTATATGTATACATACATACATATATGTATATATATATTTACACACACACACATACTCTACACACACACACACACACACACACACACACACACACTACATTATAAGTTCCAAATAGTCTCCTTAAGGTTAGGAACTACTTTGTTTTTGTCTTTGTATCTCCAGCACTCAATACAGTATCAGGCATAGCAGGCACTTTAAAAAAAACCTGTTGACCTGACCAAGTACTGTGCATATAGTTATCTCTTACAATATTTGCAAAGTCTAAAATAAAGTTTCTCATCTAAGAATTAGCAGGTGAGAGATGAGTCTCTCGGAATTGAGCTGGGATAGTTCACAGATCCCAGAGGTATTGTGATCTATATGGTAGGGCTGCCACCAGCATGTTGTCTTCTGATCATCATTGTAGTGGGAAGGTGGCTTTGCCAGCTGATTAAAAGCTCTGGTGGATCCTGCCAAACTGGGAAGGCTTCAGGTTGAAAAATTCTAGAAACCTTGGTCATAAAGGGCCTCTAGTCTTCATTAAGTCATTCCTCTTGCCTTATAGCAGAGCTCAGTTTAAACTGTCCCACTCAGAAAGTTCCAAGGAAAAAGCCCCTCCAGTCTCCCTTAGCAATCCATTCCCCCCAAATCAATTCAAGGCAGAATGGGATATCGTTTTAAGACTAGTGGAAAGGGAGTGAGTGAGGGTGATGGTTATCTTTCTGTGTTAGCAAAGGGGAAAATACAAAATTGAGAGGGGAAGGGAAGCCTCGAAGGAGGAGAAGAAAGCTGCTGAGTGATGGCAAAGTTGACTCTGTCTGGACATCTGTTGCTGACATCTAGGTACAGTCTCTCCTCCCCCAAATACACAGTCTCTGGCTAACCCAATTCCTGTCTTCTTTGATGCCCCAACCTTGTCAGTTGCCCAAGAGCGTTAGTTCCCAGGGCCTTTGATTTTAGTCTCCCTCAATCCTTTCACCACACTCAATTGGTACCGATCCTCATGCGCCCCACTTCTCGCCTCTGCCCACTTACAGCTCAACTCAGGATTGAACACTCCCCCCCCCCTTCCCGCCCCGTGGCCAAAATACTCACACATATTCTGAAGTTTAAATTGGTCTTGCTCTCATTCTTTCTGTGTCTGGCAAAGGAACAACTGGCAGCTGGAAAAGCAGCGGGCATGGGAGCTTCCTGACTGGAGGAACTGTTGCTGTCAGAACTGACGCGTCGATGGAGGGGCTCGTCAGACAATGGGGACAGTGGAGGTGGGAAGAGCTTGTCATCTCTCTTCTTTGTCATTTTTTTGGCTGGAATATTTCTGGTAGAGGAAAACAAAAATTGATTGTGTTCTGAACCCTTTTTTTCTCCTCCTATTCCTTGTCATTTAGGGTAGCACTTTAAGTGATGATAGATGCCACAGTCCCTTAATGATCATGACCTTCCAATAAGATTGAGTGTATGCATTGGCAGTTAGGTTTGGGTCTTTGAAGCACATCTCTAGGATGTATTTAATGGTATAATTTAGGCCTCGGTGTAATGTAGTCAGCCTTTCAAAAACAATTCATGCTAATTGGATTTTTATGGGAAAAACAATGTCTACTTTAATTCCCCCTCCCCCATTTAAAAGGAAGGTTTCTCCTTATTTTGAAGTAGAACTTCTCAGCAGAAGTACTCGGTAAAGGATGGGATAATGATCTGAGAGAGCTTCTCTTAAGACAGATGTGCACATATTCCACAAAGACCTACTGGAAAAGATGGCAAATTCAGGTGAACAAAACTGCCTCAGCCGCCAGACATCATAAAACACTTGCCTCCAAAGGCACCAGGCAGACAGTCAAATCTGGGACACCCCACTTTCCAGAATATGTCCCTTTTAGTCATAACAAAACTACACATTTTCAAATATAAGCACGCTTTATTTTAGAACTTGTAGAAAGGGGCAACCTGCCCAAAGAGCCAAAGCTACAAAAACCCCGATAAAGGACTTCAGGCACTGGTAGTTATTTATGATGGGAATGTAGGCATAGATTTTTATTTTAGTTACTGTTTTAGTCTAATCAATGAGGATTACTTGAATTTTCATTTTTCTTGCACAACTAATATTGCACTGAATAGTCATTTACTTTCCATGAGTATTGACAAAAATTTTCAGTAGTAAATTGAGTCAACAAGAATTATGTTTTCCTCTTGGTCAACTTCAGTCAGTGTCAGAAGATATAGATTTACAATGTCTCAAAGCAGAAAATCAAAGATGAACAAGCAGTGGAGCAGAATGGTGTCCTGAACTGGTGGAAGTCAATATTGGCTCCTTGTTCCAGCTCACTGGGGTTGCACAAATTTGCCAATTTTAATAATATTTGTCATCCTCTACCTCTTGATCTATAATTGTGCCTCCCCTACCCTGTGATGTCAATTTTCACCATGCAGAAGAATTTTAAGTCCCTCTAAGTATTTCACCATAATTATAATTGGCTAAAATGAATTTTTAAAAAAAAAATTAGCAATAGTTTTTCTAAAACTGCTTTCCCCAAAAGAAGTAATTTTAAAGCAGTCATGATATATGATTAAAATGATCTCTAACATAAGCTTGTGAAATCTCTCCAAAATATGGACTAAGCCAAGCCCAAGGAATACAGAGGTAACTGAGCTTTAGGAATCTCTGCACACAGATATCAAGGATGGCTTTGGCACACAGGAGGCAAAGGCTGATTAGCTGCAGGTTTCCCTCTGCTTCTGGTGCTCCGGGCCACACTAGAAGGGCCGACATAGCCCTCATGGAAGGGTTGGCTCCTGCACTCTGCACATGACATCACATAGGTCCACTGCAGTCCCCTGGAGCACATTGGGAAGGAGGGCCTTTCCTTATCTGCCCAAAGTCCTGGCAGCCTAGGGATTGGGGCATTTTACTCTGGAGAAGCCCTTCAATGAGGGGACTATTCTAGCAGCATCAGTGAGGACGTCGTGGTGGAGCACTCTTTTTCCTACTCTGCTAGTCAGCTAGCTCCCAGAGGAGAAGGGAGTGAAGCAGCAATTTCCCCTTTGATGACAGGGAACAACTCTCCCAGCAAGGTGAGTCTTTAGGGCCCAGCAAAGACCTAAGATCATCTTCTCCACATGGAAAAGAGATCTCAGTCTCCAGGGGCTTTCCAAGGTTTTCATGGAAAGCATCAGTTAGCTAAAGATTTAAAGAGCAGAATGGCTGCCTAAAGGGATATCCAGGGGAAGTCTTCAGAGAGAGAAATCATTTTTCTTCACCGTTTGTACCACTGATATCTTATATTCTGATTGGTGGTTCTAAAATGACAAAGTAGACCCATTTTCTTCTTCTGTCCCATCCCCCTTCTCCCAAATAGCAAAAGGTCCTAGGTCCCCCTACTCATGGAAATTTAAAAAGACTAGAAAACATATTATGGGAAATGAGATGTTTGCTCAGAGAAACTGCCTCCATTTTCTCTCTTAAACCCCCTATATATGGCATAGAAAGAAAAACATAAATGGTTTGCTTATGAAAAGAGACAGTTGTGGTAAGTGATGAGAGCAAAAGGCCAAACATCTAAGGCCCTGGCACTAATATTCATTACCTGCAGGAATTCTGCATGAGGAATTTTCCTTCTCAGAACCTCATTATCCTGACTGGCCTTAGAGACAGTCTAACTTTTTCCAAGTCTCTGGTTGCTAGTTCTGCCAGCTCTCTTATGGACTCCAATTCTTTCCTTCCTCTGGAAGATGTCTTGGAATGGTTTGAGCCTGGCAGCACATGCGTTGGAACCCTGGCAGCTGGGGCATTTTTAAACATTAGCTATGATTTGGAGGGGGCTCTTCAAAAAGTGCTTCCCTGTCCTGAGGCATTTCACAGTCTCAGGGAATGAAGGTGGAGCTACCTGTGTTCTGAGTGTGTAGTGTAAGGGGAACTGGGAGTGGAAGCTGGCAAAAAGGGGAGGGAGTACTATCTTTCAGGAAACAGGGAGGTATAAGCAGTGAGGGAGCTGAAGTGTATGAACAGTGGCAGATAAGATTTATGCCAACTCACTGCTACTAAACAACAAGCTGGGAAATCCATCGCTTATCAGCATTTAGCCAGACTGGTGCTAGGTTGTGGGCCACTAATAGGCTCAGAGACTGACATTTGATGGAAGTCATCTTTACTTGTGAATGAATCTATGGCAAATAATTATCCTAGCTGAATACTTTAAGCAGCTGGCATGACAGTTAGTTAACTTAGATTTAGAATCCAGGAAGAAATATAGCCAAAATATCACAGAGGAACAGAGAGCTGGACTTCGCACTGAAAAGTTTATGCAGTTGGAGGAAGAAGGGGAGGAGGCTGATTGGCAGACAATGAAAATGTGCCAGCCTGCAAGCCTCTTGCCTTTTGAGGGTGGTCAAAAAGGTGCAGAAAACTCAGTGCCATTTAAAGCAGCAGATCTCCCTTATTTGTTCCCAGCACCATCTGACTGCTCCTCATGAAGGCCTGAGAGAGTCATCGATTCTGCTATTCTCATCAACTATTCTCTCCTCTCTCCAAATATGATACCCCTCCCCCCCCAGACAGTGCCAGATGATTTTAGACCTCAAGATAAGGGGACAATGAGTTACTTTTTTTGTGAAGTCATCTGCTTAATCAAAATTGGCACTGGAGATTGTTGGTCATTGGGTCATTTGATGGATGGGGTAGAAGGATTAGTGTCAGCCTGCAATGAGTCTCTTTAGTTTCTTTTCTCCTTTCAGACAAATGCCATCTGGGTCTTATGCAGTGGTTCTATGAGATGGCACGTAGAACTGCTGCCAGGATAAATCTGGGGAAATGCAATGATCGCTGCCACTCACATATACCAGCCCTTTATGCTCACCAGTTGTGCTGAGGGATGCCCCTCTCTTACCTGAGGCTCCTTCGGGATGGAGTTCCCTCAATTCTGGGGGTACTTGGAGCTCTTTAGAACACTTAAATGACAGAATTAATGTACGAAGAATCAAGTCAAACTTACTCTTTAGTGTTTGGGAATCTGTGACTACTGGGTATTGGTGAAATGCAGGGTGGGAGCAGACAGGAAGGTGAGATATCTTCTAGCCGCTGCTTCTTGTTCTCCGTGAACAGGTCCAAAGGGTCAGATGGCTTTAATAAAAAGGAAAGCATGAATTATACAGGATCTATATACAAACATTCTACTTGTAGGGAATAGTAAGTTCTAAGGTTAGGGCAGACTGCTTTTTATAAATAGGAATATGGGGTGGGTGGGTCAGCGATGCTTATATAATTACAGGTACCTTTTATATGCCAACTGCTATCTGACCAGCCAAACATCAGGCAGTGCAGACAGAGCTGACTTGTGCTCTGAATACCTGATTGGGCATGTGGATGGATATGGTAACCTTCAGCCTGCCTCTTTTCTCTCTCATGATGCTCCCCAAATGAACAATACAGAACCAAAGTTGGAGCCACAGGAACAAAGCTTGTCCAAGCCAAGAGCTAGGAAAGTGGCCGTAATAGAGAAGGTGAGATTGGGAGGGTGTTAGGGCAATCTACAAAGAGCATGGCATCTTTCCTGGGGTGCCCATAAGTTAAACTTACTCTGCTGGAGGTAGTCACTCTAACTAAGACTAGAGCTCCAGGGTTATCTGCCACAGATTTTCTGTCAATTGCAATACAGTCACCAGGCTCTGAGATTTCACGCTGATTGCATATGTGTGCAAATCAGAGAAGTTCCTCTTCCACCCTTCCCCCATCCCTGAAATGAAAGGACTGTTTTCCAAAAGCATCAAGTATCCTCTTTGGGGCAGAGCAGCAGCTCTGCTATGGACAGGGAGTGAGAGAGTCCTTCCTGCCTCCTCTGTCTCCCTCCTGAAGGTGATGCAAGCCACGTGGAGAAGCATTACCTCCTCACTAGCTAAAAGCCATAATGTTTATTTGCCTTTTCTCTGAGAAATTACCTGGAAAGGTAGCACATGATGTGCTGATTTGATTGAGGAGAGAGAAATTTTCAAGAATATATTATTTGTCATTGAAAAGTTTGTTCTACGCTTCATCTTCGGGGTACCTCTTGTTTGCCCTATGAATCACGGTGCTGTCACAAGCCAAAACACCCATAGAAAGCAAGGCTCAGCAACCTTACATTTAACCACTCTGCTCTAGGTTTTCTAAACTGTCCATAAACAGAATCCCTAAGATCATTGTTGCTTGGAATTTTGTCTCTATCTGGAACAAGGAGAATTGAAATGGAATGTCTTGTGTGTGTGAATGCTCATCAGGAAAAGGCAGTTATGATGTACCTCTGTGTCTCTGCAGTTGGTGAGGAAGGAAGAAGGTGGTAGAACTTTTTAAAAATGTGGCCATTTTGACAATCTGTGGCTTCCATGGAGGGGAGAGGAAAGGGGAGCACCTCTTGGGCCTAAACCTCAGAGGAGGGAGGTGGAGACCCAGGAGAAGGGAAACCAACTCTGTCCATTAGAGAATGCAGCTGCCATTCCTGACTAACCTGGGGACTACAACTTGTCAGCAGGGCAAATACCCAAATCATACTTTATTCTTTTTAAAAGGCATTACTATTCTAAACAGATGCAGCTCTTGGGACTGTGCTTTAACAAGCAGCAGGATTTTGTTGAGTGTGAACTTGAACAATGGGCAGCTCAACCTTAGGTGACATACCTTGCATTTCCTCTTGTTCTTGGCAGGCATCTTCTCAGCAAATGAAGGGCCAGGTGACTCTCGAGACTGGGAAAACTGTGGTGGTTGTGGTGGTTTTGCGTTATTTTCTCTGGGCTCAGTCTTGGTGGAAGTGGCTTCAGGTGGGTCTCGGCCAGGTACTCTAGATAATAAGCCAAGATCTATTTTGACCCAAAGTTCTTTAGCGTCATTGTAATCACGTATTGGGGACAGAAGTTCCGTTTGCACAATGGGCAGAGGTGAGAAAAGCTGATCCTCCATCTCATTGGCGGTGACATCTGTACAGAGGCTGCTGCTGCTGCTTCCTGTTAAAGTGCCGACACTGATGACGCCATTGCCTGGAGCCTCCTTAGGTTTGACAGCACTGGTCAGAGTGGGACCAGGAGGTGCCACTTTGACCTGTAAAGCTTCATCTTGGTCAGTGTTTGAGTCTGAGGTCGAAGAATCAGTTTCAACAAATTCTCGAGACTTGGGGACAATTTTTCCAGAGCCTCTGAACTTCTTCTTTTCAGCAATAAATGCTGCGGTAAGTTTGGGTTCTTTCCTTGGGGCCAATTTTCCAACTGTGGCTCTGTTCCGTGCTTTGGCACCCTGTTCTGGGTGTTCCAGTGTGTCTTTTTCTTTGGGAGTGTGGCTGGGCTGAATATTTGGTCTAGGCCAGGGGTATTCTTCAGTACTGGGTGTCCTTTCAACCTTCTGGGGTTGCTTTTTGCCTACGGTCTTTTGTGAGGCTGCTTCATTTTGAGCAGGTGACTTCTGCCTGGAGTTTTTGGTCTCTACAGGAGGAGGCAGTTTCTGGATGAGCCTTTGTCGAGCTTTCTCCCGGAGAGGGCTCAGGAGGGGCCGCTCTTTGGGTTCGATCTGGAATAGACCAGAATTGACTTTTCCCTTATTCTGTATTTCAATTTGTGGGGTGATGGAAAGTAGAGAACTGTTCTCGTTGGAAGTCTCATTTTGGTTGCTTATAATTGTCTTGTTATGAGGGTTCACTTTGTTCAGCCATTTGTCGAGCTGCCACTTGTTGGTTGAAGGAGGCTCTGGCTGTGGGTGGCAAAACAACAACAGAAAATGAATTTGACATTGGGTGAAAGCCATCAGTGTCCTCAGCATATTGGCCCTTGGCAGTTACTACTTCACTTTCAAGGTTCCCTCTAATGTGTTACCATTACAGGCCCAGTACCCTAGTGATATCTGCTCACCATCCCCCAAACACACTACTCACTCCTGCATCCATGTCAGTCAAGTTCCCTTCGTCTGCAATGGTTTCTCCCATCCTATCCGTTCATCCAGGTGCCTTCAAGCATTCTTTCTCAGGTTACTTTGCCCCACACAAAGCTCTAAGCTAATTCAACTGCTTCCCCCTTCTCTGTTTTCTTTAGTACCATTTCTGTTTCCTCCGGGAGAACATCTGGGGCAACTGTTGATGGTAAAGTTACAATAGGCTAACTCTGCTGTCCTTGATAGCAAAAAGAATTTGGTATAAAACATCTTTCAGATCTTTTTTCTTTTTCACCTGTTGTCCTCACTCCAGTTTCATCCTTAAATATCCTCAAGAAATCTTTGTGTAATGGGGTCTTTGCCTAACTGTTTTTAAAGTGCTTTTGTTTTCTTTTCCATTCACATTCCTTCTTTTTTATGTGATGGCACCGCTCACATACTTCCACCATCCTTTCATGAGTTGACATGGCTAAGGAATTCCTGAATAGAGACCAGCCTACTGCTAATGAATCCTTCTGAACTTAGATTGGGATCTGGTTTGTAGACACAGCATTATATAAGATCCTATCTCCACTGGGAAAAAAATATTTCCTATGGGCTAAGATAGGCCTTGTGTTATATATAGGGCATATTTTGTGTTGTGGACCCCTTTGGCAATCAGGTGAATCCTACAGACTCCTTCTCAAAATGATGTTTTTTAAATAATTAAAGTAAATGCTCAATTTCAGCTAGAGGTTGGTGAAAATTAAGATTGAATTTTTTTTCTGCCCAAGTTTACAGACCCCTGGAAACCTAGATCCTTTGCCTTAGAGAGCTACCTAGGACCTGAGAGCTTAAGAGATTTGCCTGTGGTCACACAGCTACACCTAGGGAGGACTTGAACCCAAGTCCTCTGACTCCAAAGCCAATCGTCTATGCACTAATAAAAAGAACTCATGATTATATAATTTAAATTTTGCAAAGCACATTCCTCAGAATATTCCTTTGAGGTAGGCAGTACAAATATCATTATTCTCATCTTACAGACAGGGAAACTGTGATCCAGAGGTTAAGCAAACTGATCAGAGATACACAGTTAATATTAGAACTGCCGTTAAAACCAAGTCTCTTGATTTTGAATTCAGCTCTCTTCCCACTAAACAAACAAAAGAGCAATGGAATGACTTGAGTGGAAGGAAAAAGAAAAGAAGAAAACCCAGCTGGGAGCAGGGCCTTGCATGGCCAGCACTAGGCAGGGAGTCAGTTACCTCAGGTGTGTTGCTGCGGGATTCCTCGTTGCCCTCGCTGTCACTAGAGGTGCTTTCACTGTCAGAATCTGACTCAGAACTGCTGTCAGATTCACTGGAGCTTCCAGAACCCCCACTGGAGGGGATGACTACAGGCTCAGGGGCAGGTGGCAGCAGTGTCGGGCTAAAAGAGACAAGCGGCATTCTTGGCATTTTTCTCAGCAACACTCAATGGACATCACGAACCATCATTCAGTATTAATCATCCGTACCTCCCATTTTCTTGGTTTGCAAAAGGAATATGAGATGTGCTTGGGGCCCTTTTGGAGTTTATGTCATTGAGGATACAAGACACCCATATGGAAACAGTGATATAACAATGTGACTCAGAAAGTTGCTGAAAGTGATGCCCAGCGGATGAGGGGTATAAACAAGACCTCAACACCAGGAAGGAAACAGAACTTTTTCTACTGTCCTGTTTACAAACCGTCATAAAGACACTACCCTTCATTTTGAGCCTTGCCAGCTACTTGGTGAAGTGACTACAGATACTATTATTCCCATTTTACAGATGAAAAAATGGAGGGCCCCTCCCAAAGTAAAGTCATGACAAGAAAGTAGCAGAGGCAGGATTCAAACCAGCTCTCTCCTGGCCCTAAAGTCATTAGTCTTTCCATTTTTACGCTGTCCTGATCCATTAGATGTAATAATTCAAGGTACATTCATTAGACTGCGAGCTCCTCAAGAGCAGGGTAGCATAGTCCCTGGCACACAGTAGGCACTTAATACATACTTATTGAATGATTGACTGCAAGACTCAGCAGATCTTCTAATCTGATTTTTTTTTAACATTGCAACAAGACATCGTAATTAAAACTGAGTTTGTGGTAATGGTGCTAGAGGCATCGAAAAGGAAGGCAATACAAAGTTTACTGGTTGTTAATAAAGAAAGTTAATCTTGAGTTACTTTACAAATCAGTTACAGCTCAAAGTGGTTAGCTACCAAGCGGCTATTAGCTGGTAATTGGATAGGAAAAAGATCCCATTATGATGTACGTTGCTTTCCCCCACATCTCTTCAAATTAATTCCTTTGAAAAAAGCTATTCTGAACTTCTCTCACATGAAATAAAATGGGCATATCCATATACAGAGTAGAACAGAAGAAGAAATGGTGAATCCCTATGACTTTATTTGTATTTTGAAAGCCCCAGGCCAGATTCAGGCTTGGTTTGGCACTTAAATTTGTTTTCTATTTCTTATAAATTCCGCCATCCACAAACCTGAACATTTGGGTACACAAAGAAAAAAAGATGATCACATATGAAATCACGGACGTGTTAGTTTATAAAGTGCACAGTGTAAAAGAAGAGGGACAAAATGTTTCTTCCTTTACTCCTTTCTGAACTTTTGCATTTCATATCTGTAGTTTTTGTTTTCTTGATGCTTCTATCCCTTTTCGGGTATCTTGAGCAATCTCTGTCCTCTTTTAACAAAACTAATCAACACATTGGCCACGTCTGAAAATGATCTCCGCTCCAGTGCTGGCTCTAAAACTAATGGAACAAGCTTCCACTCCAAGAAGTCCTCTCAAGTTGCTCAGATAGTTTTCATGTGCAACTACACTGTTACTCAAGTACAGGGAATTCCTTCCAACATGCTCCATATTTATCAAGACTCCTACTTTCCCAACTCTCCCCTCATCCTTCAGCCTTCTGAAAAAAATGACATTGTTTTCTGTGGTCATTTTTTTCAAAGTTGTACATCTACGTGTTCATAGAGAGATTCAAATGGTCAGAGCATTTATAGAGGCATAGATGAAGAGAATGCTGGATGTAGAACGAAGCCTAAATATCATTTTGTCCCCTCCCAGCATTGTGCAGGAGAGGAAGTTGGGCTCATAATGTTTAAGGAACTTCAAAGATCCAAAACCTAAGGCCACACTGCAGTTTACCAGCAGAATCAAGACTAGAACCAGGGGTGCCTTATTCCTTGTCCAATCCTGTTTCCTGCAGTAAAACCTTTTAGGCACTCTTTGAAAATGTGCACCAGAAGGGATTGCCATAAGGAGCCACCTTGATTGATTTTAAATTTGTAAAGTTGATCAAGCAAAATGTATCATAGCCAGCCTTACCAGCTCTGCCTTTAATGATAAGTGACACTTCTTAAGCCATCACTGGCTCTCAGTGGTTGTGTGCATTTCAGAACTTGAGTGCAAGTGATCCAGGGCATTTTCTCTTCTATTCCTACGGCCTCTTTGATCTGCTTTTGTTAGATATGAGGACCCCCTTCCCCCTTTTGAAGTAAATGTCTCCCTTCAACTTACTTAGAACATCTCAAAATGTTGGGTTAAGGTTGAGTTGAGCTTGAGAAAGATGACTGAAGGAGAGCATTCAATGGTGAAGCCCTACGCACCTCCCTCAAACTCATTCTGCCCAAGGACCATGTGGGCAACCACTCTTGTTTCCTAAGGTACAATTACTGAGGAAGCTGGACTGAAATGTGGGAGAAATATGAGGCTTTTATTCCTTTCTTTAGCCTGAATTAGGCTACGCTCTCACTCCCCCCTCCTATTCTTCTCTGTGAGCTTTACCTGCTGTTCAGGGAGGAATGTAATCTCCTTAATATTGAACAGATGCCAAATATGGAAGAGGCCATGGGAAAACAGCTACATTGATGGCCTGTGGGTGGAGCTAGTCAACTAGTCCAAAAGCAATTAGGAACTAGGCTCCTAAAGACTATGAACTTGTGCATTCTCTTTCACCCAAGAACCCAAAAACATCAAGGAAAGGGACCCATATGTACAAAAACATTTATAGCAGCTCTTTTTGTGATAGCAAGGAACTGGACGCTAAAGGGATGCACACTAACTGGGGAATGACTGAACAAGTTATGGCATGTGAATGTGATGGAATACTATTGTGCTGCTAGAAATAACGAGGGGGTTTAATAGCAGCTCTCTTTGTGATGGAAATCAAGGGGATGCCTATCCATTGGGGAATGGCTGAACAAACTGTGGTATGTGAATGTAATGGGATACTATTTTGCTATGAGAAATGATGAACAGGAAGACTTCAGAGAGGCCTGGAAACACTTATATGAACTGATGCTAGTGAAAGGAGCAGAACCAGGAGAACTTTGTACACAGCAACAACCACAGTGTATGAGGAATTTTTTCTAGTAGACTTAGTATACTTCAATGCAATGCAAGGACTTAAAAAATTTCCAATGGACTCTTGAGGCAAAATGCCTTCCACATCCAGAGAAAGAACTACGGAATTGGATCACAGATAGAAGCAGACCATTTTCTTTTGTATTATGTTTTGTTTTGTTTTATGGTTTCTCCCATTCATTTTAATTCTTCTGTGCAAGGTGTATTTAATAGGAATGTATGTGTAGAACCTATATAAGATTGCACACTGTCTCAGGGAGGGCGAGGAGAGGGCAAAAAATCTGAGCTATATGGAAGTTATTGTCGAACACTGAAAACAAAATAATTTAATTTAAAAATACAATTAAAAAAGAAATAATGAGGGGGGTGGTTTTTAGAAAAACCTGAGATCTGGATGAACTAATTCAAAGTGAAATGAGAACTAGAACAATATCTACAATAAGAACAATGTTGTAAAGAGAGGTGAATGTGAAAGAATCTGGAATTCTTTTTCTGTATGCTTATTAAGACAGACAAAGATATAGGCATGGTCTACCATACATACATATTGTAACAAAGTTTTTATTTTTCTTGCTTTCTCAATAGGGGTCAGAGGAGGGAACAATGGGAGGAAGAGAAGGCAGATTTTCATTTGAAAAAAAAATCATTTAATGCAATGCATCTCTCCTCCTCTTCTCCCCTCCTCTCCTATAAGACAGGAGAAAAGAGGGGAGGGGAGAAGAGAGAGGAGAATGGAGAAGAGGGGAGGGAGGAAAGAAGAGGAGGAGAGGAGGATGACAGGAAGATGACAATAGACCTCTAAACCCGAAGAGAAGAGACTCTCTCCTCCTCCCTCTTCTCTACTTACCTAAGGGTAGGGGAGAGAAGATGGAGGGAAGGAGAGGAGAGAGGGGGAGAGTCCTGTCCTGTCCTCTCCTCTCTTCTCTTCTCTCCTCCCCTCAGGTAAGGGGACAAGAGAGTTCTCTCCTCTCCCCCTCTCTCTTCTATCCCCCCTTACCTGAGAGTAGGGGAGAGGAGAGAGGACAAAGGAGAGGGAAAGGAAAAGAGATTGTGTCTCTGTCTCTCTCCTTTTGTCTATCTCTGTCCTCTCTCTCTTCTTCCCTCTCCCCTCCCCTTAGGTAAGGGGAGAGAAGACAGACAGAGATATACTCTCTTCTCCTCTCCCCTCTTCTCCTTTGTTTTTTCACTCTGAAGCTCATACATTGGACCACAATAGCTTCTGCCAGACTCCAACGAATGCCTATATTTTGGGCCCTCCTGGATCTCAGCGAATTTCAATAGTAACAGTTTCTCTTTTGACCAGCAACCCAACCCTAAGGATCTTCCCCTCCCAGTTTGATTGATTTTTCTTTTTCTTTTTCCTAATTAATGGATTGTCCCTTGACTCACTTTTTAAAGAGGCATGTTAGCTTAATGGGCATTACCTCACTCAAAGTGAGAACCTGAACAGGCCTTATAAAAGGGCCTGGGTCTCCCACTGCAACCTGGCCCATCTCCAGTTGTCCTGATGAATATCAGGCCACTGGACCCAGATGGTTCTGGAGGAGAAAGTGAGGCTGGTGACCCTGCACAGCTCTCCCTCCCTCAAATCAAAGTCAACTGCAAGTCATCATCTCCCTGATGCTATGGCCTCTTCAAAAACAAAAGACAAATACAACCTTGTGGGTAAGTGGCAGCTCTTCTCTTCTCCTCTTTCCTCTTCTTTGTCCTTTCATCTGTGTTCTCATTTCTTGTCTTTCCTCATTTCTCTTTTCTCCTTTCTTCTTTCCTCTTCCTATTCTAATCTCTTGTGTTTTCTCTCCTCTTTCCTCTCCTTTTTCCTTTCCTTTCTGTTCTCATCTTTCCTCTTCCCTTTCCCCACTTCTCTTTTCTCTTCTCTTTCCTTTCATCTTTCCACTCCCGTCCTCTCCCCTTTCCTCTCTTCCCTCTCCCTTCTCCTTTATCATTTCCTCTCTGTACTCATCTCTCCTCTTTCCCCTTATGCTTCCTCTTCCCTTTCCTCTCTTTGCTCCTCTATTTTCTCATTTCCTCTCTGTTCTCACCTTGTCTTTCGTCTGGTCTTTCTTCTCTATCCTCTCCTCTTTCCTCTCGTTTTTCCTCTCTTCCATTTTCTCTCTCATTTCCTCTTTCTTTTCCTCTCATCTTTCCTCTCTTTTCTGTTCTCATCTCTCCCCTTTCCTCACTTCTCCCCTTTTCTCTCTCCTCTCCTTTGTCCTTTCTTCTCTGTACTCATCTCTTTGAAGAAAGGACAAAGGAGAGGAAAGAAAAAAGAGTAGAGAAGAGAGGAAAAGGGAGAGGAAAGATGAGATGAGAACAGAGGAAAGAAAAAAGAAAGAGGAGAAAGAAAAGAGCAGAGAAGAAAGAGGAGAGATGAGAATGAAAAGGAGACACGAGGTGAGAGATATATTACATTTTACTATAAATCAGAGACTATTAATAAAAAAATGAAACAATAATAATTTCTACAAAGATTTCTTCTCATCTGTTGCCCGAGATGATCAATGTCATATTTAAAACTGACATCTTCAATCTTCTACATGTAGAAATTTAAGTCCAAAAGCTCAGCTGTTTTCAACAGAGCTTCCTCTGCCTGTTATTCTGAACAACAGCAAAGGAAATACTGGATCTCTAGTCCTGTAACCTTATCAGACTGAAAAATCTTGCCTTGTAGCTAATATTCTCCCTTCTCATCAACACTAAATTAAAGGGGGTCTAGTATGAGTGAGAGGAGTTGAAAAATCCTCAATCTGCCCGGGCACTCAGGGAGCTAGTTTCATCCTAAACCCAACTCACCTTTGACTTTACAATGAAAAGACTAATCATGGCTGCCAGTAAGAAGACAGCTCAAGCAAGGCTGTCCTTTCCATAGATTCCAACATTCTCTGTTAGAAAGACAGGATCACCTACATTTTTGTCTAGATCAATAGGCAGAGGAATGCCAATCTCCACTGTCAGAAAGAAGACAGTCACTTAAAATCCGACTCAGAAAAAAATGGAAACTAACCCACACATTTTTCAGAGAACTGGAAAAGCCTTTGATATGTGAATACCGGGAAATTTCTGTCATGAAGCTAAGGAAGATTTCAATGAAGTCTGACTCCCAAAATAGTAATAAGAAAACAAAAGCTTTCTTTAGCTGGTGGCGGCAAGCCCCAAACAATTTTTTATACATGTGTTTATCTCTTTCCCTGAAATAGCTATTTAATCTTCTTATTATTACATATTTTACATATAATACTATACATTATATCCCATATTTTCTTCTGATAGGAGAAAAGCATAATTATACATACTCTCCATCTACTAGCTAGACCAAACATATGAATAATTGAATGGTTTATGACCTTCTGCCTAAAACACAAGCAAGTAGCAAAATTCCTGTGCTCACAAACATTGTTTTTCAATTTGATAACTGTGTGTTGATTGAGATTCAGACTTGCCTGTCTGTGACAGGGTCAATGTCTCCCAGCGCAGGGGGCTTTGCTACTTAATTGTCTGCACCATGAAACCTATGCTGTTGTTGCTTGGTAATAATAAGACCACAGTAGAAAATTTTGCTAGTGAAAAAAAATGGGGAGAAAAAGTTTAAAAAATAAATAAAAGTATTTTTACGTTAACAAGTTTCCATGTTTAATATTTTTTTCCTTTGAACTACATTTTTGATTCAGGATGTATCTGATGCTTCTGTTTGCATATACCATGTGCTTAACTTAGTCTTGTAAATGCTTTTGAGTCAAATATAAAACACTGCATACTAACTACTCATTTAGGTTGACTGGTCAGGCAATGTTAATATTAACTAAATTCAGATTTTAGCTATACATTGCTAGCTATGTGACCATAAACTTCTATTTTCTCAGAGCCTTGGTTTCCTGATCTGTAAAATAGGGACATGATATCTGCACTGCTTCCTTCGCTGCATCGTTTCTACAAATATAAAAGGCTAGTTATCATTGCTGTTGCCATTCTGCTGTTGCTATATACAGAGATAAACACAAAGCTTTAGCTGAGCCAGATCTCAAATCATGCCCTTACATTGCTGTTACGTACTTAAGGCTTATTAAGCACTCACTATGGGCCAAGCACCAAGAATGAAAATACCAAAGCGAGCGAGTCCCTGCCTTCCATGAGCTCACTGTCTAATAGGGCAGTGGTGACTAGGGAAGTCTGGAGTCACAAGATGGGTGAATGGCATCATGGGGCAATGGCCTGGCATGCTCTTTCCCTTCAGAAGCAATGAGAGTGTGGATGGGAAGTGATTTCCATTTCCAGAGCGGGAGGCGGAATGAGGGAGGGGGCAGCACCCCAGGAAGACCTGTGTGGGGTGGTAGCTGTGGAGAGATGGTGTTCGTCGTCATCAAGTCAGCTAAGAGCTAACGTTTGGCCTGGGATGGCGAACCAGCTGATGATGCCACATGGGAGATTATGAAAAGGTCAAGGGACCAAGAAGGTGAAAAGAGAGTTCTTTTTATGTCTACAGACCCTGACTCATCAAACATTTAGAAGTAACACTATCTCTTCCCTTGGAATCAGCAGGGGAGTTCTTCAAAGACAATGGCTGCTGCCAGTTGGTGGCACATGATAGTTTCTGGCAGAGGAGCTGGGCTTCATTTTGAAGTTAATTCACCCTAGCTTGGACTGGTATCTTTAAGATTCTCAATTCTTTCATTTTCACTGAAGGAAAGGATAACTTGAAGAGCTCTCATTTATGTAACTTCTTAAGGTCTGCAAAGTACTGACATTAGTAGTCTTTTTCTGAGACTCCTTTGAAAGGTCTCCTCCTTGTACATCTAATGGTAACACCCATTTGGAGGCCAAGGAAACAGTCATGGATTTTTTGGAGCTAGACCATCAAGGGCCTTACGACACATCAATTTTTAGTGATGCCTCCATTTCTCAGAATTACTTTAGATGTTCTGATAGGAGACAAAATAAAATAAAACTAGCATTCTAAGCATCTTGGACCCTCTACCAGAAATAAGGTAAGCAGAAAACAAAAGTAAATCAGATGTTATGGGAGCTCCTACAATACAGGGTGTCCCAATAGTCTTAGTGCAGCTTTAATAGCTTAGAATTGCGCTAAGATTTTTGGGATGCATTAAAAATATCCCAAACCAATTTTTTTCTTGAACAGCAAAATGGCAAGAGATGCTACTAACATCTCTTAGGATACAACTTACATGGTATGTATTTTGTTGTAATAGAGTCAAAAATGCAATGACACCTTCTGTGCCCTGCGAGGAAGAGATTTTTGATAGATTCTTTTCCTTGATGTATTCGTTGCTGAATGGTACACAATAATGGAGGTGGGAGGGAAGACAAAATCATGGATTCCATGACTTGACTTTGCTTTAATACTATGATTTCCCTTTGGTAGTTTATTCATTTATTGGTCTGATGGTTTTTATGAGTTGTGATTCAACATAGGTCCTCTCCTAGTATTGAGTTTTCTAAAGATATGGAGAATATAATATAAGTCAGATGCAATTATTTTTATGTGCCATGCTGGCAATATGGTAAATATGGGGACAGGATGCTGAGCTGCTTAGCAAAATGATCTTAATATCCAAGGCAGTGTGAAAATGGAAAAGGAATCCATAATGACAATCAAGATTAGCCATTTGCTCTCTAACCTTATTTACAGAAGCAATCAAAGGTATTCAGGTCGAGTTAATGACCCTGTCTCTAATTAATTCAATTGTTTACAAACAACACCAATGCAGTGGCTGTCTCCCAGTCTGCCACCCAGGCTCAGAGGGAATACATGAGACTCCATTAAAAGTGACAATAACAATGCATTTCTTACAGAACCACTATTGTATTATAAATAAATTCCTGATGTTAAATTATGCTCCACACTTTAACAGAAATTCAATTACGGAAATAATAAAAAGACCATGTATTTGCCAAGTGCTTGGACGGTAATTTGGCTGCTTAGTTACCAGCAGTTGGCTGTTTTGCAATTTCTCCTTTGCAGAGTATTTCTTTTGAATAAATGCCAGCCTTTTTCATACACATTTTATGAACAAGTTGCAAAATGAAATTTTGAGCTTTTGAATCCAATTATGAAAGACATAACTAAATCTATTATTGAAAAAAAGCATCATAGAAGCCCTCACCACCGTTGTTCCGAACTGTAGGGTAATTGAGGTAAGCACAGGTGCTGCTCATTATGGGCCATTGTGCACCATCTGAATTCTGGGAACTGTAGAATTCAGATGGTTTCCACTCTGTTTGTGTGAATAACAAACAGGCATGATTCGGAGGTTGTTTGTACAAGCTTGTACACAGCTCATTTGGGACTCCTAAGACACCTGCTTACCCTTTGGAAGCCGAAACAGTATCATTTATGTGCTGGCTATCCTTGCTATGACAATTCTGGAGAAGCAACATATTTTATATGCTCCCTCCATCCTGTCCACCCCCTGCCCTGCCCAACCCCTCTATCCCATCCCCTGCCTTCAGGCTGCTATCAATGAAAGAAATGGGGGAAAAAAAACAAATCAAAGATGGAGCAATTATCTACTGCAAAAGGGTTCAGGGAGCTGTGAAGCAGCTTTTGACTTGAAAAGATTCTGACTATTTGGAGAAAACAAGGGCCACTTCTCCTTTCTTGTCTTTAGATTTGTCATATGGAGGAAGAAAGAAAACAAGTTTTCATCTACAACAGCACAAATGACAAAGGGGGGGGGTTTCCTTTTATATCCTGATGGGCCACTGGTGTAGACTTCATGAGAAAGGCACTGGGGTACAAAAGTCCCATGCCTGTGAGCATCATACACATTTCATTACTGTGTTTCAACCCATAGCATCTTCTCATCTTTTTTTCCTAACTGATTCCATTTTTCAATGGCTTTATTTGTAACACCCACATTTTGAAGCACTGGAAAATTCCTCCCTCTACTAGGTTCCCTCTGTTTTGCTGTGTGGCAAGCTGGCTCCATCTACAGTGATGCCACCGTGGGAATGGTGGTAACTGGCACCAAGAATTCCCAGAGAACACAGAAAACTAAGCCTGATTTCCTTTTTGCTTCTTTCTCAAATGAATTTCTCAACTGTTTTGCTTACAAACTCAGGGGCCATATGTGTATTCCAGCTCTGCCTTCCTGTGGATGGAGAGGTAAGTCAAAGAAAAGGGGAATAATAACTAAAATCAACACCAGAAACGATACAGAAAAAGTTTGAGACTAGAAAAAAGTCTATAAGGAAACATTGCAGTTCACTGACAGTATTTATGAATCCTAGAATATCATTCTTCCAATTTACCAAACTCTTGTACTGCAATGACCAGAGGTCTTGGGGAAGTCTTGGTTAGTGAAGAGCAGTCAAAGAGAAGTCCATTTGGAAAAGGGTAATAGAATATTATATGGAACAATCTAGACTGAATATGTGCTACTGCTATTTACCTTCTAGATCACAAAAAGGTACAGAAGTGACGATGACTAAAATAAATCCAATAAAAACATAGGCTAGTCAAAGGAAGTCCTGGTGTTAGGTATTAAACATGACTGTTGTACTTTGCCAGTGCTCAAAAGGAAGGATGTTGGAATTGCACTTCTCCTTATCATTCTCCCAGAAAGAGTAAGGTAAAGTTATGCAGGCATATAAATAATTTGGAAAGCCTCATAGACAATATTCTAGTGTGTGTCTCATTTGCACTTAAAAAAGATGCCCTTCAGACCTTATGTACTTTTAAGATTTATCTGAAAGATACATGAAGAAGACTTCCAGCCAAAAATGTACATATTTAATGGAATTAGATCTCTAGGCAAGAGAATGTCAGAAGAAAGGAGAGATAATAGAGAAAATGCAAGGTGGTCCTTTCTTGTTCTTTGTTGCTTTAATAAATATCTTCTGGGATGTCATTTACTAAAAAGTTATGATTCTACAAAAATAAAAACTAGAGCATAAAAATATAATCTATTGCTGAAATAAGTTGCTATTTTCATATTTCCCTTTGGATTACTTTATTTTTTGTCAGCTGGGGGCCTTGATGCTTGTTGAAAACCTGGGAATTACTGTGAAATATTTAATTCTGGATGAGTGCCTGGGGCATGGTAGGAGGTGAAGGCCAGGGATCCTAGACTCCAGGAGGTAATCTCCCATTAAAGCCTAGGTCATAGTGACCAGCATGATGCATGAGGACTTAGCCTAATTAAAAGACCAGAAGTGAGAGCGCACCACTCGTCAGCCTTCCTTGCCTGTCCTTACATATCAACTAGGATACATGTGATGGAACAGCATCCCTTTCTACAATCAGTGTCCAAATTCTAGGTGATTAGAGGCCTCCTACAAGGAGAAGCAACTACAAATATCTGTGTGTATATTCTAGCCCCCTGCTAGAACTTTGGCTGCCTGTCTTTCACTCTTGGAGGGAGAAACAAAGGTTAGTTTAACAGCGTGGGCCGTTCACACAGTGGGAGCTTAATCAACAGTGGCCAAATTGACATGAATTCCCAACTAGTTATTGTGTACGTTCACACAATGGCATGGTGCAGGGAAATAAGGCTGGATTTAGAGTCGAAAAAGTGGGCTTCAACCCTAGCTTTTCTGGTTTGCTACCTGGGGGACACTGAACAAAGTGTTTACTTTCCCTGGGTCATGGTTGGACTAAGTGATCTCTGAGGTCCCTTCTGGCTCCGAAATCCATAATCTTTTAGTCAGTAAATTTAGTGATTTACTCATTTGCAACAAATGGAGAGAAATATTTTGTCACTAAAGGTTGGCATTTGGACTCAACGGCCTTGAAGAGTTCTTCCACCTCTAAACTTTACAAGTCTTCAATCTCGGATTATGGCCAGTTGACAGCTGCCTATTCCCTCTTCATCCTTTTCTCCCTCTGGACTGTACCCATTTTCATTAACCACAATGTGTTGCAGGTGGAAAATCAGTTCATCAATTGGGCATGGGCATGGGCATGGCCATGTGTATTTTCAAATTAAAAACAGTCAGACATGTCTCCACATGAACAAAAACATCGAACTGGGAAGTGAAATGCTAAGTCAGGCATTGGAATATTCTATAGCCACATGATATGTTTTATAGACACATGACAGGAAGCATCTAGATTTCATGCAGACATTTGGACATTGTGGGGCTACCACCTTTGTCTAGGTACCATAAAGATGGAAACATCTTTGGACAGCGTCCTTGATCTCCTTCAACTTCTTAGGATGGGACTCTAATGGCAGTCTTTAAAACAGGCAATTTTATTGCTTCATTCTAGGATAGCATTTTATACACAGTAGATGGCTTGGATGCTGGCTTTCACCCCCCTCGCTTCCCTTTTTGGAGCTCAGATATCATTGTTCTGGAGCAGGGCTTCTTAAACTTTTTCTACTAGTGAACCCTTTAGCACTTCTTAAACTGTGAGTCACGAAACATATGGGGTTGCAGTTTGTGGTCTGACACTGTTGCTTGGGGCAGGGAGAGAACTGAGGTTTCAAGCCAGTTCCTGCAACTGAGAATCTATCAATGGCATCCCTGTCCATCATGTGGTGCTGCTTGTCAGAAGTCAGTGTCCTCAATGACCATTTGGAAATTCACCTGAGGACCAACTCTTAAATTCGTCTACTGTATTATGCTTATACACTCAGAGGCCATGTGATATGTGTGTGTGTGTGTGTGTGTGTGTGTGTGTTCCAACTTGGTTTTCCTGTATTTGTGGTAGGAAGTCAAAGAGAAGGAAATTAACATAGAAAGGGTTTGGGACTAGAATATTATTCTTCCAAATTACCAAACTCTTCTACTGCAATGCCCAAAGGTCTTGGGGAAGCCTTGCATTAATGAAGGGCAGTCAAAGACAAGTAGTTTTGGAAAAGGGTAACAGAATTAGTTTATGAATTCAAATGGCTCATTATTTGAAACTCAGTGACCTGCTCCTCTTGAGCTAGAACAGACTCCAGTAGTTACATAGTCCAACCTTTTCATTTGACAGATGAGGAAACTGAGGACCACAAAGAGGTTCAGTGACTTATCAAAGGTCAAAGAGGAAGTAAGTAGCAGAATGAAGATTCACACTTAGATCCTTGGACTCTAAATTTAGGATTCTTCCACTGTATCCATACTGAAAGCATTTTGTGATTGAATCAAACCACTCTGTGTGTGTGTGTATGTGTGTGTGTGTGTGTGTGTGTGTGTGTGTTTTAAAAGAAATGGACAAGTCTGTGAAGAAGCAGTCCAAAAATGGGCTACATTAGAGACTAAAGCAATGAAGAGGAAGGGTGTGGATATGATGGCATAAGTTAGGGTAAGTGACAATGAATGAAAATGAATGGTCATGTGTACTCTGTGTTAAGATCTGGGGGCACAAAGAGAAAGAGACTCAGTCCCTGTCCTCAAGGAGCAGACCACACATAGAAGGGAGCGGCCACTAAGGAAGGCAGTTTTGGTTGGCGACCTCAGAGAGAAGGTAAGTTTGTGTGCATGACATATTCTTGCCAGAAGTAATTCTTGCCATGATTTCGTTACAGCTAGGTCTGAGGCAGCTAGGTGGGGCTTCAATGGATAGAGCGCTGAGCTTGGAGTCAGGAAGACCTGAGTTCAAATGTGACCTCAGACACTCATTACTTGTGTCACTCTGGGCAAGTCACTTAACCTCTGTTTGCCTTAATCCACTGGAGAAGGAAGTGACAAACCACTCCAGTATCTTTGCTAAGAAAACCCTATATGGGGACATGACCAGACAACAACAACAGGCCCCTGTGAGTGTGAATAATAAGTCCTCTGAATTCAGGATGCATATTTCCATTGGACTGGAGCCAATTACTATATTTTATAAAATTATAACTTCAAATAATACAAACTAGAATATGTAATGACTTGAGGGGATTCATTATTCTCACTAATCAGGATCTAGCTACACTGAGTTCAAAGTAAAAGGTAGAAAGGGAGGGGTTATTGCTAGAGTATGAAGAATGAAAGAACTTCCCCAGGAACTAGGAGCAGGAACTCTGGAGGTCTGCACCTCTTGAGGTAGTGTTAGTTCTTCTATTAGAGTGGAAACTCCTTGAGAGCAAGGAACATTTTTATTAAATCTCCCACAAAGGGCCAGGCATATACTAATCACTTAATAAATGCTTGTTGATTGACTGAGAGATGGAAGGAATCTTACAGCAAATAGAGCTCTATCCCTCTCATTTTACAAATGAGCAAAGTGATCCCTAGAGACCATTCCAGTCTAGTGTTTTCTCCACTATATTGTGATAGAATAAGAATCAAGCTGGACCAGACCAAGACTGTCATCATGAACAAATGTTTAAAGATCACCTAGTACATGGTAGGCCCTGTGGGGCAGATAATGATTGCTAAAATCCTTTGGATGCTACCAAGTGCTATCTATGAGTCAGGCAGAATGATCAAAGGGTAGTAATTGGAACTGGCCATGAAACCAAGAAAACCTGGGTTCAGGGCCTGCCTCTCCCAAAGACTCAGTGCTTGTGGGACCTGCAACAAGTGACTTAACCTCTCAAAGCTCCTGACCAATCTCTGGCATTATAAGATGCACAAAAGGGGCTGCCCTGCAGGGGTAGAAGCAGTTCCCTGTGCCACTGAAACTATGGTCCATTCCCTATCCCTTTTTACTAATAAGAGCAATTCCTGTCCTTAATGGTGTTCCACAATATTCCTTTGACTCACAACCATTCAAAGTACAGGACTTCCTAATGTTTTCTTAGAATTAAATACCTAATTTCCCCCAACACTGAAGATGATATATTACCTAGAGCAGGGAAAATGCATTTCACTCTCCACCTCATTAACACTCACAAGGGAGAAAGAGATAATTTGCCTTTGTCTTTCTGAGTCATGTTAAGAAATTTATTCCAACAACATCAGTCATTATAGATGATAAAAATGGTCCAAAATGCAAATGAGAAGATGCTAGCTTGGCGTGCTTTGTTTTTATGTAATGACTAAGGTTACTAATTAATTGAGGAAGTGCTATTTATAATTGTCCTTCTCTGATAAATGGTTTAAACTTGTTATTAGATCTTCCCTCTTTTTCTCTTTACTCTAAGAATATAGCTTTTATTTAAAATATCAACACAGAGCAATGGGCATATACTGTGAAATAACTTAGTACTGAGAAAATCAACCAAGATCCCATCTTGCATACTAAATCAGAAATCCCCATAGTCACATGGAATGTGTATGATGTCTCTGACTAAATGGCTGTAGCCCATCACTCAGAAGTATTTACAGCTTACAAAAATACCATTTACCCCCAGGCACCCAATGCACCTATAATGCACCCAAGTACACCTTGCTTTGTACTGTCCATGATTTGGAACCTAGGGAAGTGAGCTGATATGTGAAGATCAAAATGTTAATGGTTAACAGAACCTGAGGTGTGGGACTCAATCATTCTGGCCTTGTTTCTTCATCTATCAGATGGAGAGAAAGCCAGTGGTACTCAGCTCCCAGTGTTGTGAGTCTTAAGTGAAATAGTGTACGTATGTATAAATCACTTTCTATATCACATAGCTTAAGTCAACTTAAGTCTCTTACTCCTTAAACTTGTCAATTTCTGGATAAATGGCTTCTGTTCATTATCATTGTGAGCTATGAGTAAGGTCCCTGGTTGCTAAGGTTTTTGTGACACTCCCAATCACTGGCATAACGGGGCTGTTATGACACATGTATGTGTATATGCAAAGTCACAGACTGACTTTGAAACACAGAAACCCCTGCTCTTGGCTTCATTGGTCCATGTCCAAGATTGAGTCTGGGGCCAGTGCCAGGCGACTTAGGGGAGCTGGCCCCTCAGTGGGACAGCAGTAGCCAGCCATTACTGGCACCATAATCGCACTCAGGAATCTTGCATGGCATGTAAGATTCGTGGGGTTTTACACTGCTCACACAAGGCACAGTGTGCTTACAGACCAACTCTCCATACAGTGAGTTTTTTTTTTACTGTGGTATTAGAGATCAACTAATGCAAGTCCTTCATTTTATAGATCAGGAAACTGAGGCCCAGAGCAAGTTAACGATAGAGCTGGAGAATGAAGCTTAAGGATTTTTAGAGACTAAACGAATGACAGCAGTCCTTCTACTCTACCCTTTTCATGCCCAACAGTGACTATGACAAACCTTTTCTCTTTCCAACCAACCCCAATTCATCCCTGACCCTACCCCCTCCAACATGTAGATGACTTAGCCTCCTTCAAAAAGATTGAGGTGAAATCTATGGACCTCTTGTCAAAATCATATTTTTAGATGCACAAAATAAAACTATAAAGGAGGCTCAATTATATTGAAATAGTTTACCTGAATACCCCAAACCAAATAAACTAGGTTCGTGGACCCCAGGTTAAGAACACCTAGTCTAAACAGATGCCTGTAAAGACCCCTGATCAGCACCTTTGGACTAAATACACACATATGTATATCTATCTATAATACATATCTAGAAGGCTCCAAGGCCTCATAGCCCACTTGCAGCCCTGAGTTATTACTAGTCTCTCCTAGATAAACTTCAGATTTTGATCGACCTAGAAAAAATAAGGAATACAAGAGGAAGGCCCTTGCATTAGCAAAAGAGACAGTCGCTCATCCAGCCTAGGTCTTAGGGACCCAACCACTAGCCCTATTTACCTCTGTAGACCATGAATACTGCTAAGAATCACCATACTCTGCTTAACAGCCTCTTGTTTTCTCTTGGTGTGACCTTTCCTTTCTCTCCAAAGACCATTAGAACCTCAAACTACCGGAGTTGTGTGAGAAGACACTGCCTTAGACTGTCAGACTGGAGCTGAATAGAACCTCCTTGCCAGCCACAGCTACTTCTTAAGACTCCCTTTTGAGAAAGCAGAGAGCAAGGCCCGAATCCTGTTAGTTTTTCCCCTGATTTGCTGCCTGATCTGACAGGTGGGAAGAGAAGGTTTGTCCCTACACTTGGTGCTCCACAGGCTAACGCCCCCAACTACATAAGCATCCACGAGAAGGACACTTACTGTACCTCACTCTGTTTTCTCAGTAAATTCTTGATAGGAAACCTCTCCTTGCTCACTTACCTCCTATAGCAGTAGCCCCCCAGGGGGACTGTTTTTCCATTGGAAGAAAGCTCCTCAATGTATCCTAAAAAACTTAGCCATATTGGGACACCCAACTCAAGATGACCCAAGCTGAAAGGTAATTGTGGGATGTTCATTTTTCTAATGATATTTTTAAAAGCGACAGTATCGCTTCCCATTGTTTGATTGAGGAATGCAGAGATAGAATTCCGTTCCACATTAAAGTGATATTGCTCTTTATGGAAAAAGGTTTGCTAAAGAGAAACCAGAAACTATTTTTATTGCCCAGCTAGGAATACAAGCCTAGGTAGATGAGCTCTACATTACTTTGTAATCAAAAGTGAATCATAAAGAGCCTTCTTAATAGGCTTGCAATAGTAATCTAATTAGCTTTCTTATTGTTCGAGCAATTAATTTAGAACCAGTCCATGGAATTTTCCAGGCTGTGAAATGTCAGCTCCTGCTTGCTATTGATTTGTCAAGGGTGTGCAAGTCTGAGATGACCCATGCTGCACATGTGCAGAGGAGGTAACTACTGGGCAGCCATCTAGAGGGGGTCTTGACATCCCCAAGTAGGCCCTGGCCAAGCCAAAAAGCCTGGCAAGCTTTCTGACTTTTGCTCTAGCTCTCATCAGGAGCATTTCAAAAGTATGAATTGTGACATCACAAATATATCATGGAAAGTGGCCAAGAACTGTCTTAAGATAGATCCCAAATGGTCACCAATGATCATCTTTGGCAGCCGGGGGACTCAGGATATAGAATACAAGGCCTGAAATTGGGAAGACTCATCTTTGTGAGCAAATCTGGCCTCAGACACTGACTAGCTGTGTGATCCTGAGCAAGCCACTTCATCCTGTTTGCCTCAGTTTCCTCATCTGTAAAATGAACTAGAGAAGGAAATGACAAAAAAGCTCCAGTATCTTTGCCAAGAATACTTCATGAGGTCACAGAAAGTTGGTGGTGACTGAAAAATGACTGACCAGTAACATGAAAATCATCTACAAATAGAAGCTGCAGAACCACTAATTGCTTTGAAGTTAATAAAGACTTTATCGGCTTCAAACACTCAGTGTTTGGTTAGCTGCCAGGATGATTGTGATCACAGGCTCACTCAATAACCTAAGCTGGCAGAAGTTTCTACCTTTTACAAATTTTAAATCCCCAAAGAATTGACAGAAAAAGCTATAACCACAAATTGGTTTGCAATTTTCCTCTTTCTTCTCAGCAAGTCCAGGATGGTTATATTATGAACCTTGCTTCAAACAAACTGCTTCTGACTTTTATGGTCCTTTTGTGATCTAAATGGTGAGCTCATAAGATATTCCATGGCCGCTTCTGTTTTCAATTGCTTTTGCTGTGAAATGGCCTTCTGGAGATTTCTGGGGACCATTTCACACTTCTGCAGTATTGATTTGCTAAACCTGATGATAGGTTTCTATTTAAGATACAGGGGGTACTATATGAACAAACTAGGAAGCTTATGAAAAACACAGTCAGAGCTTTCAATACAGAAAGGTGGGGCAGCGCCACTGGGATCAGAACAATGTGGGGAGCCCCTAAACCATCGTCATCTTAATTTCATAGAGGAAGCAGTAGGAAAATGTTCAAGAAATGCCCTCTAAGAACGGCCAATGTGGTTGGCTTTAGCCTTTCTCCACCAACATTTTAGCAATTTTTCATAAAGAGTGAATATGTACAAACACTATAACCTGATTTGTCAGGGTGGCTACATGCAAGGGATTTTCATTCTGCCCATTTGTTCGTAGCTTTCAGCCCCAGAAATTCATATCAGGCTGGAATGTGAAAGGCAAGATTTTTCTGCCTGGGAAAGCCTCCTTGCTCAGCGCTCAAAATACTAACCTAGATATTTTAAAGCACAGCAATAAGGAGACAAAACGAAAAAGAAACAGACTAGTTAGAGGCACCTTGCTCTATTCCTGATTCCAAGGAGCTTTTTTTTTTTTTTTTAATAAAAGGGTGTGGGGTGAGAGACACACACAGGGACAGAGGAAGAGAAAGGCAAGGAAAAGGGAGAGAGAAGAGTACTATTTGTTCAAATATGCTATTTAAATAAGAACCAAACTCAGTTTTAAAACTCACTTCTGTTTAGTTGTTGCTAACCCATATCCCCCCCAGCATTTCTTGCCTCACTCACATTACTTCCAAAGCAGTCTTTATCAGAAGCATTTGTAGTAGTATTAATAAATGACTATGTCCAAGGTCCCTGTTCCTTTTCCTATAAGAAACCTATTACTTCTCTGGACAAAGTGAAAAGTGCAAGTCCCAGGTAGACTATAAAGAAAATGGCAGCTCAAAGGAGAGAAAAATAAGATGGTGATTAGAATTCATGAGGAAGCTTTTCCCCGATCCAGAGGTAAAAGTGATGCTAGAAGGTGTAGGAATCTGGAATAGAAACCTAGCAGATAAGAAGTGGAGCTTCTGGGACGTGAGCGGCCATATGGATTCAGCTACTTTTAAGCATCCAGGAAGAATCCCTAAACCATGCTTTCTCAATGATGGGCACTTGGGCTTTGAGTCTAAGAGGACATCCAAATTGATTCTCCTAGAAGCTTCCGTTTGAGGAACTAAAATCAATGACTTTGTATTGAAATGGAGTGCCTGGTTCAATCTCCAGGGAAAAGGGGTAGAGGTCAGTGAGAGCTGGCAGTGAGTGCCCTGAGCTGATTTCTGACAACTATTCTACTTTCTGCTGTGTACAGGATGCCTTCATCTAGAAATCATGGCTCCCATGAATATACTCATTTAAATTGTAAACCAGTTTGTACAGGCATTCAAGTCAACAGACATTTATTAGGCACCCACTCTGTGCAAAGCACTGTAAGAGCACTGTAGATGCAAAGAGAAAAAATATCTAGCACCTGCTCCCAAGGAGACTGGAGGTGGGGAAGAATAGTCTGATATAAGCCATAATATGATGGAGCAAAGGAGGAAGATATACGTCTATGAACCAGATTCAAACTTAAGTGGGAAGTGTGTTTCAAATAAATAAAAACACAACATGGATAATAGTAATTTGTGGTTTTCTAAATCATTATGCTGCTGGTGGGGATCCATTTCTCTTTGAGTTTGAGCTCACTGCTCTGAATTCTCTTCACCTAATCTAAGCTATTCCTGAACTGTGGTACTATGGTACCCAAAAAGGAACGTGATGCTCCAGATGAAGTCTGACAGAATGATTAAACAATACAGCATTTGAAGGTTTATAAAAGCTTTTCTCACAACAATTCTACATGGTAGGAAATTTAAATGCTATTATCCTTATTTTACAGAGGAACACTAAGTGACTTGCCCATGACTGAACATCTAGTAAATGTTAGAACTGGGATCTGAACTCAGGTTTTCACACCTTCAAGTATAGGATACTTCCATGCCTACTTTACTATTTATAGCTGGAAGTAGAGACAGTATAAGTGATTGGAACAATTCTATGCAGTCTATATATACTTGAGAGACCCAGTTTGGCATCTTCTTTTAAGAAAATATGAAATAATCCCATGATAGAGGGCTGTTTCCACATAGTCTATATAGAAATTAGAAATGAACAAGTTATTTCCCCTCTTAGAAGTGATCTTGGGGGAGAGGAGGGTAGTAGAAAGACACATATATTCTAGCTCTTCCCCCACAGCCCACAAAATACCTGTAAAAATCACTCTCAACAAATTCTAGAGCAGCAGAAGCCACAGAACAACAGAGTGAAAGAGGTTTCCAGCGAAAGGTAACCTGGAAGGCTGACAGGAAAGGTCTGTCTCACAGGATGCTGAGCAGAGTGGAGCCCAACCCTGACTGCACAGCACTGGGAGGAACAGGACCTGAATAGACCTCTAGGGCAGAATTCCAAGCAAGGAGGGTCCCAGATCCCTCAACCCACAAGTGACAAAGACAGCTCCAAAGGTCAGAGTGGGAGAGCTTTCCCAGCTAGGAGAGAAGGGAATGGGGTTCTCTCAGCATTGGCCCCAGGTGGCTGCAGAAGTGGGTGGTGGCTACATGGAAGCAGCCTGGGTCCACTGCCCAGGTAGCTCAGCTTAAAGCCTCTGGGGGAATTGAGCAGCTGATCTAAACCTCAGCCTTGAGCACAGTACTGGGGAGAGTAGAAACATTAGGACCCTCCTCTTGACAAAGGATTCAGAAGTCAAGTAACTGGCTGGGAAAATGCCTGAAAAAGGGGGAAAAAAAGAAGACCATAGAAGGTTACTTTCTTGGTGAACAGGTGTCTCCTTCTAACCTTTCAGATGAGGAAGAACAAGGCATACTGTCAGAGGAAGTCAAGGCCTCTGCCTCCAGTACCTCCAAAATGAATATGAAAGGGGCTTAGGCCATAGAAGAGCTTGAAAAGTGTGTCAGCAGCCTGCTATAGGAGAATCAAAAAAATGCTGAGAAAAATAAGACCTTTAAAAAAAGGCTAATTCAATTGGAAAAAGAGGTCCAAAAAGCCAATGAGGAGAAGGAGGCTTTAAAAAGCAGAATTAGCCAAATGGAAAAGAAGGTTCAAAAGCTCACTGAACAAAATAGTTCTTCAAAAGAGAAAATCGAGTTCAGGGAAGCTAATGACTATGAGATAAACCAAGAAGTTGGAAAGCAAAACCAAAAGAATGAAAAAATAGAGGATAATGTGGAACATCTCATTGGAAAAACAACTGACCTGGAAAATAGATCCAGGAGAGACAATTTAAAAATCATGGGACTACCTGAAAGCCATGATCAAAAAAAGAGCCTAGACATTATTTATTTTCCATGAAATTATCAAGGAAACCTGCCCTGATATCCTAGAACCAGAGGGCAAAATAAATATTGAAAGAATCCACCAATCACCTCCTGAAAGAGACCCAAAAAGAGAAACTCCTAGGAATATTTTGGTCAAATTTTGGTGTTCCCAGGTCAAGGAGAAAATATTGCAAGCAGCTAGAAAGAAACAATTTGAGTATTGTGGAAATACAATCAGGATAACACAGGATCTGGCACCTTCTACATTAAGGGATCAAAGGGCTTGGAATAGGATATTCCAGAAGTCAAAGGAACTGGAATTAAAACCAAGAATAACCTACCCAGCAAAACTGAGTATAAAACTTCAAGGGAATAAATGGTCATTCAATGATATAGAGGACTTTCAAGCATTCATGATGAAAAGACCAGAACTGAAGAGAAAATCTGACTTTCAAACACAAGAATGAAGAGAAGCATGAAAAGGCAAACAGGAAAGAGAAATCATAAAAGACTTTCTAAGGCTGAACTACTTACATTCTTACATGGAAAGATAATATTTGTAACTCTTGAGACTTTTCTCAGTATTTGGGTAGGTGGAGGGATTACACACACACACACACACACACACACACACAGTACAGGTTGAGTTGAATCAGAAGAGACGATATCCATAAAAAAAATAAAATAAAAATTAAGAGGTGAGGGAGGAAAGTACTGGGAGGAGAAAGGGAGAAATGGAATGGGGCAAGATATAACTCATAAAAGAGATAAGAAAAATCTTGTTCAATGGAGGAGAAAAGGGAAAAGGTGAGAGGGGAAAAGTGAAGCTTGCCCTCTTCACATATGGCTTAAGGAGGGAATAACATACTCACTAAATTTGGTATGAAAATATATCTTACACTACAGGAAAGTAGAGGAGGAGGGGACAAGTGGGGTGAGGGGGATGATAGAAGGGAGGGCAAATGGGAGAAGGCAGTAGCTAGAAGTAAACACTTTTGGGAAAGGACGAGGTCAAATGAGAGAATTAAAAAAAGGGGATACAGGGTAGGATAGAGGGCGATATAGTTAGTATTACACAACATGATTATTATGGAAGTCTTGCAAAACAACACATATATAACCCGTATTGAATTGCTTGCCCTCTCAATGGGGATGGGGAGGGAAGGAGGGAGGGAGAGAAGTTGGAATTCAAAGTATTAGAAATGAATGTTGAGAATTATTATTGCATATAATTGGGAAATAAGAAACACAGGTAATGGAGTATAGAAATTTATCTTGCCCTACAAGAAAAGAGAGAAGATAGAGATAAGGGAAGGGTGGTGTGTGATAGAAGGGAGGGTACACTGAAGGAAAGGATAATCAGAATGCAAGGTATTATGCGGTGGGGGAGGGGCGAGATGGAGAGAAAAATTGGAACTCAAAATTTTGTGGAAATGAATGTTGAAATCTAAAAATAAATAAATAAATGCAATTAGGAAAAAAAAAGAAATACCACACAAGGAAAACAAAAATAAAAAGATCACTGAAAAAAAAAGAAGTGATCTTGGAGGTCATTTTATTCAATCCCCTCATTCTACACATGAAGTAACTTGCCCAAGATGACACAGGTATCAGAGAAGGTCAAAATGCAAACCCTTTTCAGAAGACTTGTGTCAACCTCCCAGGTCTATGAGGCTAAGTGCTTTGTACATCCCAAAGTGCAACAGAAATGTGACATCATTACCCAGAATGATATGAACAATTCAAAACACTATTCCCATTTTAAAAACATAAGTATTAATTTGAGAAGCCTTGAAAATCTTTCAATATTGGCAGGCAATTTGTCTCTTTCCAAACCTAAGCTGTATTTCCTTTCTTGTCAAGACTGTATTGTTCTAAGACATTAGTCAGCCTTCTAGGTAATGTGCTGGAGTTAGCTGGCTTTGGAGTCTAGAGAGATTTCATTATTGCCCTTTGCCTCTAAGGAATTCTGTGAGCATGGTCAGGTCATTCATCTGCTTAGTGACTCTCAGTTACAGACAAGTTGCTGCTCCTTATCAGTGGAGGGGATTTCCATACCAATGAGCTCCACATCCACCTGGTACCTTTCTCTTTGATCTAAAGAGTTGCCAGGGTACTAAAGACTTGTGACCTGCCTTTGGCCATTCAGCCTGGATGAGGCAGAGGCCAGATTTGAGCCAGCTTTGTCTCCATCAAGTCATGCTGTCTCAAATAGAAAATGTATAAAAAGTCAATATGAAGTAATTTTGTGGAAGCATGTTCAGGAAAGGCCGTATGTCGGAGAACTATCAGTAAACAGACACTGACAAGAGTATTAGACTTGGGATCTGGAAGATTTAGGTTCAGACCCTGTCTCTCACACTCAACTAGTTGTATAAGCCTGGCCAAGTCACTTCCCGGTGCCTCAAGTAATTCCCTGGGATTCATGTACTAAATCATGGATGGTTTTGATGTGGGTCGGTGGTGTGAATTTAAATACCAGGCAGTGCTTATTTATCATGACGAAATTACAGATTATCAGATCTATAAAGAACATCCTAATAATAAAGAAGGAACATATACATGAGATTCGTTCAGTAACACTTACGTGAGTAATTCAGAAGTCATAAAGTTTACAAGGAAAAGCATGGCATATGTCCGTGGAAATAGACTACTTTTAACTATCTTTTCTATTTTTTCCCCAAGAGAGTTAAATAGAGTAAGAGGCAGAGAGAAATATGAAAAAAATGCATTAAAGACTCTGAAGGAAAAACCATACTCCAGAGAGTCCAAATGCTCAAGGTGAAATTATATAATTCCATTAGCCATAAACTAACAGTTGAAAAGCTTCATTTTCTCAAACTATTGTTTTTTAATAAATTGTGCTTGGTAAAATATGGAAACAGTTTCAGTGGTGCCAGATGACTTTCCCAGACCCGTTCAGGTCTAATTGCCAGACTTTGGGCCGACCAATACTGAAAAAGTTGAGGAAATAACATCTTCACTCTCTTCTATCTCTGGGGAATGGACAGACTATGCCTGCTAGTTCATACCCAGCATGGTAATGCCATCAGTTTTCAAGAGAATAATTTATTTAACCTCCAAGCCAAAAGAAATGTACCAAGAGATAGAAAAAGCAGAAGGTAGCTGCAAAAAATTAAAATATGCTGAAAACCAGTGAAAGCATCAATGATAGGTTATCCAAGATTTTATGAGAAAGTGCTGGAATCCTTTGAGCCAACAGTGTTTACAGTTTCCGCAATGAAAATTCTAATTTTGTGCTCTAATGAACACAAAACAACCCATACTCAACCTTGGCAAAACTTATAATGACCGTGTAATTGAAGTGACTTTGTCATATTAAAGAGAGTTCAGAAAATGGGAGGTAGAATGGTATGAGGTAAGAATGTGGGTTGGGAATCCTGGAATAGATGATCTGATAACCAGCCTTCCCCTTGTTTTGTAAGTAGGGGGCCATATTCACAAAAATCAAGAAACATGATTAAAACCTAAAGCTCACTCCCTCAAAATGAATAGACAAGATGTTCCATGTTTTGGAAAAAAATGGATATAGTGCTTTTATTTTAAAAATCAAAATAGATCATATTACAGATTGCTTCTGTTTCCAGTTTCTCCCAATATGATATAGCTACTACTATCTGATTTCTCTCCATAACACTCTTAGGATGAAAGGAAGGGAAAAGAGTATAATTTCCAGTTTAGATATCCAGTTTAGATAGTTACTTAGGCACATAAAGTGTGTTACCTGTTCACTGTTACAAAGTAATTCAGTGGAATAATCAAGATGAAATTTCAAGTCATTTGATTCTTGCTTATATTAACCAAAACCTCTCTCCCCCTCTCCCACTTTCTCTCTAGATTCTAGAGAAATGAGCATGATGGGTAGTTAGTTGCCTCTCCTTATTCCGCAGATTTTTTGCAGCTTCAATAGCTGCTCTCATTGGTGGCCTCTTCCTCCCTTCCCCACCCCTACCCCCGGCCTTTCTTCAGATTTCCAGCTTTGTCATGTCTACCATCTCCTCTCCCTTCCTTTTCCTAATGGGTTTTCAATGAACACTTTCTGTACCACAAGAAACTCCTCTGAGCTGTCTCCCAGAGTGAGGGATACAGGAAATTCAGGCCACTTGAAACGTTTCTCCATCAGAGAAGTTCATGAATGTGGATGCATGGATGATTTCTGTCAAAGAAAGCTTTAGTTGTACTCTGTCTCAGAGATTCCTTGAACAGATTTATATTAAACATCTGACCAAGCTTGTCTAAAATGGGCCACTCTTTTTCATAGAAGTAAGGGGCAAAGAGTAGTTTCCTGCAGCTTCTTTCTGATGCTGCTTAAAAATGGCTGCCAGTACTAGGAGCACTTGAAAGATGGCAGCAAATCCTATCAGGAAATCGACCAACAAACATTTATTAAGTACCTGTTATATACCAGTCACCGTGCTAAGGAGTAGGTGTAGAGTAACTCAGGATAGGGGATCCAAATCCATCAACAGAAAAGACTGAGTGTACCAAATTGCCAAATTCCTTACTTCTGGATGCTTAACACTGTTCGTCAAAAAGTATTTATTAAATACTGTGTGCCAGGCACTGTACTAAGCACCAGAAAAACAAATACAAGCAAAAAGAAATAGCGTTCCTGCCCTGAAGGTACTTACATTCTAATGGGGGAAGATAATGCATAAAAGTGAACTGAAGTGTGTGTGTGTGTGTGTGTGTGTGTGTGTGTGTGTGTGTGTGTGAGTGGGTGGGTGGGTGGTGGGGAGAGGAGATGGTGGAAAAATCAGAAACAAAATCAAGAAAGGAATGAAGTCATGGCTGGCCAGGGCATTGCTTCAAAATAGAAGTTCTGAGAGGAACTGACCAATTTGGGGGAGGGGGAACGTGGGGCACCAGGATGACAAGATCTTTATTCCTGAGCTTGGTACTACCCTGCTCTACCATTGGGCACTGTTTTCTACCTCTTGCCCTTCATCTCAACAATCCATGTTCTTCTTCCTGGCTTTCCTTTATTATGCCACAGTGAAGGGAAAAGCCTTGTACCTCAGTCTACCTGCTCAGAGCCTGGATTCTCCTCAGTCTTAGTCCACGTGAGTCCTATCCATGTTCCCATTAAGGGGCCACAAGGACTCCATTTTCCTTTTTGTTGCTGGCCATTTCCTTCTCTCTGATAATCTTTCAAAGAGAGAAGGAAATTGTGCTAACTGAATAAAATGCATTCACAAGCAAAGAAAACAGAACAGTTGAAATATAAACTCGAGTATCTTGGGTTAAAATATCTATAATGGAAGAAAAAAAGGAGAGTATTTCTCGTCTATGAACAATTATCTGGAAAGTAACTGATCAACTTTTTGCTGTACTTTTCCCATTTGCCATGGAAATGGTAAGCTGTGTCCTTTGTAGCCTCTGCTCATTACTTCTAATTTATGATAGATAGATGGAGATAGATGGAGATAGATAGATAGATAGATAGATAGATAGATAGATAGATAGATAGATAGATAGATGACTTGTTTGTACATTGTTGTTTGTGTGCTATCTCTGCCATGGGACTGTGAGCTCCTTGAGAGCAAGGCTGCCTTTTGTCTTTCTTTGTATCCCGAGTGCTTGGTACACACAGTGCCTGGAATATAATAGGGACCATGTTTATTGACTGACTGGTGAAACTTCCAGTTTGTGTCTACAAGGCTCCATGTGTATGAGGAAAGCTCACCAAAGCTTTCTCACAAAGGAACAAGACCTTTGTGTTCCAATTTTTTAGAGTGGCATCATCTAGGCCTTGAATATCTAATCAAATTCTGGTGATAGCACCTCTCAAGCATTCTATCACCTAGAGCTTTCTACATAATAACAATAGAACAGGGATCATGCAATACCTTGTGCATCATCAAAGATAGAAAAAAATGCTGTTACAATGATGATACATATATTTTGTTACACTGCATTCCCTTCTTTTGGAAATTGCTAGGCCTTACATAAAATAACTCTCAGAGGTCCGTGCATTTCATATAATGCCCTTTGATCCCTATCAAAGCCAGATAACAAAAAATAATTAATTATTAATAAAATTATTAAAAAGAATAATATTGTATATCCCCAAATGCAGCTCTTTGTTTTGGGGATTCATTTCATTTTATATTATATTCTGGATTCAGAGAATCTAGAAGCATGACTTTTTTTTTTTTTTGCTATGGTAAAAATTGTTGCAAGGATCAGATTATAGATGACTTTTTACAATGTTATTTCACCTGAAAGACAAATCCAATTCAGCACAAAGTTTCATTATGAAGAAACTGTTACATGTGATGACACTAGTTATTGAAAATTGAAATGAAGTGAGAGGATGCTAACACCATCTTGTGTGAGATTCTGCTTTCTTTGAGCGACAAAAAGAGCTCAATATACCTCATCATCTCACTTACGCCCACTGGGAGCTGGGCTGCAGTTCTATTGCAAGGTGGTCTGATTGCTAGACACCAAACGGATCAGTCATATATATGAGATACACACACACACACACACACACACACACACACACACATACACCACTTATTTCTGTGGTTAAAAAGCTTTGCATAGCTGATTGTTTCTCTTTATTTCTCTCAAAGTAAGTTAGCAGAGATGTGTGGGGTAAGTTTTTTTTTTTTTTAAAGGAATTAATAATCAGAACAAACCATGCAGTCAGGACAGGCCTACATTTTCTCTCTTGCTTCTATGGCTAATTTGTTCTAGGCTCCTAAGTACATATTTGCATGTCCTCCTTGGGGGGGGAAAGGGTTCGAGGGCCCTTCTGGGAAGAGAATGGCCTCAGCAGAGGTTTCCCAAGAAGGCTACACTGGAACCTTGTCCTCTGCTCGGTCACTTGATTAGAGCTTCTGCCGCTCTTTTCTCCTTTCATGCATAAACAAACCTTTTCATTTTACTCGCCAACTCACCTGTCTTCTTGAATCAAATCAGTTTCTAGTGCCTCTCTCCTCCAGCCTCTGCTGTCAATATCATCCCAAAGCCATCAGTGCCCACTGAGGTATGACTTCTCTAATGGCCTTTTCTTCCTCCCTCCCAGAAGCTAAATATATTCTGTTTACAATATGCTTAGTTTCCACTTGACAGGGTCAGGAAGTCAGTGTACATTTCTGAATTGAGGTTTTCTAGTTAGTTGGACTGCCCTGTGCTGTCAAGATATCTCCATATTCCTTTTCTAATTAAAAAGGCCAACAAGCAGGAAATGTCTGATGGATGAGCCAGGGCTTGCATCTGTAGCATGAGAGTCTCATGACTCAGGTCTGAACATACAAAAGGAAAAAAAATTCTGCTGAGGCCTTTTTAGAGTCACCATGTACTGCCCTTCTCCTACAATTCCATGCCAATATATCATATATGTTAGACACTAGAAGGGAAAAAAGGGCATAGCCTCCTCTGTTGTGATTATTAAAATATTTAATATTCATATTAGGAAATGCTATTTGATTACTGACTTGCTATCCAAAAAGGCCTCTAAAACATTCTAAATAAATTTCCCTAATATGACTATGTTTTCTGTCCTGTCAGAAGGGTTGCTAATAAATTTGCTGCTTGAATGAACAGACAAATTGGGAGCTGTACTGGCCTGGGCACAAGGGCACTACTGTCCCAAACTGCTTTGTCCCTATCTGAAGTTTCCTCAAGAGCAGGTTTTTCTTCCAGAGGTAATTTTCCAATAAAATCAGTCTTGATTATCGCAAGCACAGGACCAATCCCCAAAGAGGTATATCAGGCAATTCAAGGCAGGGAAATATTGTAGGAGGCAAAATTAAAACTGTAGCAATGTTATTATTTCTGGAAACATTATCTCAGTTTTGTTTTTTTTTGCTTTCCTTTTGTATACATCAGTGTTAAGTGACCGCATTTTCATTGATGATAGGCTATTCCAGAAAAGTACCTGGAACAATATAGGGTTTTATTCCTCTCCTTTGTTCTTGCCTAAATGCAAGGCCTGGTTTATGGCACAGTGTGTATTCAGAAGTTACTACTGAACTGATAAGAAGGTGTATGGCATCTGGCCTCCTTAATTCTAAATCCAGCTGGTAAGATTCACCAGCAATGCAAAGACCAAAATGAGGCCACATACATCACAATGATAGGAGAAGGAAAAAAAGAACCTCCCAAACACCCCTTCCTGAAAAGTTTGAGGAAAAAAAAATATCTTTTGGAATTTCTTGGTATTGGATTTTATGTTAACCACCTTCATGCTCTTGGAACAAAGAGAATCTAGAATGATCCTGTATTATAGTTTTATAGCTAGAATGGAGCTTAGAAGGCCATCTAGTCCAATCCCCCCATTTCAGAGATGAGACCCTGAGGTGAAAAGAGATGAAATTTCTTGTCTCAAATCCAGTAGATAGTGAATGACAGATCTAACATTTGAACCCAGGTCTTTTGGCTCCCAAATCTAGCGATCAAAAATTTTCCACTGTGCAACCATACTTCTTTTAATCAAACAACAAATCTTCCGCAGTATTTTGTTCTCCAATGGGAGCAGTACCTCTTCATGCAAGGCAAAAGTGAAGTAAGGGAAGACATCTGAGAAGTGTGAGATAAAGAGAGGAAAGGAGAATTGAGAGTTCCCAAGGTAACGGCCTTGGTTTTTTTTTTTTTGGCTTTGTTTTTTTTGTAGTGGAAGTATGAGTCAGGGTCCTCTTCTGAAAGTACTGAGGTGAGGTCATATTGTGGGAGACTTGAGAAGGGATGAAAAATTTTGGAAAGCTACTGTAGGGAAGGGGAGAATTAATTGATTAGTGAGATGTAAGGTTGCCTTGTGACAGTAAGGGCCCAGTGAAGATTATATAGCATCACTTTATAATGGGTCCCATCATATCCATGGCTTTCTTAAGCTCTGTTCAGAAGCTCATGAATAGAAATGAAGACTACCGATGGTGAGAGCAGCCCAAGTTTGGGTTTTGGCAAGCCCCAAATAGTGATAGGTAACAAGGGGCTGTAGTATAGAGTGGCAGTGTCAAACATGCCTAGGTGTGGCCAAACCAGACAAAACTGTAGTTGGGAAATATTTAACAAAATAAATACAAACACAATAAAATAGAAAATATTAATATGTGGTTTTCTAAGTCAATATGTGGCCTGCAGGGATTCTTATGTATATTTTAGGGCTCCAGTCCTCCTTTCTATTTGAGTTTGCCCTGGTATAGAGGATAAACTAATTCATCAAGGACGTGGGGAGACTGTAGCTAGTACATAAGGTGATGGCTTAGGAATGAACTGAAAGGGAGGAGGAGGAGGAGAGGTCATGGGGCAAATAATAGGGTTAAGGGCTATAAGGTAGAGGTAAAGATGGAATGATAAAATGGCTAGGATCATGTAATGGTGGTTTGGCTGATTCCTAGATCCCCTAAGATGGAGTCACCCATCTGGAAGATCCTAGGTGACTAGAACATACGTGGACACTCTATGCTGGTCTACCCCATGACTCATAGTAGCCTTTCCCCATTAGGTTTGTAACTAGAACTGTTGAATGGTCTGACTCAGCACCTGCTTGCATCTGAGGGTGAAGGACTTGGCTATGTCTATTTCTTTGTCAAGAGTTTATAAATGTTGAATTCATCTTTAACTCAAACTTGCAAAAAAAAAATAAACATCTTCAACATGGTTTTTGCTCACATTTCACTGCTCTCTTAACTAAAACTTTCTTCAGCCAAGTGTTCAACAAAAATACCTGGTATTCTATACAGCAACTCATTCCATATTTTACTAGAGGATATTAGGGCATTGCATCAGTTTATAACTTTGAAACTAAAGCAACTATATTTTTTCCCTAATGGATTACCTTTCTGGACTTCTTGGGATGGTTTTAAAACATTACAGTGGACCCTTCAAACATTTTCTTTCAGTTCACCCCCAAGACTCCCTCCATTGCTACAAATCAGTGACTCATCTTTTAACTTCTAGTCTTAGGTGCCTGAGTCACTGAAGAGTTAAAGTGACTTGCCCACAGCAACACAACTAGTTCGTGTGACAGGCCAGACTTGAACCCAGGTCTTTCTCACTCCAAAGCCAGTCTTTTGGAATTAGAAATGTTTAAAGAAAATTAGGAGTATGCCTATTGCATACCAAATGAGCTTGAAGGGAGATAGAAAACCTGAGAGTTGAGACATCTTCTGTAAAGAGATTCAGAAGTTCATCGTGGGATTTACTCTGATGCCCTTTACTTTACTGCGGCAGGGAAAAAAGGAACATCAAAAGGGCAAAAAACCTTGGTTGTTCCCTGCACCGAATCAGTTTCTTTTCTTTATCATTATTTTATTTTATATTACCTGAGAGTGTTTCTGAAAAGATAATTTGCAATTAATGACATCATAGGCCTGGCTACCCTTCCACAATGCCATCAGTGAAGAGATCTGTTTTCATCCTGTTGATTAGCAGGGCATTTTTTCAAAAGCAAAACTGTTATGCCTCTCACAAGGTGTCTGTTTAACTGAGTATTGGGCAAATTAGAATATAGGATCCTTGTGAGTGGGAATTTCTATTCATTCTATTTGTGTCTCCATTGCCAAGTGATAATGGCACATAGTGAGTAGATGATTCATGAATATTTGCTGATTAAACTGATAAAAATTCTGACTTACTTTAAGTGTAAAAGGGGGCTCATTGAATCATGTAGCCTGAACTAACGTGAGCTTAGCATGATATGGTAGTGCAGTCGTGAGGGACTTGACTGAATACTTTCTCATCGAAGACCAATCTGTTCTTTGTGATTCCCTAAGTACTCAGATCTTTGACGTTGGGGTTGGGACTGGAGGGGTAAGTGGGATGGATGTGTGTGTGTGTGTGTGTGTGTGTGTGTGTGTGTGTGTGTGTGTGTGTGTGTGCATCTCCTATATGATTAATAAAGCATGGGTGAACCTAGAAACATTGAAAGCGATGAGATGAATCAAATGAAGAAATACAACAAGCCTTGGGCCAGACTGAGAAGCCCTACGCTTACCAGCTGACTGTGTAAGTGGGCAAATTACTTCCTCTCTCTGAGTCTAAGTTTCCTAATCTATCAAATTAGGGAGTGGAACTTGATCACTTCTAAAACTCCTTCCTGGAGTGCCACTCTCCTCTCTCTACCCCCACCCTCATCTCTACCATTCTATTAAGAAGGAACTGCCTCCTATCAAAATGAGAACTGGCCAGTATTCCAGTTTCCAACAGTCATGGAGGTCAGACCACTCTTCACCCCGGGTGACTTTTAATTTGGAAGAAACGCTTGTTTTAGCCTAGAACAATATCACCACTACTATTTTTGGTCAAGTAGATGGTAAAAGCTAGGGATGGAAAAGACATTTACAGGCAATATGTTAGAGTGTAATGAACGGTGGCAAAGATGGCTGGAACCATCTGGATCCAAATATTAATTATCTTGACAACATTCTAATAAATACTATTTATTTTTTACGAAACCATTTACAGAAAGCTTGCATTACTTTGAAAAGGCCAGACCAGGGAGACTCTGGATTGTAGGGGGAGAAAACAACCTAACAACTAAAGAGTCAATAAAAAAAATTCTATGCCTCGAATTAGGAGGTTCCCTTTAATTATGGCCCCCATTCTAACTGTTCCCTTTTTTCTCCTCAACTTAGGGCTGAATGGAGACTCCAAGTCTAAAAGGATTGGGCTGAGGAAGACACTGTAACGTGGCAGCCATGTCTCATTAAAAACTAACTTAACAACTGAGACTATTTTAGAATATAGTATATTATTAGAAACCAAACACATTATACATTTTTCCAGAGATGCAAGTTTTTTAAAAAGCCAATTTTGTAGTCTTTTAACAAAACCTTTTTATGCAGAAGGGAGAGTGAACTGTTAGGGCACCTCTACCTGTAGGATCTATGGGCTTTATAAAGTTCCCTTTCTTGCATGGTGCACTTTTTGTGTGCAATAGTATTCTATAGCATTTTCTCTTTTGGGTTGGACTTAGTGCTGGGAAGAACCTCAGCGATAATACTCAGCAGGTATTATTAAGGTACCTTAAAGGAAACCGAGGCCCAGGGAGGTAAGGTGATGTGCCTAATTTGCTCAAAAGTGGCAGATCTAGGGAAGTTTTTCACTTGGTTGCTCTTACTATGACTCTACTGCCCTCGTTATCCCATGAGCAGCCCATGCTGTGCCCTAGTGATGTCATTGCTCTCTTGCACATGATTCTCATCCAAGTTATAATAGAATAATTGGGAAGGAAAGAAATAAAAGAAAAAAATGCAAAAGTCTACTTGTCCATTTGTAAGAAATTACATTAACATAAATAGACTCACTTGTTATATTGGTTTAAACACAACTTGAGACAATTCCAGAAATGAAGCTAGTCCTCCATATAATTCAAGTAGATCAGTTACCTTCTAGATTGGAGAATCTCAGGGGTGAAAACCTTGGGGACCATGTAACATAAGGACCTCCCTTATGGAGGAGGCTTATCTACAACAAGCCTATTTGCCTGCAATGAGAATTCACATGACATCTATGTGATGTGGGAACCCAATGATTTACATGGAGATAAACGAAATGGACTTTGAAGACTATCTAGCACTCCTAAGTTCTAGACCATCAATCAATCAGAACATTATGCATGAGCCACTCATTTTTTACAGAAGCAAGCCAGAGTTTTCCAAGTTGAATGAGTCTACATGCAAGGGCAGGAAAGATGGAGACCATGTCAGTAGAGTAGAAAAACAAGTGACAATTTTACACTCATGACAACTGAAGATATTTCTTTTTGGGGGAACAAAAGACGTAAAGTTCACTTCAAGTCAGCTTAACTGACTTGTGCAGGGATTTTAGAGAAAAGCAAATCACGTCTGCAGAAGTGCTCTAGCGCTTGACGGAAAGAAGACTAGGCCACATTGGGCAGAAGAAATCGCTAATCTTCCAGGCCTTGTTTTCTCAATGGGAGCTACTAATGATAGGAGAAGTGGCGAACATTACAACCCAAACGAAATTCTCTGATATTTTAGGAGCCAGGGATGCTATAATGTGAAAGTTGTAGCTAAATTCGGAAGCATTTCCAAAGACCTTGGGAAGCAATTATGCTTAAAGTTACACATATATATTGTTTTGCTTTTTGCCCCCTGAAGGAGCATTAAATGTTTCACCATCAAACACGTAGCATAGGTACATTCTGTGTTTACCTTTGCTAAATATGTGTGTTTATGTGTGTGTGTGTGTGTGTGTAAAATTTTAAAGAGACTATATTTAAAGTCTTGAATGATCTCCTTACATTAAGGTGAGAAGTTGTAACCCTGAAAGTATTGAAAATAGAGTGGAATAAGGTGGGGAAAAAGGCAGTCCTTCCTATCCTAGCATGACAAGAACACACTGACAGAGAGGAGTGGAGTCTGTTGATAGCCTTTGGGCTACCTTGAAATTAACCCTTGGTTAAATTTCAGGAGGTAATAGCAACTTAAATTAATAAAACCCTTTGCAATGGTTATATCAATGCATAAATAGGATGACTAACAAGTAACACACAATGTATGTTCCTTGTCAAAGATAATCTCATAGACACTGCAATGTACCCAGGCAATGTACACAGACCTATTAAGAGTCCTCAGTTGCTGGTTTATAAGATATTTCCTTCCTCAAACTATGTCTACGAAAATGTCTTTCATCAAGTAGGATTTCCTGAACACAACGTTGAGTGGTCAATAAATTCTCATTGGTCGGTATGCTGGTTTGTAATGGACGCAAAGAGAATGGGCTAAGAAAGTAAACCTAGGCTGTCATGGAGTAATTTCACATCTACTGCCTTTTCCTAATCAAATGACAGTACTTAATATAAATACATATTTGTGATATTCACCAGACATCTCTGCTTCTCCAGTGCCAGACACAAACACTCAATATTGCATACTCAAAGAAAGGGAACCCTGGAGATCTAGGAGGGATCCTTTGCTCTAGGAATGAGCATTATATAGTGACCAAGTAGGAGCATGCTCATAAACCTGAGAAGTATGAAGGGAGAAGTCTGGGATCAGGCATCTGCTACCTTCTCAGGTGGGAGGTGGGCCCTCACTAGGATATGCCCTCTCCAATTGTGGGATGGACTCAAATTAAGTTGAGCAGGATGGTTCTGTCACCCTTATAAAATTGTCAGTGCCTTGTAGGGGAGGTCCACATTCTTTGGAAGGTGACAAATCTAGGCACAGTTGTATGTCTCTGATAGACACACTTGGAGAAGGCCAAGGGAGCTCTAATTGTTGAGTTTGTTTCAGTGTTTCAGTGTCACCTAGAATAACACTCCTGCCACAGAAAGAGGAAGTGGCGCTTAATCTGGTCTCTAGATCTTTTCTTGCATAAGCATATTGAATGTTCATCAGTGATGCAGGACTGACTACTGGGAGACTGAGAGCCTCTGGTAATTCATTAACAAAACAAGAATTTTCTCTGCTGTCAGTTGGACTCAGCCTTGGTCAATAGCTGGGACTTCCAAGGCTCAGGTCTCTATGATTCTCTGATAGAAAGGCCCAGATGGTGAGTTGGTAACGTGAACCCAGGTGCAAGAGAGTGCAAAACCCCACTAAGCTCAACAGCTTTTTAAACCGCAGGACAATTCTAAATACCCAGGAGTTGGTTATAACTTGAGTCTGTTATCAAGCAGATTTAAAAATACACTAAAGTATAAAAAATAATCTCAAAAACTCCATGTTACTTTACTAATCCTTTGGTCAGTTCTTATCTCATGGTGTGGCTTCCTCCCCCACCCACCTACTTTTTTTCCTCCTTGTTATAGTCCTGAACTTGCTAGATATTATACAGAATCTTTCCTATGAATAAACAGTCATTAAAATAAACTTATTTATAGAAATCATTTCTATCAATAAGTGAAAAGAAATAAGAAAATTGGCACCTTCAGTGCACTTCTACACAAAGAAGATGGTCTAGCATTCAGGCATAAAAATGAGGCTACTCTGGGGCCTCCATTGGCTCTGGGCTCTGAGAGTTTTCTATTGCAATAGGGATGACTTTCTCTCTGGCTCACATCATCATGACTGAGGGCCTGTATTTGGGAGAGGGCTGGTCAGAGTTAGTGGTACACAGTCTGTGACTGCGTCAAAGTAGAGCACTAATGAGCCTACTTAGAGATTGAACCCATGGCCTTGAGCTAACCACTGAGCTATCTGGCCGCAGGAACACTGTACCAAGTAACTACTCTCCATGAATGTACAACTCCTGGGGACATGATATTGCTGGAGATGTAATAATATAGGAACTAGGCTGGTTCCTTCTTTTGGAAATGAAACAGCTGTCTAAATTTGTCTGTGGTAAAACACTGAAATCAGAAGCCACGTCAACCAAAATGACTAATGACCAACCACCTCTTTAAAGGAAAAAGAAATATTTCTTCAAGAGATATAGACCAGATGTTTAGAAAGTACTGTAATGAAAGGAGCAGTATGCTACTTGCTCACGACTGAGCAATATTCCAGAAAATGCTCTGGAAATTGGCCTCCGCTAGGTCACCTTTCAGACATCAGCAGTAGGAAAAGAAAAATCGAATTTTCTGAGCTTTTCATCACTAGAGCAGAGAGGCCTAGGCACATAGGTAGGTGCAAAACATTCCCACGTGGCTGGAAAGCATTTGGCACACTTTCAGTGATTTCCCTCTCTGTCAGATCTTTCTAAGGCTTGCAATTAAAAATGTAATCTTTTTAGCATGTGCAAAGCCCGCAAGGCCAGAAGTACTATTTGTCTAAAATGATTATAATATCATTTGGCAGCTATTCATAGAACGCACATGTTAATTTATGTAAACTGGGCACAACTCAGGGCGTTTGCTCATCAGGGATATGGGAAAAACCAAAGCAGGCCCCTGCTGATTAAGAGAATGTTCTATGGCCACAATTCAGGATTAAATCAAACTCCAGTGCCTGCCTGCCTCTGTGCTTTTTTCCTCCTCCTTGTCCTCTTCCTCCTCCTCCCTCTCTCTCTCTTTATAAGACTAAAATTATTTTTCTTTGCATAGAGATTGTTAAAATTGAAATATCTAACTGATATAAAAAGGAACTTACTTTGAAGGAATGTCCATAGGTTTTGCCTTTTCAATGTCCTGTGAATGAAAGAAAAATAGGCAATTAAGCAACATTAACAGTTACAATCTTCCAACTGATTACCAAAACCATCTACAGTATCAGAATGCTTCACAGCACTGTACTAAACGAACCGAAGCAGGCTGCCTCAGGAAACTAGACCTGGAGACAAAAAAACCAAATTCATCTCTTCAAGGGAATATTGTCACCCGCGCCAGGTCTGCCTCCAGACACTGACGTGACAGCACATGCCTGCATCTTGGATTCAGCAGGAATCCCATAAGTACAGAGTAGAAAGTACTACTTGGGCTATAAGCTTTGTCATGTGTCTTTCTTCATTCTAACATCGATGAATCTGATTTTGTAATGGGGGGGAGGGGGCCGCACACACAAAATTCTTGATGCATTTTGAGGTTGATGACATGAAATGACTCATCTGAACATTATCACAGATACCTCCTATGACCACCAGCCACCATGGCACTCCCATGGCCGTTGGTCCAAGGAGCATTTGTTTCCAAATTGTTTTTTATTAGCCAACACCGCAAAAGGGCAAAGGATTACCAAAAGCTCAGATCAATTCATATTTATGAAGCCTTTGAGAACACAGCTCGAATCATCTAAATGAGTTAATCTCTGGGCCTCTTGGCCTGCACCAGCTTGGACATGGAGCCTGGGTTCCAGTTTATTGGTGAATCCATTGATCTGTGTACAGTCCATTTATCATTCATGAAAAGAGCTAGTGATCTTCACAGTATATTAGAAGAAACAACTCAGATCATCTGTCAACGGCCCTCTTATTTCTGTTTCCCTCTCCACAGGGATTTCATCTCCTTCGATTCTTCTTGAATTAAAATGTTGCTAAGCAACACAGCTGGGGGCACTGATGGTAGAATGGTTACAGTCTACCAAAGTGTTTAAACACCTGGAGGTTTTTAGGGATGATTTCTCCTCCCCCATTTCTATAGTATAATTATGGCATCAGAAACAAATGCATAGATTTCTAGAATGCATTTAAGCTAAATAAATCATATTAATAGAAGGGGGGGTCGAAAAAACAAGGATAATATAAAGCTATGTCTTTTTACAGTGTCCAGGTAGCGGTATTAGTTTCATAAAGAGTCTGCAGGAGGGGGAGAGGAGATGAGAGATGAGGAAGGTAGGGAGGACCAGAGATATAAAGGAGAAAAAAGTAAATTTGTTACAGGGATTGTATTGTATATACTAGAAAATTAGAATATGGAATCATATTTAAGCATTCTTGTTCAATAACGTCATCCTTCTTAACCTAATTTCAATGTATCACATTTTGATTTTGGAATCCTACTTCTGCTTTGATGAAATTCGTTATTCTTGGACAGGGCTAGGGATTCAAGAATTACATGGCCTTCATTGCTGAAATTTGGCATTTGGTAAAATGGCAAGAAAGCAAGTGGAAGATACAAGTTTAAAATAAACAGGCAGTCTCTTGTTGGTCCTTGTAACACCTGAAATTTAGCAATATCCTCATGGTGGACAGGAAATCACTAATTCAGATTGTTTATCAAAGTATGTATTTCTACTAATGCAGTTGATCTTCCCAAGTGTGCCAAATGAGGTTAACAAAGGAAGAGCAGGACGCTGGGCAACATATCCATCACTCTTCCTGCTCTAAGCTTTTCTGCACATTCACAAGCCTCCTTCTCCCGCCTGCTGATACTGACTAGAGAGAAATGGTTTTAAGTAGCAGACCAAAGAAAGATAATACTGGAAACACTGAGACCAAACCTTTTCTAGCTCCTCAAATCTGTGAAAACTAGCTGGATTTTCCTCACTTTTTCTTAGAACAATTCAGGTTACTAAAAGTAACTTGGCACAAGATTCAAGTGTGTGTTCAATTTCTTTCAGAACAGAGAGACTGCATCATTGTGAGCATGCCCAATGACAAAAGTGGGTGTAGAGAAAGCTATCAAAGGGGGGGGACAGTGAAAAACTGGAGCTTTGATTAAGAAACATATCATTTGAAAATGCTATCTGTGCATCAAGCCAGCCAATTTGAGCTAATTATTTCCCTATGATCAGAAGAAATGCAATTGTGTTTTGGGCAGGTCCCTTTGAAATGTAGTCTTTTATAAAACCATTACAGGAAAATACTTCCTCTTCAAATGATTTTTTTCCTGGGTTGCTATCGACTCAGATGGTCTCGGTCGAGTCATTCCCTTTCCTTTAGTAATTAACTTTTCATCAGTTGGAAATTCACAGCTCTAGTTGGAGGTGTTCCTAGCTATCCTTCTCAAATCTCTTTCTACCCATCCCTTTTATCCTCGTGAAAGAGAATGACTGTACTGAGTCCATCCAGCATGCAGTTAGCTTTGCCCCCCCATTTAAAAAACAGATTTTAATTGATATTTTTTGCTTTTACATTGCTTAGATGACTCCCTGTACTCCTTTCTCTCCCAGAAAGCAACCTCTTATAATAAAGAATTTTTTAAAGGGAAAAATTTCTGTAAAATCATTTAGCACACTGAAACATTTTGCTTTTTTATGTCATATTCTGTAACTATGGACTTCCACCTCTGCAAAGCAGTGGGGGTGGAGGGATATCTTCTCGGATCTGTTCTTTAGGGCGAAGCTCATTAATTGTTATCTCACAAGATTCAGTTTTGATTGTTTTGTGGTATTCCTTACATTTCCATGACTGTAGTCATGTGTATGTTGCTTCCTTAGGTCTGTTTACTTCTGTTTTCATCAGTTCATATATAAGTCTTTCCATGCTTCTCTAGATTAAGCATGTTTCTTGTTTCTTATAGTATCATCATATTACTTTACATTCCCCTGTCAATTTGTTTGGCCAGACCCTAATTGATGGACATCTACTTAGCATCGAATTACTTGTTACCACAAGTGCTGCTATAAATACTTTGGCATATACGGAGCCTTTCTTTTTGTCAGTAACTTCCTTGGGATATAAACCTAGCTGCAAAATATCTGGGCCAAATGGTAGATAATTCCAAATTGCTTTGAGAATCGATGTACTAATTCATAGCTTCACTAACAATGCATTAGTGTACCTGTATTTATACATCCCATCCAATACTGTTCTCATCTTTTGTCATTTTTGCCAATTTTCTGGATACGAGGGGAAACTTCAGCATTGTTTGGATTTGCATTTCTCTTACTGCTAATGACCTGGGGCATTCTTTCATGTGAATGTCAATAATTTGCACTTCTTTTGAGATCTCATATTTTTAAAGAGAGTTAAGTCATTGCAGAGATGAGTGAAAATATCTTTTTTTTTAAATAGATTATTTTTGTACCATTTTTCTGTGGCCTTAAATGGCCAAAACTTTTCTGTATAAATATGAGGAGATTCGCTGCCCGAGACCATGGGTATTGAGGAGACAATTCCACACAACAGATGTGCCAGGATGGGGGATAGATTACAAATAAGTGAAATGATGTGATATAGCACACATAAACAGTCAAAAGGGGACCAACTGGAAATGCAGCTAATTGTGAGTTTAAAAACATGCGTTAAAGTAACAAATAGATTGGAATATGTAGGTAAGATCATTATGCCACTTTAATTGTCAGTTCTGGGTTTTGGTAATTTCTTTACTTCTTTACAGAGGATGCTGGGTGGTTCTTCTCTGAGGGTAGCGATCTCTACTATTAGAAAGAGACCCGACTACACCAAGGGACTAAATAATGCTCCTGAATTTTATGCTGTTCTCCTAAAATTATACTTAAAATGCAAGGTAGGGTTGCTTGATAAGCTTGATAAGGATATACTGGAGAAGAAAGTGAAATGGAGAAAAAGCTATAAATCACTTTCCTTATGGGTTTGAACATATATACATATATATATGTATTTGAGCATATATACATATATATGTGTATATATATATCTATATATGATCAAATAACATACCAGATAATGAAACATACCACAGATTCATGTAATGATGTAGAATTTAAAGTGATCGTTATTTCAATAGGGAATGTAGGCATCTTCTCCTTATGCTCCATACCAATGTTGGCTTCACAATGACCGTATCTCTGACAGCTTCTCCTTGTGGCACGTATTCTGCCTATTGTATAGCTAGGTGGTACAGTGAATAGATATGAGTGCCAGGTCTGGAGTTAGCAAGACCTGAGTTCCAATTCTGGTACACAGTAGGTGCTTAATAAATGCTTATTTTCTTCCTTCCTACTACTCAGCTCAGGAGGCGGTGAATTCCTACAGTCACCTGCAATTCCCTCCACATATCTGCCTAGGAAATCCTCCTGTTTCCTTGAAACCCAGCTCTTCCATGAGACCGTCACTAGTATTCTCAACTGAAAGTGATCTCTTGTTCCTCATACTTTTCATGGGATTTTTCTCAGGACTTATCTTGGCTCTCATCAAATACTTATGTGGCATCATCCCCCCTCATCTGTAGATTTGTATTGCTTGTAATCAAGGACCCTGTCATGTTTCACTTTCAGTATCCAGCATCAATGATGGTGCCTCACACAGCTTACTGCTTGACAAATGTGTATTGAACTCTGTGGAATTAACCATTCCTGAGTTCTCAGGCCTTTCTTATTAGCAAGGGCAGAGATCAGTGATCATTGGGATTGATGCTTTCTCATGAGTTCATCACAAATGCCTGGGACACATAATTCACTGCCACCGAGATGATCCTCACCAGCATAATACGTTTATGGAGAATTTATTCACTGACAATAGGGGATCAATCAATCAACAAATCTACTCTGTGCCAAGCACTATGTAAACATGAGGATACAAAGATAAAATTAAGCAACCCTCACTCCCAAGGAATTTGCATTTTATCCTGGGAGATTCAGATAAATATAAAGTAGTTATAAGGCAACCGAAGAGAGGAGAAGGCATGAGCAAGTTGGAAAGGGATCCAGGAAATGCCTCCTGTTTGAACTGAGTCCTGGAAGAAATAAGGGATTCCAGGAGGTAGAAGAGAGGAGAGAGAGCATTCTGGGAACTGGGGGTGGCCAGTGCAAAGACATGGAGATGGGAAGAGCAAGAACAGTTCTGAGCTACTGTAAGAATGCATAACGGGGAGTAATGCAAAGCTTTAAAAATTCTGAGCAGAGGAATTTCTATTCTGTCACAAAGATGATAGAAGCCACTGAAGGTTACTGAGAAGGGGAGTGATCAAGTCAGATGTGAGCTTTAGGGATATTACATTAGCAGTTGTGTGGAGGATAGATAGGTGAAGGGAGAAGAGAGAGTGTCAATACAGAAGCTACAGAATTTGGCAGTCAATTATATAGAGGGTGGGGCTGGCGAAGGGGGATAAAAAGTCAAGGATGGCTCCCAGATTGCCAATGGGGGTGACTGGAAGGATGGCAGTATTCTTGACAGAAAGAGGGGAATATGTCAAAGGAGAGGGTTGGAGTATAGACAATGAGTTCTACTTTGAAATGTTGAGTTTGAGATATCTATTGGCTATCCAGTTGGAAACATCCCATAAACATTTGTGGATGTCAGCTAAAAGCTCAGTGGAAAGAGTGGAGCTAGATATATAAATATGGGAAATATCTGCATCGAAATGATAATTGAAGCCATTCGAAATGATGAGACCACCAATTGAGAGTATAGAAAAAAAAAGAAGGCAGCCCAGAACAGAGTCTAATAAAACTGCTAAGGAACACAAAGCCATGAACAGGATCACTCCAGTAGTAGACTAGAATCTTCCCTCCAAAGAAACCCATTAATGACTGCTCTTTGGGTCTAGTCACCCAATTCTGAATCCCAAAGTACTAACCATAGCTCTACATCCGCTCCGTTAGGACAGCATTCTACCTGAAATCCGGTTATTAGAAAGTTCAGCCATGACAATTGCCTCATGGATCAGTCTGTTTCCTGGGTCAAAGAAGGAAATGAAGGCAAGACTGGTAAGGCCAACTAATGATGAATCTTCGATTTGCTACTTGTTGCCTGTGTTTTTATTTCCCTTTCTGGGCTTCAGTTTCTTCTTCTGTAAACTGAGAAAGCTAGACTAGATCATCTCTACCATCCTTTTCTGATTGAAATCCTATGATCCTGATGGGTATAGTCAGAAACAGAGAATAGGGCTTGAGTCACACTTCATTACACTAACCATAAAACTGCCCAGCCTTCACAGACAAAACCGATGAAAGCAGCTACAACGTCCCCTGTCCAGTGAATCTCGTCGATAGCATGCACACAAAATTCTTCTAAGGAAAAAACTCAAGAATCAAGGCACTTGAAAACTTAATATATAACTATGGGAATTTTATAAAGCTAATTTTAAGGGAGTCAAATGTTACCTAATAATCCCCTGATTTCTTAAGTGTGATCCTAATACAGCAGGTAGATGAACTCTATTAAGTTTCAAGAATAGTTTAGGATCTTCAGAATTAACCCCTGTTTATATCCAGATTTGATGAATTACCTATCTATCCCCTTCTGTGAGATATCATACAAAATAAATACAATTTCTTTCTTTTGCTAAATTACAAAAGGACTCAAAGGAGATAACTATGTTTTCTTTGTGGTGAGATTATCAAGGTGAGTGCTGAGATGGCCTGGAGATATTTTAAACCTTGAACTCATTTCATAAGTCAGTTTGTTTGGGTATTGGTTTTTTTTTTCCTTGCCATAATATTACTCCTGTCAATCACAAATAAAATGTGATTTTTATTATCATTGTTCTATATACATCCCTTATATTTTCACTCTAAAAATCTTTGACATTATGCGGCTTACATTACTTTATTAGACAAATGTACCCTGTTGTGCAGTGGCCAAAGATCTTTAACCGATGTCTCATAATAATGCATGTGCACAGGCCATGTCTATATGACACTGACTAAGTGGGTACAATGGGAAAGAGTTGGCTAGGCATCTAGATGCTTGCAAGGAGCTCAACTGTTCTCTCTTCACCTGACTGCTCTGGTGGTAAAGAGACACAACTGCGCTATTACCTAAGCAGGCAGTATTAGCAAAATGCATTGATCTACCATTGAGGCAGAAAAGCCTCAAACAAACTAATTCATTAATAAATGACCTCATCATTGGTGTATTTGGATGTACTGTCATCCGTAACTCTAGAATGAGTTAACTCACTTAGGCAGACACATTCTTAGAATAACTGTTTTATTGTTTTACTGAGCTAATGAAAGAGAGAGCTAGCACAAAAGGGATCTTTCTGCTCTGTGATTTGATTGGTTCTACTTTGCTACTTACAGACTATCTACATGAATCCAGAGCAAGGGGATGAAACAGGACAAATTCAGTCCATGTATCCAAGACATCATTTAGATGACTGAGTGTTTTATTTCTTCTTATACGTAGATATTGTCTGGTTTGGTAGGACAGCCGTAATCTACAGAAAGATGTCAACTGATGTATTTGATTCGTTTCCTGCCTAAAAAGGAGTCAGTGTCCTATATTCTAGTTTGAGTCTGGATGAAGTGAAGAAGTGGTCTGCCTTCATCTATGAAGCAGTCACCGGTAACAGAATGCTGCTTTCTAACCTGAAGGTGGTAAGTTAGGGATCCCACTTAGCTCTCCAGCCATGACCCAACACCCACTTGGAATCATGTGACCAGGACCATTCTTTTGGGTTGCAGCAACACGGAGTGGCAACTCAGAGTTGCGGGGTGGGGAATTACATAGATGCAACCTCCTACCAACCTTCTACTGCCTCTGGCATCTTACTGTCTTTCCCAACAAGGAGATAGGGCTCCTTGTCATCTTTAGGCTATCAGAAAAAAAGTGTCTAGATGTGAACATAGATAATTTGGGTTTTAGAACTTGTTCTTTTTTGTCTTCATGTGCATTTAAATAGCAGAGAAGGAATTTTTTAAGTAGCTAATATGATAACAGTACTGTCAAGTCCTTACATTTCATTAAGCACTGCTGTCTCTAAATTACTGTTCTGCTGGAAAGAAATACCTTTAGAGACATCTATTTGTCAACTGACCATATTCTTTAAACTCTAGACTAGAGTTTCTGCTTATAACTCACTGAAAAAATGTATTAATTGGCTTCTTTAAGAAGCCTCTTTCAGTCACAAGAAGTTTTCTGTTACCACTAATAATCCTAAGTGGAGTAAATATAAATAGAGCAGGCAAAGCTCATTAGAATTTACTTGGGGACATTTCTGCCCTCCATTAAAAATCTGGCATTCTGTCATTATGTTACACCAGTCACTGAAGAACAGGAAAATGGATTTGTGGGTTCCAAATGTAGGATTTAAATTATTCTTGCTGTAGGTGCCTCTTCCCTGGTCCTGGCTCCCAGCCCCACCTTTTGCTCCAAGCTGCTGAAAAGGGCCTCTCTTTCTTTGCTTAGAGAAAACAGGAGCTAAATGGTGTTAAAGCCAGCGCAGTTGTGGGGGAAAAGAAGTTTCTGTCCAGTTGAATCAGAAGAACTGAAAGCCTCAAGCACAGGGGAGCAAACACAAGGCCCTAAGGTTCCCTCCGATTCCATGAAGGGGACTCACAAGGTTGACTCCACAAGGTCAGTCTTCTGCCTCAGACCAAAGTCTGTGTAAACAAGAGTCAGAGCCTGCACGATGTACTTACCTTAGCTCCAATTCTGTCAGTTTTTCTAAAGAGTTCAAATATTTTCTTTTGTTCACAAGAGATAAATAGACTGGGCAGTTTAACAATGAGTTATACTCTGTTTTCTTTCCAGAAACCACCGTAGATGAGGGGGCGGAAGCCCTTGCTTTTTGCAGGTTGCCTCATGCCCTTACTAGCAGGCTGGGTCCGTTTAAGAGGTAGGCTACATTAGGCTTGGGCTATGAACCACAAATCCTAACCTCCAGATCTGAAACTCAAATAGCAAACAGAATACCAAGTCAAATTGCTACAAGCCCACTTACGCCAATATGGAAACTTCAGTCTCTTAAATTTTCTGGTAGATAATGGCACAGATTGTACAACTTTATTTTGTACAAGTTTATATTTGTTTTATCAAAGCGTAAGGGTTTGCTTAAACACAGCTGATACCACATTACAATGTCGGCTGAACTTGGCTCCCTGGTATGAAATACAGATTTAAAATTGAAACATGTTTGAGTAATGGTCTCATTTATTGAGAGGCACTAATGGCCTATATTCATTTCTTCTTCAGTTTTTATAAAATTTTGAGTTCCAAATTTTTTCTCCTTCCTATCCCTACTCCCCATCACAAGAAGCAATTGGATATAGGTTATACATGTGCGATCATGTAAACATATTCCCACATTGGTAATGACCTACATTTAAGGAACACCATCTAAAACAGTGTTTCCCAAACTAATTTGGCCCCAGGTCACTGCTTGGCTTGAAACATAACAACATAGGTAGTAATCCTTGGGGACTTGGGGATATGTTTGCAGCCCTGGGGAGGAGTGCTAATAGCCTAGAACAGGCTCTATGCATTGCCTTCAGGGTAAAGGGCTATTTTTTTTTGCATTACAATGCTCTTTGCTACATGTAAATAGCATTAATTGATTTTTAATTGGGTTCTTCTTCTTAGCCCCTTTAGGCTAGAACAAAGCTGCCCCTTGGTCCCATCTAGGGGTTACACAAATGACAACAAAAGAAAAGTGAAACATGCAAGAATTCCTTTCTGTAATTAAAGCATACACTGGAAATTAATTTGGACACTGGCTAACTGTTCCTGCTTTCTGTGGGCATGAGCCAGCTGACGATTGTTAAGCTATGACACCTTGAGCTGTGCTGCACGGTTATACATCTATGTGTATTCATGGATAGTCTATTATATGCATATCGTAAGTCAAAACATTTGGTACTAAAAATATCAGATCTAATTACAATGGAAAAATTCAGCGTGCAGTTTTCTAAACAGTGAAATAGTTGCCTGGAACATATTAAAAATCACATCATACAAGCCCTAAGCATTTTCTTATTAATCTAGTCTCTATGTTAATAAAGCAGAATGGCATACCCAATCTGGGGAATATAAAGGCCAATGTTATTCTATTAACCTTATATGTTATCCTATTCACTTTCCTGTCATTAATGAATAAATTAAAATTCCCTCTCTTATTATCTAATTGCCAGATAATTTCAGAATTACAATGGGAGAGTTTTCTTCAGCCAGCCTTCATCCGTCCTCATTCTGCTGGGGATTTCAATATGTGCCAATGACAGAGAAAACTGTCTACATTCAAAGACTTAGTTATTTGCCAAGTTATTTGTCAATGAGTTTCATTCTAAGCCATGTGCATTTTCTATAGCTCTGACAAACTGACCTCTCTCACTGTGTGCCCTAGCGATGCTGTTACAGAATTGCTGTTGGGTTGATAACAAAGTCAACGGACATTTAGCAAAACCTTGAGGAGGGATAACTGTGGCTGCTAAGAGTGATTATAGCAGGAAAGACAGTATGTTGTCAGAATGGATACATGTAAGTTATAGTAGATTCACTTCCAAAGTGGAGGTGGGGATGATGGGTAAATGGGCTTGCATCTTGATCTTTTTTCTTAGACTATGGAGTCAAGCTGTTAAGAAGTTATTATTTTAGACACACTAGAAGTAACTGGAACAGAACTTCTTTTGTATTCCTTACGATTTATTCCATCTTTTATCAGGGTCTAGTTTTGGGATATAGACGGTCCATGTTGAAGGTTGTCTCTCCTGCTCTCATTTCCATGGACACCTTTTCGGTTCTTTTTGCCCTCTCACAGTGTCCCAACCAGTCCTGCCCTTCTTTAGCATTTCCTCCCTCCAACTCCTTCCTACGTCACTGCCATCCCCTATCCTCCCCACATATTAGGTCGATCTTTTCTCCTTCCCTACCGCCTTTATTTCATTTGCCAATGAGAAATTGCTTTTGATCTTCTTTGACCAAATGCTTTGAAAGTTCAGTGTGCAAGGCACAGGCGGAAGAATCACCCAAGGCTACACAAGTTTGTTGTTGCTTAACGCTCCTCAGGAATTCATTTTGCAGGCAATTAACTGGTGCTAATCCCGGCCTCAAAAGGAAACCAGGATTAAATAGAAAATCCAGATCAAAACCATGGATTAAAATCAAATTGGTTTGTATATGTGAAATAATCAAACCAACACATGTAAGAGAAAGTCGAAATAAAGGGGAAGAACACAAAAAAATCAAATATTTTATGACATTTCCCCTTCTAAAGTGCTACAAATGTTAATGACACAAATAGCAAAGGTGTCATGATTCCAAAGACATTACATTGCCAAGAAGGTGACCATCTCCGAGGGGAAGAAGCTCTCCCTTAGGCAGAAGAAGAAAGGAAATCTGGTTAAAGAAAATATGATAGTCACTTCAAATACCATCTCCAGACACCACTTAGTAAGATGCTTTGTACTAAAAACTCATTTGAATTGTGCAGCTTGGCTTATGAGGCACAGAAACCATCAGCTTCGGCTGATCCTGGTCACCAGTGAAACACGTCTAGCCATATTTCTCATTTCTGAAACACCTAGTGAGGCCATGGAGAGGAGGGGGAATCTCGAGTTAACAAGATCTTGTTAATACTCCAAGTCCTGAGAAGACATTTTGGACAGCATCTACTGCTTCTGAGGCCCATGTGTCTGTGCATCTACCTGCCAATCTGGGCCTGTTGGGTCCCCAGAGTTGTACACATGGAGTTAGCAGTGACTTAGGAAGGCTACATTACTGCACTGTAATGTCTCATCCTGTTGTCCTGCATAAATCAAACATAATGAGCTTGTTCAGTGAAACATTCAGCAGATGTTTACCTGGTGCTGTGACTAGGCCATAGAAGGCTCTTGGGCCTGGGCCCCATGTGTTTGAAAGGCCTTTGGAATAGGTCAGGCTGTGGAGAGCTGGAAACTTTAAAGACAACCATTTTAATAAACCTGTCAATACAATTTCTTTGTAAAAAAAACAAAACAAAAACCATTTGTGACCGATTAGGTTGCTTCTATTGAAAGAGAAGCACCAGGTCTATCTCTTTAGATCTTTTATTGAACTGCAAGAGTGGCATCAATAACTGCTCCTCAGCTGAACAGGAAAATTGATTCCAGATTTAACCCTTCATTTTCAGGGTTCCCTTAATCACACATCAGCAGAAAGCAGACAGAAAAAGAAAACACAACAAAATCCAAAAGAAGAAAGTAGTAAGAGGCATCTGCTCCGGACATCACAAACTCAACATCCCCCAAATCCTCTCCTCTTCTTAACTTCCTGGCCTCCCAGGCGCTCAAGATCCCAACTTCTGTGCCATCCTGGCCGCCTCATTCTCTCTCACCTCAGGCCCAATTTGTCGCCAAGGCCTATTGCTTCTCTATTCAGGGCTGCTGCTGCTGCCAACTGCCCTGGTGTAGGCCCTCATCACCTCAGCCTTTTGGTTGATCACCCTGTCTCGAGGACTCTCTTCCCACTGCAGTTCATCCTCCACTTAACTCTCAAAGGGATCTTCTAATTGCAAGTCCATCCACTTCACTCTCCTCCTACTCAATGTGCTCCAGTGGCTTCCTGTCACCTTCAAGATCAACTACAAAATTCTCTATTGAGTATTCAAAGCTCTTTCCAAGCAGGCCTCCTCCTACCTTTTGAGTCTTCTTGTGGTTGCCTGTGCTCCTTTCTGTGATTCATGCACACTGACCTCATTGCTGTACCTTGTACCCAAGGCTCCTTCTCCCAACTCCTCGGCTTTTCACTGCCTAACCCCATACCTGGAATGTGCTTTTTCTTCATTTTCGCTTCCCATTTTTCTTCAAGTCTCAGAGGCTCAATTTCACCTTTTGAAAGAGGTCTTTCATGTCCATTCTGTACCCTCTATATATCTTGTATGCAAATCATTAAAATGTTGTCTCTCCTACTTTTGCCTTTCTTTCTATCCTTAGTGCTTAATGCAGCACCTAATATATAGTAAGCACTTTAAAATGCTTGTTGACTTGACTTGGATCATCCTGATGCTACAGAGATGCCAAGAAATCAGTTTCATCCTCATCAATTTGAGTCAGAAAGGGACCTTAACTATCACGTAATCCAACGCCCTTGTTTTACTGAAAATGACACTGAAGTTGGAATAGGGGAAGGGACTTGCCTATGTTCACGCAGGTAAAAGTGGTAGAGCCAAGTTATCTGGCACCATATGTAACATTCTTTCCATTTTATCATACTATTTCATCTTTGACCATTAGACTATCCAGCCTAGCTATGACTCACATGTGAATTCAAAGCATGGTAGCTAGCTTAGATTGCCTTGAAAATGACTATTGAAGAATAAGGGGTGAACATGAATTGGAAATCTAAGATTGCTTAAACACAATTCCCATTAATAGACTGAAAAGTGAAAAGTCCCATCAAAACACTCCTGAGGAATCACAACCAAAGACACATTAGAGAGGCTTACTAAAGAGCATAGAACTCATCTAGTCCAGCACCCTAATTTGAGGAAAAGGCCAGACAGAGCAGTTAACTTGCCCAAAGTCACACACTTAATATGTGGCTAAGCTGCTACTTGGACCCAAGTATCTTGCCTGCAAATCCAGTGATCCTCTGTTATCACACTTATTCACCATCACATTGCCCCCAGTTCACTCTCTCTCATCCACATTCTCAATCAGTTGCCAAGGTTTGTAGATTCTACTCCAAGTACTCCTGGCATGCATCCCCTTTTCTCCACTCACATGACTACCATCTAATCTCTCCCCTCCCCAATCCACCTTCCAAACAGCCACACAAAGCAATTTTGCTAAAGAACGCATCTTATCATGTCACTCCCTAGTTGAGAATCTTCAGTGGTTCCCAATGGATTCCTAAGAAAAAATACAAACTCTTGTGTTTGTCATTTGAAGACCTTCACAATCTCTCTTCATTTCACATAACCCTCTCCCCACAACATTATAGGCTGGCCAAACTGGCTTACTTGCTATTTCTTATACTCAACATTCCATCTCTCTTGCACCTCTGCTTTTGCACAGGTTTTATGTTCTCCCTGCCTCCCCTAGCCCCCCACCCCATTCCTGGAATCTTTTCCCTTCTCACCATATCCTCTTGCAATTCCAAGGCTTGGCTTGTGTGATACCTCCTAGAGCATTCCTCCATTTATTAAGGTTTCTCCCCCACCCTGAAATTAGTTTGTTTTTATTTTACATTTTATTTCCACAGCAGGATGTAACCACCTCAAGGGCAGGGACTGAATTCTTTTTCTCTGTGTATCCCCAGAGCATAGCACATGGTGTAGGTACTTAGTAAATGTAAGGAATGTTCCGGTTAATAATTCATCCTTCTATTCCCAATACTTGGCACAATTGTATTCCTCTTACACAGTGGACACCAATCGGTGTCTGCAGAATTGAACTGAAATTAAAAGAGCACTTGGAAAAAAAATTTTTGAGAAACATGATTGATATCGTTTTCCTAGGGGATTGGTATAGAGGCACTGGCTGGCCTGTAATTCTAGCCTCTGGTTTGAACCTCACTGGTTCCAAATTAGTCAGAACACAGCCATTAGGAGACTCAAGTTCATTCCAAGCCGATTCTTAACACAAACCCTTCTGTTTGTGTTAGTTTCTGTCACCTGGGACTGAGTAGACTAAAAAGCTATCATGCATCCGTAACTTCATCCCTAGGCATCACAAAATGAGAGCTTCCCAGTTCAGGTTAAAATGTTTTGGTTTGGTGTGTGTCTGACCACACTCTGGCTCACCCAGGGAGGACATCTTTCTCTAAGACCCAACAGCTTTCAATGAAGCAATAACTGTAGCTTATATTATTAAACAGCACTTTCAGCTAGGGGCACCGGATTGCTGTTAAATTATCTTTTTTGAGAAAAAAATCTCGATCCAAAGAATGGTTTTTAAAAATTGGATGCAGAACAGAAAATATGAAGATGTGCCCAAACTTGTAAATGTTTTTGGAGTGATATCTTCTTGACAAGTAATAATATGCATCTATGACTTTGTAGATAGGAACTGCGAAAGGCATGAGAAGATAACATTTCCTTTTAGAGGGGTAGTAGTTTATTCCGTTTTGTTTGCAACCCCGAGCTCTAAAGCTGAACATTTGGTATCTTTAATTTGTATATGATAATGTTCCCATTCCAGCCTCGTAATCCGTTTAGACATTTGAGGGAATTTGACTTAGCATTTAAACGCATCTTAATTGCTTTGTTGATGTTTATGCAGATGACCTGTATGCCTGCTCAGCATGTTTAATATAATTTTTGATGGGGGGAAGTGGCAAAAATGTAAAAGGCATGGGACCAAAATGCCAAACTGGAAGCCTGCACATTTGGAATCTGGATTTGTCTTTCATACATGGACTTGAAACACTCTCTTGAGATCCTTGATACATAGAGTTATAATATTAAAAAAGTATTTGGAAAAGAGAATGTGTTAACCAAGTTGATATTAACTTGTTGGCAGGATGGTGCAATAGAAAGAGTACCGGATCTGCAGTGGGAAGGCCTGGGTTCGGATTCTGGCTATGTGTGTGACTTTGGGGAAATCACTAAACTTTTCGGGTATTCAAGTTTCCTCCTCTGTAAGGTGACATGTTTGGTCTAGAGAAGGTGTCAAAAACATGGCCCATGGGCTGCTTTGCAACACCGCCAGTGCCTCCAAACCAGATTTAAATGCAACTGGGAAATATTTAACAGAATAAATAAGAGGCCATAGAATAGAGATGATATTAACATGTGGTTGTCTAAGTCAGTACGCAGCCCACAGGGATCCTTAATATGGTTTAGTGGCTCTGCTTTCTATTTGAGTTTGGCACCATTGATCTAGATGATATCTAAAATTCCTTTCATCTCTAAATAGATGACACTATGATAACGGATTCATGCACTGGAGTCCTTGTAGCCCCCCCTCCCACATCTAATATAAAGTCAATAGTCATTTTCCAAGGCACAACTTGCAGTTATACCAATGGAGATAACAGACTACCCTCAGAAACAGTCTAACCATACGTTGAAACCAACAATACAACATGGTGGTAAACTTTAGACAGTCACAATTTGTTAACTGTTATCAATTGCATGCTAGAGAGACTTTGGATATGGACTGATTACTATAACCTGACTGTAACTGATAGGTCAAAGATAAAGGGTATGTACTATTTGGCATTTCACATCATCATCAGGATCATAAGAAGAGTTAGCACTTATATTGTCCCTATAGTACCAGGCACTGTACTAAGTACTTTACAAATATTCTCTCATTTGATCCTCACGACAACCTTCAGAGGTAGGTGCTGTTACAATCTTCATTTTACAGGTGAGGAAATGGAGGCAGACTGACATTAAGTGCCTTGCCCAGGGTCACAGAGTTAAGAAGTGTCTAAGGCAAGATTTGAACTCAGATCTTCCTGAGTTCAAGTCCTGTGCTCTATCAACCATACTAGCTCGCTGTACTTGATGAGGGCAGCAGTCTATTTCCTGTTAGCAATCTATCTCCTACCTCCATTCCTTTGCATAGGCTGCTCCTCAAGCTTAGAATGGCCTCCTCATCTTCACATCTACTGGTTCCTGGACTACAGGAAGCTTTTCTCGATCCTACCAGCTCTAAGTGCTTTCTCCTGACTCAAATCATCTGTGTATATATAGTATTATAAGCTACTTGAAGGTAAGGACAATTTTTAGCTTTATCTTAATATCTACTAGTACATAGTAGGCACTTCGTAAATGTTAGATTGTATTAGATTGTCAAATGACACATTAATTTATGAATGTTAAGAGATACAAAAATTAATAAACAAAACTTGCAATGTCAAAGGTGACTGTCGATACAAGTGACCTTTTAATTAGATTTCAGTTTATAAATATGTCGGACTTAGAGAAGATGGAAAGAAAGCACATTAAGAGAACTAATTTAAGGTGCAGCTGTGCTGCTCTCTACTGAAATGGGTTCAGGAGAGCAGCACAAGGGATCCTCTAAGGATGAACTCACAGTGACTCTGACAAGTTCAAATGTCAAAGGTTGGAAGGGATTGTTATTTCAGATGGCAGAGAGCAAATACAGAGAGAGTGTGCATGTCAGAAAGATCTGAATTCAAATCTTGTGCCATTTTAGCAGTATGGTTATGGGCAAGTCCATTAGTGCCCTGGGCAATTTTCTAACACAGTAAGTTAGGGAGTGGTCACGGATTTGCATCAGTGTGGGAGTTTGCACAATGAGAGGGCTCTACATGGATGCAACCATACGTGTCCAAGTGGGGAGTGAGGAGGAGAGGAAAGAAGAGAGATGGGAAGGGGAGAAAGAGAGGGAAAGGGAAGGAAATTGACATGACAGCAAAGGAAAGGCAAGTTTTGAGCTTGTATGACTTGGGTCATTCTATTAGCTTGTGGAACTAACTGTACACTGGTGGAGCTGTTACATTGCAGCAACTCTTTCTGAATGAGAATGGAATCAAAGTTTTTATTGGCAAGTTTTCTTTACACCTTCTTCACAAATTGTGCAACAAGTTAAGAATTTGATATTTGCTTACAACCTTTAAATACTTATGTAAAATTTCAATATAAAGTCTACCTTCAAGATTGTGGTTCATTATGCGAGGAATTTTTCTGGTAGACATAGAACTTCACTGCAATGCAAGGACTTAAAAAATTCCCAATGGACTCTTGAGGCAAAATGCCTTCCATATCCAGAGAAAGAATTATGGAATTCGATTGCAGAATGAAGCAGATCATTTTCTTTTGTATTATGTTTTGTTTTGTTTTATGATTATGTTTCTCCCATTCATTTTAATTCTTCTATGCAACGTGACTAAAGTGAAAATGTATTTAATAGGAATGTATGTATAGAACCTATATAAAATTGTATGCCACCTCAGCGAGGGAGTGGGGAGGGAGGGGAAAAAATCTAAGATATATAGAAGTGATTGTAGAACACTGAAAACAAATAAAATAATTTAATTACAAAAAAGATTGTTGTTGTGGGGAGGTCTTCAGCTCATGTGGAAAAAATGGCCTGTCCCTTTGTATGCCTTGAAAATCAATTCCATGTGAAAATTATAATAAATTGCAAAAACATCATAACCATAAGACAAAGGATTACTGACTCTCCTACTCTCCAAATAATTTTGGCCTTTACCAAAGACCCTGAAATATCAAAAGTTCCAGTGTTTGGGTGAAAATGTCAGTTCTTTCCATTGTATTTCTTGGTCATAATGGCAAATATTTATTATGCCAAATATAAGAAAGGACAATGCCATGAACAAATCTTCAGCAAAAGAATTTTTCACTAAAATGCCATATAAGAAGTCAGAAAACTATATGATATGGATTCTGAATTGAGGTCTCAAGGGATACATCTGGGAAATGGGAATTCATGGGTGTAAGGTACTGAGTCTCATTCTCAACCAACAAAAAAGTCATGCCTCTCACATACTAAGAAAATAATTATAACTTAACTGATTTAAAAGTCTCTATTAAATAACGATGACCACTCTTGCCCCTACTGTTTTCTCTTTCCTCTGTAAAAAGCAGGGTTTGGAGAGTTCCAAAAATCTATAGTTTCAAAATTCTGACTTCTCTTCTCTCCCTCTCAGACCATCCCAGTCCTGCTCCCTCCCTCTCCACATTTCCCCTCCACTCTCTTCTTGCTGCACATCATACAGACAAGTCCAAGTGATAACAATGTGACTGATAGCAAGCACTCTACCTGCTCATTTTCATCCTCGTCGCTGCTGATTTTCAAGTCGTCTTCAAGCATTCTACAAGAAACAAACAAACAAACCTCAGAGTTATGTTCTTTAAACATCTTTTCTAAATTGATTAGTAATGGAACACATCCCTTAATCATTCAATCAGCAATCAATAAAAATGTATTAATGGAATCAACAGAACATAAATGCGGTTATATGGATTCAAGTGTATATCAGCTGCTTGGTTTTTTGATCTCTTGTTTACACGTAACACACAGTTTGCATACACTTTCTACCTACAAAACCTGAATCTGGGAGGGATGGACTAAATGCATTTGGGATCTCATCAATGTGGGCATTTTTCCCAGCAACTCAGATCGTGTCCCATCCATGCCTACCTGCCCAGTATGTCCTACTTTTCATCAGTGTGTTGGGAGTCTTCCTTACTTTCTCTTGATGATATAAGAGTATCAGCAGAAACTACAGGATTGATTGCTCTATTAAAAATTTTCCTTTACAAAAAATAATATTTTATCATCTCCAGAGACAGTCCATGCTTTCTACACACAGAACCTCTTTCGTGCATTTTGGACAGCAATTTTGTTGGCAAGGCATTCAGAGTTAAGGGACTTGCCCAGCTTCACACCCATAATAAGTGTCAAGTGACTAAGGCCACATTTGAACTCAGATCCTCCTGACTCCAGGGCTGGTGCTCTATCCATTACACCACCTAGCTGCCCCTGAACTGCAATTTTTGGCTGATATGGTATCAAAGAAATGTAATGGGCTTATGTTGGAGACTGACCAACAGCTTAAAGTACTAGGTTCTCATGGGCTAAGGGTAGTCATTCTAAATGAAAAACAAAGTATTTTTCATAGATCAGCCTGTTTAAAGCCTTCTGAAACTGTCATAAAGAGAAACCATTTAGAGAACTTCAATTGGTTTCTAAGTAATTTGTCTCATGGTGACCTTTGTTGTTGGACATCTTAGTGGGCACCAAAGATCTGGTCATAAAACCATTGGTCATTAACCCCTGGATATATGACAGATGTCTTCCTTTACAGTCTGATCTATTGATGTAATCCTGTGCTATACATAAGAAATCCTTCTCTCAAAGGCAAGGAAAGCATCTTGAGAAAATATAAGTATTTTCAATTTTGGTAAAATAAGAAAGCACTTTCAAAATTATTTATCGAACAGATACCTTTGTTTCCATGGGAGTATCATTTTTGGTGTCACCCACTATTGGCAGACAATCCTTTGTGATCTTTTTCCATAATCCTTGGTCATGGCAACAGATATAAAAGCCCATATCATTATTGGGTTGTAGTTAAGACACCCAAAGACAGGAAGCATTTCTTTAGTCCTGCCCCACTTACTAACAAGTCAAAGAGATTTGATAACCTAGAAAGATGTACCACCATTTGGATCAAGCTCAGCCTATTTCAGCAATGCCACAATTGAGGGGATTCTAATACCTGGATTTCTCCACAGTACTGAAGTCATATTTAAGAACAACTTAGAGTAGGTAGGACACAATCTTTTCCATGGCACTACTCTGCCTCCCTCAAAAAAGGAAACTTTCAAATTGGCAAATTGAAAAAAAATCATATTCATGATTCCATTAAAATTAGGAAAATAACCAAGAAAATTGGCCATCTTGTAAATCTGCCAATAAAGTATCTGCTATTACCACTTTCTGCTTTGTAAGGACATGGCATATTTACTGAGGTCTGAAAATATAAGACGGGCATAAAATATGATTGGTAGGAAAGACAACTGTTAGAGTTTGTTTCAGATAAACTACATTTCCAGGATTTATAAGTTCCCTTCAGATAAATAATAGATGCATAGAAGACCCAAGAGAAGGGAAAAAATTGTGTCGTGCTGTTTCTTTAGCCGTTGCAAACTTACCACTGCAAACATATAATTCATTTCGGCACACAAAGACGAGAATTCAAAGATTAAAAATTCAGATGCTTCACTAAGAGATTTTATTATTCATTTTGCAATAATTCAATTGACAATATTCATGGAGCACTGACTACATATGAGATACTATGGGTCAGCTTTCTGGGGTCAGTCAACAAGCATTAAATTATAAATAAATATAAATATAAATTATGTGCTTACTATGTGCTGGACGCTGTTCTAGGTGCTGGGGGGAGGGGAGGAGGGTAACATGTGGCTCACTTTTGAATTGGGAAGACAATACGCAAATAATTGTGCAAGCAAAGCTGTATACAAATGGAAGGAAACCCTAGAGGTAAGACATTAGCAGGAAGGCTACAAAGAGGAACAAGAGAAGAGTTTGGTTCTCTCCTTGATTTTCTAATCTAGGAGGGATAAGACAAGTTTGTAAACAACCAAGTACAAGGGAGAATGTGATTAATGCTAGAAGAGTGGCATAGCTCCATTGTAATGATAGCTTAGGAGAGGGAAAGACAGTGGACATGCTCTTAAGCAGACTGAGGAGGCAGTTTCATGAAAAGAGTGGCATTTAATGAGGCTTTAAATGACAGGTAGGATGTAAACCAGTTGGAGGGGTGTGGTGGGTGTGTTTCTTAAGGAGGATCACACCTGGTGCAAGGGGCAGCATGAGCAAAGGGTTCTGTAGAAGTAGGTTTTTAGAGTCAGCCAGATGGTGTAGTGGATAGAACACTGGGCCTGGAAGTCAGGAAGATCTGAGTTCAGATCCAATCTCAGATACTTGCTAGCTGTGTGACTCTGGGCAAGTTACTTAGCTTCTCTTTTCTTTAATCCACTGGAGAAGGAAATGGCAAACCACTCCACCATCTTTGCCAAGAAAACCCCACGGACAGTATAGTCCACAGGATAATAAAGAGTCAGAAATGACTGAACAACAACAGGTCATGGGGAAACAGTTTGGAAGATAGGTCCCTAGAGTATATATGGGAAAGTAGTCTCAAGGAAAGCTGGGTAGCTAGGTTAAAGGCCCTTGAATGTCACGGTCAGAAAACATGCTCTAACAATTTTAGTAGATCCTGGGTACAATGTAGTTTCCAGTAGAGTTGGAGTTATGAGTAGGATAGGGAGACTGGGATTTGGACATGGGCTGAGGGTAGGCGGAACTTCAGCCAATTTTTCCTTTGTCTCACGGTCCTCTACCAGTCTGACTACCATGTCATGGCTAGTATGTCACCATGGCAGTGCACTCCCAGGGCCTGCCTACCTTCCCCTATCTTTGCACCATAGTGTTTTGTCCTAGAGAACAATTTTAACAACTGGTGGTCTTAAAGAGGCACAAGCTACCTCTTTTTCTACTCCTAGATGCAAGAATTTCCATTTATATCTCAAAATATAACAGCCATTTACCTCACTAAGATTTGAAAGGGATGGTACTTTCGCTATCGAGGCAGCATGATACTATGAACTGAACACTTGTTTTGGAATCATACTCACTATGAGACCCTAAGCAAGTCACCTGACCTCTGTGTACCTCTAGCATCTCCCTCAGATTTACACACTACATAAGACAGGTTGCAGCAGGATTAGCAGAAAGAGCCACAGCTAGGATCATGCAGCTAGTGTTGTATCTGAGGTGGGATCTGAACTTAGGTCTTCCTGACTCCAAGGCCAACACTCTAGGCTCTATTTCATCATCTTTCAGGTGTCTCAGGTGGATGTAAGCACTAGATTGAGAAGTGGTAGCAATATTGTGAAACTGCAAGAAAATCTGTCCATCTACCTGACTGCAGAGGGCTCTGTAAAATAAAAGATTATGCTTATCAAATATTTTCATAATCAAATCAGCTCTGTCACCGGACCTGAACAGGACGTGTCAAATTACTCCCTTCCTAACCTCGCTCAATAATCCCCTCCCTGGCTGCCCATCCCTTGCCTATATGTAGCATGTTGAAGTCAGAGGTTGGCTTTGGCTTTGTACTTGTATCCCTGGTGCTTGATACATTATAATCACTTAATACTTTTTCACTCATTCTTTCATTTTTTAAAACACTAAAAGTTGTCCTTTCATTTTTCAATTGGACGAAAACAACCAAACAAACGACCTTACTTGATTCATGTACATCTATTTTAAAGATTTTTTCAGGGTCTGGTCAAAGTTTCGAAATCATTGCTGCTAAGGTCTATAGTTTGTATAACACTGCGGAGATGAAAAATACAGAAAAAAGTCCCCAGGAATGCCTGGACAGCAGGATGATGCAAAGGTGTGGAGGATAGCTTGTGGGTTAGGATGGTATAATGAAGAGCAGTCAGGAGATTGGCTTCTAGTTTGGGGGCTCTGTGACAGTGGGCAAATAATTTCAAAACTCAACCTCATAGCTTATTTGACAGCCTTTGAAAAAGATGACAAGGCAGTATGGAGTAGTGGTTAGAGCACTGGACTTGCAATCAGTTACTAGCTGTGTGACTCTGGGAAAGACACTTTAACTCAATGTGTCTCAGTTTCTTCATCTGTAAAACAAAAGAGTTGGACTTGATGGTCTCTAGGGTCCCTTCAATAATACTATCCGTTGATCCTTAGACAGCAATTATATCTTTGCTTAGTTGTTACTTTTATAAACCAAATATCCCCAAGTCCTTCAACCATTATAACGAGGTTTTTATAACCCATCATCATTTTGGACACCCCACTGCATTACATTCAGTGTATTCTCAGTGTATGTACCTCTTAAAATGGAGAGAAACATGGCTTGGCTGGAGGGGGGCAAAGTATGCTAGAGAATAAAACAAGAGAGAAACTGAAAAGGATTGAAACTGACCTGGAAAAAAGAAGAAACATATCTGCTGTTCTAGAATAAAGTAGGAAATAAAATGATCCTTAGGAGGTCCTAAATGTAACAGGATAAAAGAAGCCACTTCAAAGGGTACACAGGGACTGTTTAAACTTGTAAATAAATACTTGCACTTTTTGCATTTTTGAAAGAAATTTATATTAGCAGCCTGGAAGTACATATGGATTTTAGATGCTCACATTCATTTTTTATGCAAAACAAAATGCTACAGCAAATTGTGCCTAGGCATACTATAATCCATGTGTATTTTGTTCTTGTGTGCATTATGGATTAAGTCATCAGGACCAAGGATCATGGATTTAGTGCTGGAAGGGACCACAGGGGTCATCAAGTTCAGGCCCCTCCTTTAATAGATGGGAAAAATGAGGCCCAGAGATATGAAGGTACTTGCTTAATGTTACACACACAAACAGGATTTGAATCCATATCCTTTGCCTCCAAAGCAATGGTGGTGTGATGGCTTTCTTAGAAGCCCACTGACAATGAAATTCGGAGCCTACATTTTGAAGTTTTCCACTCTCACCCCAGAGGTAGACTTTCAAGTAGGGATGATCTTGCTCATTGACCCAATAAACCAGGACTTTTTCTGAGTGGGAGAAGATGGTAGTGGGTAGTGGGGAGGGATTTCTTATTTTAGTCAATCACTATGTACAGTGGGAGCATCAACAGTGGAGGCAACAAAAAAGAAAAAAAAACCTAGGACAAGATAGAAAAGTCAAACTATGGTTGGGGTGTAATTATCAAAATTGATCCAATGATACTCTCCCTGTTCTAGGCAAGTCTGGAAGTGTGGGTAGTCTAGCAATGGACTGAACCATTACCTAACCACATGACCATGGGAATAACCCTTTCTTTCTCTGGGAGTCAGTTTCCTCTTCTGTAAAATTAAATCACTAAGGTCCCTCCTAATGCTGATGTTCTATGATTCTCTGATTCTCATTTCCTAGTTTATTCTACTACCCTTAGGCCTACATCTCTGTCCCTCAAGAAAACCAGGCAATTCACCTTTTTTGGAAATCTCTTGAAGATAATGAGGCGATTTCTTTTCTCTAGTCTAGTTATCCTAAGTCATGGAACAAGGGTTATTATATCATATGTTGCTCAGTTCTTGGGTGGTGAAGGGAGGAGAGAGCTCAGGAAAATCAAGTCTCAGAAAACCTCCTCAACAATGCAGTGGGGAAAATATTTTTCCCTAACATCCTGCGAAATCTTCTACCCCGACCTAGGCATCAAAGAGATCATAGCAATGGTCCACTCCAGGCTTCAGAACCCCTTCCCATAAGTACAATAGGCAAGAGCACATCTATCCTGGTTTGGCTGTGGAAGATTACCTATGCAGGTAACTGAACACAAGTGGTCAGTATTGAGAACAAGTGTGTGCTATGGATGGAAGCTCTGAAAAGAATACATTTCTTCCTTAGTTACATCCTCCTGAGTGGCAAGTGTATGTATTTGTGCATGCCAGTGAATGTTAATAAGTGTGTGTGTGTGCGCACACACGCATGTGCATGTGCACACCATGGGGGTGGGGTGAGGAACAGAGAGAGGATACAGACTTTTTCTGTAGTAATCTGGCTTGAAAAAGGGATTTTAATACTCAGCACCATTTGCTTTTTTATCCTTAGAATATTCTTAGAGTGTCATTTCCAATTTGACTTGTATTAATAAACCTTAAATACCAAACAGGTAAAAGTCAAATCCTTGCCTCTTAAGGAATGAAAAGTAGTTTAGTGCCTCATTAACGTAACTACCACAATTTATGGTGTGTCATTCAGAGGAGATCCCAACATATGTCTCCCATATAGCTATACAGCAGTATTCATCTATACCTACGGGCATAGACACATGAACATAAACGTAATTGCACAGGGATACCTACTTCTACCAGGAGGCAATCTTTTCACCTTTGAACTGCTCCTGAATCAATCCTAGAAATTTCCCACAATTCCAAGAGTTTGATTCACTAGGCATTCTACTAAATTTGTTTTTCATTTTCTGGGTACAGTTCTGTATGTTACAGAAGCCTTCTCAATGTACAGTAAGTCATGTTATCATGCTAATGCTAAGCTGAACAATGGGATTCCAGTGTATTACCAGAATGCGTTATACACACTGAGGCACAATTTGATCATTTATCAAGGTTTTCCTGTGTGAAAATATCGAACACTGGATTTCCCCAGAGTTGTTCGTAACACAGTGGACAAAAATACAGATAAACAAAAACAAATCCTAGAATAATTCCAAATGAAAATAAGGATCTTTTATATTAAAGCATCCACTATATTAATCTGGAAATTCAACATTCATTCTTTTGTTGAAATGCATTCTATTTTTTGTGAAAAATATAATTTAAAATATAACAAGGACAAGGAAAGAAGGGACATACTAAGAGAGGAGAGAAAAGTAGGGTGGCTTAGAGTGGGTACAATGGGAAGAGCACTGGATTAGGAGCCAGAGGACATGGGTTCAAAATGTAGATTCTTCCATCTATCCCTTGTGACCTTGGACAAATCACTTCCTCTCCCTGGGCCTCATTTTCCTCATCTGTAAAATGAAAAGGTGAGACTAGATGTTGTCATCTAAGGTCCCTTCCAGCTCTATATGAGAGAGGAAAACCAGAGGCTATACAAATATTATCTTCTTCTGGTGCCTCAGAGTGGTATGGATGTGGCCCTGGGCTGGCTAAGGTCAGGAGTTAAGTGCCTCAAGTGGCCACAAGGTAAGACATTCTGTGGCAGGAGCAATACTTCCATAGCTTCTTTTACTACCTTAATGATTATTATCACTGCAGGTCACTATATGCTGGTAACCAATGCCCTGAAGATTTATGAAAATATCTCTTATTTTCCCAAGGGGCTCAGACACTACTTCGTGTGTTAGTCTGGTGACAAGGAACTTTCATGGCTGGTTTGCTCTCAGGAATATAAACACATCCGTTACATCAATCTCCTTAAATTCTACCGAAGGGAGCAAAATATCTTACTAGGAAGTATTTCATGGTGGGCTGTTGTACTGTGTGCCCTAATGCAAAATGCTAAACACAAGCACTAAGCCTCATAGGTCTTCCTTGTGATCAAGGCCAATATTTGAATGATGACTGTCAAGGGTCAAAGGATATCGCCTATGTCCACAGACCAGCAATTTTCCTTGGTTCAAATCTGTTTGACCCGACTGGTACCATGGCCTTCGATAGCCACAATATTTGAAGCGAGCTAATCATAGACTTTGTTAGGAGAAGAGAGCCTTGAGGAATGCCTGCAAGAGTTCAAGGTAAAATAACAAAACTTAACTCAAACTTTGTCAAGCACTCCCCACTCTGACAAGGCAAAAACCATTGGCAGATCCATCAGGAAAGGCCTTGGGAACTAGAATTCAGTTCTCAGACACCTAAATGTTTCAACTTCAAAGAAATTTGTGTTCTTGATGACACAGTGGACAAGCAGGATGGGAAACAAACATGTTGGAAGAATTCCGTGACACCGTTTGTTCTGATAATTACTCCAAGTTAAATAACTGTGACAAGTTGCCAAGGCTTCCAAGTGCATTCCTTTCATATAGGTAAAGACCAAGATGAAATGGAGAAACAGTTTCTATTTCCCCATTTCATAAATTATTAATCTTTTGAAAATACATCAGGGTCTTATTGATATTCACTTTGGCTGGCAAGCTTTATAAATGCAAAAGAAAAAATGTCTGTGAACCTGATAGAGAATGTGATCCTATTGTTTTAACAAAATGAGAATTGTTTTCCAAGGGGCTCCTGGATGTCTGTGCACATATTTTCCCTAAGTAACAGTATAAGGCGAATATTTCCCCAGAGAATAAAACATTTATGTTGATGCACTTGGCTACAGACTCACCTTGCCCTGGCAGTAATACAGACATTTTTTCCTTAGCATTTGGAGTAATGGGATTGAAATAATTTAACAGCACCTTCTGTGAATGTTAAGCATGTTTGCTAATATATTTCGTGTTTGCACAATAAATTTCAGTACATGGTACACTCACACTAATATTGAAACTGAGCCTGGCAAGTCATCTTATCTTCCTTTCCAAAAGCTTAACTTCCATTAAAGTGAGCTTCCTGTTGCTCATGGGCACACATGTGGACAGCTAATATGCTTATAATTACATTTATAAATATTAGAAATTAATACTGATGAGAGGTGTGTGCATGCATGCACATTATGGATCCTTGAGACTCAAAATTTCCAGATATCCTCTACAATAGCTACAAGTGATACTCAGCCATGGATAAGAAAGAATGGGTTTTCAGATTCTGAAATGCTTACAAAATTCATGTATAATTACAAAGATTTATTTATTGGAGAAATCCAGCACAATGATTATTTTAACATGCTCCTGAGAGGTTAATTTCCCAGGATCATAGAGAGCTAGAAGCAGCCTCAAAGATTATTTAGTCAAGCTCCGCTCATTTTCATGGTGGGGAAACTGAGGTCTGGAGAGGTTAAATGGTTTGCCTAAGCTCAAACGTGGAGTTGATTTCAAAGGCAGGATATGGATCCAGTTCTTCTGACTCTAGAGCTCTTGCCACAATATTCTAGTGTAAATCTCCAAACAAAACCCATTCCTTCATCCTATGAGAGTGAACATTCCAGGGATAGCCCAGTATGATGGCAAGAGTGTAGCAGAAATAGAACCTATTCACGCCTATCCCAACTTAGACAAAGGCAAGCCTCCTTTTGGGGGTGGGGAGTATTTTCCACCTTCTTTATTTTGTCATTTCTCAGTTATTTCTTATTCCTTCTTTCCCATATCTGTAGTGTTTTGAGGTTAACATGACACAAGACACATTCTTAACAATGTAGTAAGGTAGGTAGTTCAAGCATTATTATCCCCATTTTGTACTAAAAGTGGAGGACAACAGGTGCAGAATGTTGCATACATCGTCAGATGTGATCACAGAGTCAGCTCTGCTTAACTTTTTACTTCTAAAATAAATGAGGGTTCACTGGGCACTATGAGGTTATTTTGGAAACAACTATGAAATAAAAAACAAAAATCCCCACTAAAATGGATTATTTTAACTAATTAAAGAACTGAATGACCACTTGGCCATTGGTCTGAGTGAGAAAGGAAGGGCCTGTCAAGAATCTCTCTCTCTAATCCTACCTGGTAGTTTAAGTTCAAACCCCAATGCTGTCCTAAAGGAAAAGGTTAGAAAAGGTTACCTCTCAAAGGTAGGATGGGCTTTTTCTTTCCATTCAAAGTATAAAAGAAGTACTGAAAGCACTGCGTGCGCACGTGCACGCGTGCGTGTGCGTGTGTGTGCGTGTGTGTGTGTGTGTGTGTGTGTGTGTGTGTGTGTGTACGTGCATAAGGTGGAAGGAGGAGTCAGGGGGTAGAGAAGATATTCTGCTAATGAATTTTATAGGGTAATTCATAAGATGAGGTGAAATGTGACTTCATCTATTTAGTGAGAATTATTTGGAGGGAAAAAAAGAGTCTTCAGGTCTAATATGCAAACGATATTGGAATACAGGCTGAATTTTCCTCAAGTGAGCATACATGGCCGCTGTTCATCTACTGGTTAATCTACTTTTCCCACTTTGACACGTGTGATTAGGTATTTGGACTCCTATCAGGACAGAATCCTACTTTTCATTTCCTACGGTAATACAAATGCTATACCTCAAATCCAATTTAAATAGAGGTTCCCTTGAATTGAGAGATATTTTGCTTTAATCCTCTTTTGGTTGTTTAGAGTCTAACCTTCAAAATCTGAAATATGACTCTGTAAAAATGGTCACACATTCCTCCTTTTAATGCAGAACAATTACCTTCTGCCTTCTGCCACCAACAGCCACCTGTACTTGGAACTTTCTTCAACTAAACAGGAACCTGCTTCCTCAAGAGCATCAGCACCATTTTCCATTCTCAATCTGTGCATGGAAGCATGTTGAAAAGACCTCCAGGCAACAAGATCTCTCCTTCCTGCCCCCCTCCCCTGTGACTGTGGTGGTTATACAGGAGATTATGAAGGCTGCACATTCTAGATGGTTAGAGGTTGAGGTTTTCACCTTGGTGTTCTAACCACCCAATAATAGGGATTTCCCTTCCTTGACTCTGGCTCTTTTTAATCGACCACCTATCAGGGCCGGATTGCCTTGTAACTGTCTGCTGAGCTTTCATTTGACAGAGATAGCTGTGATTGTTAATAGGAGCTTTCACTTCTGCCCATTTAACTTGCCTTGGTTTGACAGCTTCACAATAGCCACCTTCCATCTAAAGAAAACCGTGATTGAGTAGAAAGGGCATGTGGGACAACAGCCTGCTCTGTCTCTCAGGCTCCAGTGAGTTCTTTTGGTCTAAAGTTCTACCACAAAGACAGAGAATGAAATACCCCAGGAAAACAAGATGGTCACAAGAAAGACTGGGAAAATCAGAACGCTAGTGCTTAACAGTAATGGGCCCTGCTTCTCAGAAACAATTGGGCTCAGCAGCAAGAGGAAATATTTGTATTCCTATTTCATGACTAAAACGCAGTTCCTTCGAGGAGTGGATGACTATGCTTTCCTTAATGTTTCCCGATGGCCAGTGATTGCATCTTTCTCTAAGTAAAAGATGATTTGAGAAGGTATCAACAAAGTGAGACCCAGGTCAGGTTGTCTCCTCTGTTAGATAATTAAATACCCCCAATCACTACCGTCTAGATATGAACCACAACTGCACTTCACATTTTCTACCTTCCTCTGGCCAAGACTGGCATATAACAAGCACTTAATACATGCTGTATCTATTATTGTATGGAAAAGCAGCACAATATAGTGTTTTTGAGGGCTGGCCTTGGAGTCAAGAAGACCTGAGTTCAAATCTTGCCCCTGACAGATATAAGTTGCCCAACCAGGGGTAAGTTACTTGACTCCTCAGTATTCCAGGCATCTCTCTTTCTCTCCCATGCTGTCTCTTTCAGATACCAACAAGCATTACGCATCTGTTCTGTGCAATCTATTATGCTGAGTGCAAACAAAACAAGCCAGAGTCCCTGCCCAAGGAGTAGGGGGTGATGCCACTGGAAACCAGATTAGGAATCTGCTAGCCTACCAAAGGCAGGCATTGCTTAAGCAGGTATATTTTTATGGTCACTGGAAATTTCTTATTTGGGAGAAAGTTGTCCACTAAACTAATACTATGTTCATGCTGGGATATGGGGAAGGAGACCTATTCTGCACTGACCAGCTACAATTCTGTTGAAATTGAGGACTTCTCAGAGGGTTCTGGTCCCACGGGTTTCTTGGCTGTAAACTGCATTGCATTGCCACTCCATGCCTTATACCACTGAGTATAATACTTCCATGTTTCTCCAACTAATGCCCAGGTAATGGGGCACTTATTTTCCAGTGATGTGAGATACTCTATCTTCTCCATCCTCTTCAACTAAAGCTGTCCATATGGCTTGAAACCATATTTATTATGCATTCAAAGTCTCATTTGTCCCTTATCCCCAGCACACTTACTTTTGCTTTTTACTCATTTTTCAGTTGTCTGACTCTTTGAGGTTTTCTTGGCAAAGATACTAGAGTGGTTTGCCATTTCCTTCTCCAGTTCATTTTATAGATGAGGAAACTGAGGCAAACAGGGAGAATTGACTTGCCCAGGGTTACATAGCTAGTAAGTGTCTGAGGACAGATTTGAAATCACAAAAATGAGTCTTCTTGGCTTCAGGCCCAGGAGCTCTACCTACTGTGTCACCTAGCTGTCCCAACATATTTGCTAATTCTTATATATTGCTAACTAACAATAGGTACTTTGTAAGCCCCAAAACTGGGCCAGGGTACCACACTGCATCCTGAGCCATCTATAGTTGATGGATACCTGGCCACTGGACCCAGCTGGCTCAGGAGGAGAAAGTGAGGCTGGTGATCTTGCACAGCCCTCCCTCACTCAAGTCATGTCATTTCCCTGATGTCATGGTCCTCTTTGAAAACAAAGGATTAATACAAGCATACTCCCAGGAAATTCTTTAAGACTGTAAACTATAATTGAATTTCTAGACTGGGAGTTTCCCATGTAGATTACGATATAGACGTTCAAACACATTCATGTTTTGTATATACATAATGTACATAATATGTAATATACCTACACTAATCACATGAGTTCACAAATATAAAACACTTTACAAACCTTAAAGTGCTATATAAAATGGTGGAGGTAGTTATTGTTATATGGGAGGCAGCCTGGCACAGTAGACAGCGAAACTAGAGTTAGGAAGCCTTCCTTAAGTACTTTGTGGCCACGGGCAAAGCTCAGAGCTCTTGCAATTCTCTATAGATTACAACTAAGTTGCTGATCTGTCTCAGTGGAGAGAGCTTCCATCTTTGTTTGGGCTTTTACCCTGATTAACAGGGCAAAACCCAGAACACAGAATTAAAAGGAGTTTATAATAAGTATATCAAAATAGTAACACATCTATGGATTAATCACTGGAGATCTCAGATGGCTTCCAGGTGTAGCTTTCATAATGAGATAAAGACAATTAAGATAGATACACTTCAGCAAAAGAGGTTGGACTCTTCCATCTCAGTCCCCCCCCCCTCCCAGTTTGCAGTAGGGCTACAAGCACAGATAGCACCAAAAAGCAGGTACTCCAGAAAACTGCAGACTAAGTTTCACTGTCTCCAATACTGAATGACAAACAGGGTTGGCAGCAATGAGTCACTGAGTCAACGTAACTTTCAATACTTGTGCTGCTGAAATCACCAGTCTAAACTCCAAGATACTTGTGTCTCCAAACACCTGCTGCAGTGATACAATATGAGTGAACCCAAAGGGGACAAAGCACAGGGTTTGGAATGTGACAATTTTAGAAAGGCTAATTCTAAAAATTTCCCAAGGAGTAATATTTACTTCAGTTTTCAATTCCACAGAAATGCAGAGTTTAAAGGAAAATTGCATTTGCGTAGAAACTAGCTAGTCATTTTTCCTGAATTTCTCTTAAAATCCAAACAATTACGATACGAACATTCTAGGAAAGAGATGGTAATCTATTTGCCGATAGGTAGGTGCCACAAGACTTCCAAACAAGGGGCCTTTTGGGAAACTAACTTTATAAGGTAGAAAATCACAAGTAAAACAACTGGGTATCTTAAGCTAGGTTGAATTCCAAGGTTATCTTCCTTCCCCATTCCTGTCCCTACTCCCCAGTCATAACAACTGACTGGTGAACCATCTGCCTTCACCGCCTTGGCCGATTAGGATGGGATGTAGCTGACTGAAGAATTAGATTTCCTTTGATTTCATCAACCTTGTTTGTTTCATTTTTATTGCTGTAAATATGAAATGGAGGTTACACTGAAGGGTATATTTTGCCCTCAGGTTTGTACAGACAATCCTAGCTGATGTTAAGGGGGCTTGCGAATCAGTAACCGGGCAGATTCTAGCTGCTGAAAGATATTGCACTGCATGGTTGAAATACTCCTGTGTCATTCGTGACTCTTTTTCCATAGCATTTCAAATTGCAGGGGTTAGAAACTGTCTGATGCCTGAGGCCGAGGAGCCCAGGAACCAAGACAGCAGCTTTTTATGTGGGTGCCGTTCTCTATATCAGTCTAAGAAAAAGCATCTGATAGATTCTCTTCTAGTCACTGAGCAAACAGTCATAATTGTGATTACATCTCCACAAATGTATCATTTCCCTATGTATGTATCATGTAAAATATCCCTTTTTTATCTATATATTTACATTTCTTTTTTAGGGTCTATATCTGATGCTATGTAATTGGGAGCTGGCATCTGGTTATTTCTGAATTACAAAATCATTTAACTACAGGGATACCTCACCACAAGGCCCACTGGGACTAAGGAATAATCCAAGTGGTTATGATAACTGTTTTATCCTAGTCATTCACAATTCAATATTCTCTCCTATTAAAATGTATGCTCACCCATTACATTCAGAAGGTATAGAAAACAAAGGATGGATTTCCTATTAATTCCTCTCTAAAATCATTAAAACATGAGGTTACCACAAGAGACCCACACTTGACAATCAGACCTTGGAGGCCATAAGGCAAAAAGCAAAGGCACCAGAGGTCATCTCTAACCAACATGAGGTCATCGAGGAGTTGTCCTGTTCCTTGACCAGGTTGGTAAAAATATGAGGTCATCATGCAGACACAGAAGCCCAAGTAGTCAAGAGTGATCACAGTGGGTTGTAGCCGGACACTGTGCCTCTGCTTCAGCAGGTTCATGGGACACTTAGTATGAGATTGTAACAGGAGCCAGGACATCTTTAAATGACTGCTGTAATGTGTATATTTGATTCTTTTCATTTTCATGCTGTAGAACTCTTTCCCCATAAAGTTACATGGTACCAGTCTCCCCCTCTCTATGTTGTACATCATGATATAAGAACCTTGATTTGTATCTTCCCTATTTTTTGTTTAAAAAATTGCCCACACTTGCAACTTCTACTGGTTAATCTCATTTAGCTGATACCCCTTTAATAATAATAATAATGATAATCCTTTAGCTGATACACTTTACTTAATTGATTCTAGAGAATGGTTTGTATATTACAGACATATAGTATTTTTAACTGAAAAAAACAGCTTACTATGGCTATTTTGGACTGGAAGATGCCCATTATGCCAGTCAGATGTCACTTTCATTTAGAAATGAGAAGACTGGAAGCCCTTGGTTACCTATTCATTCAGCCAACAAACATATCAAGTACTTACTCTATCTGGCGCTAGATGCTAAGCAATGGGGATGCAAAGAAAGGCAAAAACACTTCCCTGTCCTCAAAGAGCTCACATTCTAATGGGGGAAAGACAACATAACACCAACTATGTTTGTATGTACAAGATGTATACAGAGTAGATGGAAAGTAATCTTAAGAGCAGTGAAGGGGGAAGAGTCAGAGTTAGATTAGAAAAGGCATCCTGCAAGAGGAAGGTATGATTTCAGTATTAAAAGGAAGCCAGGATTTTTTATTTAATCCTGGAGGTAATAGGCAACCTTGGGAGATTTATGAGGTGGGGGTGGGGGCAGTACAGCGCGATATGCTCAGATCTATGCTTTAGGAAGATCACTTTGATAGCTGAGTGAAAAATGGCCTGAAGAGAGGAGAGACCTGAGACAGAGAAACCAACCAAAATCCTCTTCCAACAGTCTAGGTGTAAGATGAGGAGAACCTGCATCAGGATGGTGTCTGTGGGAGTAGAAAGAAAGGAAAATACATGAGAGATGTTGTGAAGGGAAAAGTGACAAGACCTGGCAACAGAATGGATATGTGAGAGAGGAGTCAAGGATGACAATGAATTGTGAGCCTGGCTTACTGGGAACATGGTAGTTACTTGATAGTAATAAGGAAGTTAGGAAAAGGGGAAAATTGCGGGTGAAGGACAATGAATTTAACTTGGTACACCTTGAACTTGAGATGCCTATCGGATAGCCAGTTCATGATATCTACAAGGTAATCAGTGATGTAAGACTAGAGCTCAGGAGAGAGGTTAGGACTGGATATATAGAGAGATCTTCTTGACTCAAGTAATTAATAACCATGTAAAGCAGGGATTAACAGCTTTAGATTTTCAACTTCTGAACCCTGATTCTTCATTGTTAGCTTTTCATTTTACAAACATTTCAATGAGAATTTGCATACTACTGTGCTGGGAACTCTTATGGGATAATCCATCACAGTCTTCTGAAAGGGAAAGAAAGAAAGAGTGAAACCCCTTGAAGAAGTTCAGAAATATACATCATCTTGATATAGTATGAGAAAATCTGCTATAGTTACTAAAATATTCTCATCTGTGTCTTGAGTTACTAATTATCACTAGATTAAATGTCAGCATGACTAAGTGTATACAATTCCTAGCTATACAATTATGAGGTAAGGAGGATTTCTAGGAACCCCAACATAATCACACAAGGCTTTGCTTAATAATGATCACAACTTAGCCAGAGGTTACTTCTTTGTCATGGTCCTTACAGTAAAGCCTTCCTCGAAAATCATGGAGCCCCTTTTCCCTCTTCCAAGGAATTCAAGTCCTTGGCAGATATCATCCATCCTGTAAGGAACATAGCATACTCCCTGCTACATCTACCCATTTCAAAGATAAAGATTAGCATGAACAGTCTTCGTATAATGTGAACACAGGAAGGAGTGACCACACTTTGGATAAGAATTTGAGTCCCACATCCCTTAGCTAAAGGCTCTAACAACTACAGTGGACTAAGATTAAAATAATAAAAAAGTTCTCATTTCTCCCCAAAGTAGCAACTAATCAGCAAATGCTCGGATTTCTACCAATGTGCTCTATTGATTCGTTGCTGCTTAGTAACGCTTTTCATAATTGACCATAATAGCAATTCTGTATCCTAAAATTTGTACCTGCCTGAATTGATAACTCAAGGAAAACTAACGCTTCTCTTTATTTGTAGCACAAATCAAACTAGCGGGAAGGCAGAAAGAGCAAGGTTGACATAAGCTGGTAGAGCTGTTGTTGCCTTGTCCTGGAAGGACCAGGTCTGTGAATCAGCAGGGGTCGAGCAATATAAAGGGCCTTTTCAATACTTGCCAACAAGGGTGCTAATTACTGGCAATTAGAGCAGTAGTATTTCTCCGTTCAATATCTCTCCATAGGCACTGGACTCAAATCACCAACTCCCTTTTTTTTTTGTTTTTTGAAATGACAATCTAAATACTCGCCATAGCAGTACAACCTGGGGATGGCTCCTGGTGTACTGTGCTACAAGCCAGGATAAGAGAGAGACTCTTTGGGCACCAGTTCAGTTGAGGATTCATCTTTATCGGTTTTGGATACTTGAAAATTCTACATCTTAGCTTGGACTACTTGTTCCAGCTACTCGATCCTTGTAACCAGGGATAAAACCACCCAGGCACTCACTTTTCTTGATTGCCCCAACATTCTGACACCTAAAGTTGAGGGAGAGGAGTGATGTATTGGTACTCAAAGAAAAGGTTTTGTTTTGCTTTGCTTTGTTTTTTAGAACCATGAGAGGGGGGTACCCGGAAGGGTAAAATGCTTCCTTTGGATGGGATGTGTTCTCTGTACTCCCTGTGTCCTTCTGTAAAGGCACCTCAATAATTAGTGTTTGCTAATGCAAATTAAAGTGCCCCCTGGTGTTTCTTTCTCCTATTATAATATGCCCTTTCCATCACTGGGACAGCCCAACACCCTTGCACCCTGCATCTTGTGATATTCTGGGCGGCCACAAGACGATTTTTATTCTTTTCAGAGCCTTTAGAATAGATGTGTTATCTCACACATATTCTGAGTTATTTTCTTCCTAAGGAAGATATCATGTTTCTTGACTAAAAAGGTTTTCTCCATGCCATAGGGACCATCATTTATTTTTCTGTCTTGACTCCTCTTGAAAGCCTTCAGTCATTTCTAAGGAAATAAGTGTATTCGCTGTTCCTTACAGAGCTCTCCACTTTTGCTACAAAAGGCATCATTTTCATATTATTTCACCAATCCTCCCAAATAAAATTAGTTCAAATTATTCAATTTGGGGCTCACTCATGTGTAGTGATATGCATCTATTTATCTCTTCCAAGAGACTTAATGCCATCCAAGCAGGTGCAAAAAAATCTTTAAAACAAAACTGAGATCTGACCGCCAACATCAGAAATAACTCCATTTTAACTGCCTGAACAGTGCAGACTTTGAATACAAGGGCATATTTCATTAGAGTTTCTGTGATTGTTCAGTTGACTTTTTCCAGTGTTTGACCTGTCAGCAGATGAGAGAGCTTGTATGGAAAAAAAAATTATAGTTAATGGTAGTTAATGGTGGAAAAACTCAATGGACTCCTTTCTTAGTTGTAATCATGAAAGTATTACATGAAGAGCTCCTAGGTTGTTCACTGAAAAGCGTCCACTTCCAGTGGAAGGTTACATAAAGCTTTATCTGATTGAGAAAGCAATCTGTATAAACCTACTTTTACGTTTTATTTGATTCTAGCCATTAGCCTGTGCTGGAAAGAATTCTAAAATATATGTCACAGTAGCAATTTGCTGTACTATGCCAAATTAATCTACATAAATCTATACCTGTTTCCAGGGCATTGGGATGGCAAAACCAGAACATTGTATGTTCATGGAAAAGAAAGAAAGAGATTCAAACAATTCTTGGAAAATTTCAATGCAATTCATGCTTTTTGGAGCAACCAGAATGAGTACTGCTTATTTTCTCGAGTGAAAAACCTCATACATATATTAACTACACTATCACCAAGATTTCCTATTTCCAATTTGAAAATAGAAATTGCATAAGAGGAGAAGCTCTCTTCATCTGCAGATCTAAAGCCCCTGGACTGGATCATGAAAAAGCTGGAGTTGGAGTTATTTTTTTCTTTTTTAAAGTAGTATCGGTTAGAAAATTGAGGCCAAAAGACTTGGAACTTTAGTAGTAGGTCAACTGGCAAAGTACAACTCATTCAGTATTCATATTTTTCTTTCAGTTATTATTACGCTCCCCTCCCCCATCACTGGTAATGACCTAGATAGCACAGACTTGATTATACTATACAGGACCTGGAGTTGGAAATCAGTATATCTTTGATTCTCTGCTCCTGATGTACATTAAATTTAAGGAGAAAAATGTTTTCTTAGCATTTTCTACAACAGGGAAAAATTAGCAAGGGTTGGCACACACACATAAGAAGTTTTATCCCTTGGCGTATTTGACATCTTGACTTCTGTGTGGCTGATTTTGTCATCTTTGTAGATGACACTATGTATCCATCCATCAGTTCTCAGATTGCTTCCTAGAACTCCCTGAACGTTTCCTACCGTACAGCACCTCACCAGAGGCATATAAAAGAACAGAGAAGCAAGGGAAAGCTCATCTCAAAGTAAGCAGCTGCCATATGTATGTTACTCTTGACCATAGTAGGTAAGTTACACATTTGTCTTTACCGTCAATATAGTTTCAAAGAAGAAACATGAGGCCACCTTCAGAATAGTTTACCAGTCTTCCTTTTATCGCCCTTTAAAAAACTACTCTGGCGTTTGGTTCTAGCTGACTTTCAACCTGACATCACATGCAACCAGGGAACAGTAAATTATGTTCATAGTTTTCCTTGACTAGATAACTAAGAAAATTCCCACCATAGATTAATTTATGGATATTTAGCTTAGGTGTATAGTTGTCAACAATCTTTCCATAGCAACCACCAGTAGGTGACTTCAAGGAACAGAAAAATCTTACAAACACTAGTCATTTTTTCTTAATGATTTCATAGAATTCCATGTTTCTAACCTTTAAAAAAATGTATGTCTCTTCTCTTGCTGAAATTTTTTTTATTCAATCCTGGGTATGTGTGTGTGGGAAAAATGTGATTTTTTTTCCAAAGAATTTATCTCAGAGTCACAAGTAAAAAAAAAATAAGCAAAGATGACGATTAATTAAGGGAAAACATCTCGGAAAAAAGGGCAATGTGCCCAGAAAGAAGAATTTTCAGTATAATATTTCTCCACAATATGAAGTATGGTTCATAAATAGCTTTCAAGTAAATCATATTCGCTGAACCATAATTTACTCCAAGAAAAAACCCTGAAGATGGAATATTATGAAGGGTGTTTGGAATGTGAATAAATACAAAGAAAATAAGTAATTATCCAAGAAAGAAATATCTATTTAATTTAACACATCTCTGACACCCATCAATATTTGGGGTGCTTTTATCCCAAATCACCCAATTATATACTATCAAGAGACAGATAATGAGAGTAAAATAAGATATAATGAAATTTGTAAATTGCTTGTATGTTGTATTTCATTATTGTTATATGTGACTGAAAGTGATGTTTAAGTAAATAAAGGAATTAAAAATGATAATTAAATGGTACACTGCGTACACTGAAAGACACTTTTATTTTTAACTCCAAAGACTGTCAAACCTGGCATTGCAGCCCATGCCAATCTGGCTGCCTTGCCTAGACAGGAATGCTCTTGATTATAGGAGCCATGCTAATGAGCAAGTTAATTTCAGAAGAAAGACAAATTCTTAGCCTTGTTTAGAACATGTTTTTCTTGTGTACTTAGCCATATAATGTTCTTATTTCTAGATTATTGACACTGATGTGTTAGGGGTGAAGTGGGGCCATCGAGTCATAACTATGCCAGTGGTTTCAAAGAGAACTTCTATGCAGATGACTGTATTCTAACTTAGGCTCCTCTTCTGAGACCCAATTCTGCATTTTTTTCAATCACCTGATTGACAGCTATACTCACATGTCTCATATGCACTTCAAACTCAACAACTCCAGAACCTAATATAGCAAACCAGGAAAATCCTAGTTCCTCAGAGAGGGAAGGCACTTGGAGGTCATCTAGTTCAATCTTTACCAAAAAAGCATGAATTTCACCTACAAAATGTCCAACACGTAATGGAGACCTACAATGGAGATTCCATTCCACTATTTTCCAAAGCAATCTATTCCATTTGGGGTCAGTTCAACTTGTTGGCAAGGTTTTCCTCTTTGCAACTTCTGCTTCCTGTTCCCTAGAGCTTAAGAGAACAAGTCTAATCCCTCTTCCATGCAGTGGCTCTTTAAATACTTAAAGGCAACGATTACACCATCACAACATCTTTTCTCCAGTTTAAACTGTCCCAGTTCATTCAAGTGAAAATTTTAGAGGATGTTTTCAAGTCTTATCACCATCTCAGACAAATTCCTCTGGAAGTGCTACAATTTGGTAATACTTTCTTAGAATGTGGTATATAGAGCTGGACATGATATTCCAGATCATGTGACCAGGGCAAAGTACAGTGATCGATCCCCTTTGTCATTCTGGACAGTATGCTTTTATTAATGCAGCCTGAGATATTGTTAGGTATTTGGGTGGTAATGTCACAGTGATGCCTCCCTTTAAGTTTGAAGTTCACTAAAAGCCACAGGCCATTTTCATATGACACACTTTCTAGTTATGTCTCTCCCCTCCTGTTCTTTAAAGGTTGATTTTTTTGAATCTATGTGCAGGACTTTATAACAATCTCTATTAAACTTCATCTTATTGATTTTAACCCCTTGTCCCCAGAGGTGGAGAACCTCTGCCCTTCTAGATCCTCAGGTGCAGCCTTCTGAGTCCAAGTTTTACAGAACACATCCTTTTAGTAAGGGGATTTGTTCTCTGAACTTTAGATTCAGTCACATTTGAGGGCCTCGAGTCCACAGGTTCTCCACCTCTGCTGTAGGATCTGAACACTCTCTTCCAATGTCTTCACTCTGCTTCCCAGGTTCATGGCACTTACAAATCTGATAAGTATGCTATTTGCACATTATTTTGATTTTTGAAGGCAAGTATTGATAAGAACAGGGGCACAGACAAAACATTGATGATCTCTCTCCAAGAAATTTATTTTCAGCCTAACATTAAAATGAGTTTGCATTTCTTGTTGGGGGGAGTGTCAATGGAGTAGGGTGAGCAGCAAAGGAAAGGCGACTTGAGACTCAACATTTGTTTTTGCTCTAAAAGATGGAGAGTGAGAGTTGACTTCTTACCTAAATTTGTGATAACTTAGGAGAGAAATAGGCTCTGAAGGTATTAGAATAATAAGACCCATGCTCTCTACCTTGGCAGTACTAAAAATAAATAAGAAAGATAAACTTAAAAATTGACTCTTCTTTAAAAAAAGCCTTTCTGGTCAATGCTGGTGGATCTCAGCATACTGTTCATGCACTTTCAGTACTGAAATATAGGAAACCATCTACTTTCAGTAAAACTGCTAGTAATCTTATGAAGCTGTCCAAAGGAAAAAGCATATTGTAGACTGATGTTGAAGATAGAAGATGTTTTGATAGGACAGCTAGAGAAAGGAGTGGGTGGGTAGTAGTAGAAGCGGGTATGTCTAGACTAGGGGTGGGAAACCTACTATCTTGAGATCACATGTGGCCTTCTAGATCTTTAAGTGCAGACTTTTGACTGAATCCAAATTTCTTTGCTCTGTAAAATTTGGATTCTGTCAAAAGACCTCACTTAAGGATCTAGAAGGCCACATGTGGTCTCAAGGTTGCAGGTTTCCCACCCCTAGTCTAGATTAACTCCAATGTGCATATGCTCCTTAAACCTAGTTAGATATTAAGTTGATATCTACACATGCAATTAGAACTAGATGACAAAATAATGTTATCTGATAACAGTTCCGCACACCACCATGTCACCTGAAATGTTAACAGAAATGAAGGAAAATACACGTGGTTTTGATATAAAATTTTAAGGCTCCAATGAGAGTTGCACATGATAGACAAGTCTACGATGTGAAAGGGATCATAATCAGTGTGAGGTAGGGAGAAATAAAGGGAGAAGGGGGTTCGTGTTATCATTGAGGATAGCGCTTCAGGATCACTGAAAATTGGCTCTACAGTGAATTCAAGGAGCACACAGAAAATACATATTCTATTTTAAAGGACTAGGATCTATGACATAAACAATTATTCTATAATATAGAGTTTATTCTTTCGTATTTCTACCTAAGGGCTACAGATAAACGGCAATGAATTATTTTTTTCATTTAAATAAAAGATTCATTTGTTATAGAAAGTTATATTAGAAATAATTTTAATACATTATTTAAAAGACAAACCTGTCACATTTTTCAAAAGGAGTCAAGGAAACAGATATGTGAAGAATTTTGGGCCAACTTGTAGAGGCAGCTGGGTGGTACAACAGATAGAGAGCCAGGCCTACAGTCAGGAAGACTCGTCTTTGTGAGTTCAAATCTGGCCTCAGACACTGGCTAACTCACTTCATCCTGTTTGCCTCAGTTTCCTGAAATGTAAAATGAGCTGAAGAAGGAAATGGCAAACTACTCCAGTATCTCTACCCCAAAACCCCCAAATAGGATCACAAAGAGCCAGACACAACTGAAAAAACAACTGAACAACAACGAAAGAGTTAGCACAGGGAAGGGGATAGTGACCGTTAACAAATACTCGTTGTGGGAACTTGGGGGAAGTCACTAAACCTCTTAGTGCTCCAGGAAGCCCTTGGAGACTAAACTACAGAGAAGTTGCCACCCTTCACTGACAGAAGGACTGACCTCACATGGGAGTGCCCAGTAGCAGTAAAATTGCAGGGTCAATTCCTATCCCTTAGTTATATGTTATTGGGTGGAGGGAAGTGTTATATGAGTTAGTGCTTTCATGCCATATTCTCAGAACAGATCCTTCCAAGGTACATGGAATTATATTTAGCTTAATATTTAGCTGGATCTTTGTAAAAATGAATTACTCAAAATGGTATTCCTTAGCTCATAAACAGAGATTTTAGTGTTCATCAAGTCTAGTCCTTTCATTTTACAGAGGGGGAAACTGAGGTTCATATACCTAGAGACCCCGCTGGGACTAGAACACCAGCATCCTGCTTCCTAATTCATTGCTACTTCTACCATATCACTTAGTGTGGAACTTTCACAGAATATACAATGAATACGTAGTACTTCTGAGCAGCTAAGCGAGTTCATATTTCAGGAACCAAGCGTCTCATTTCAAATACTAGACAAAGTATGTGTGGGGGGGGTGGGCGGGGGGGGGTCAATTTTTTGCATTAGGGCTTGATTAGCAAGATCCCAAATGCTCCCCATGTTTGCTCCACACTTCGCATTTGGGCCTCATTTCAATCTCCAAATGGTTATTGCAGTGTTTTCCAAAATGCTCTGCAAGGGTGCTTTCAGAATACAAACTCTTGAGCACCCCAAGCACTGGGGCGATGTTAGGCATTACTGCTGCTTTAATGTCGTAGCATGAAATCCATTGGTTTGCCATGCACACTGACGGTACTAGGAGGCACTGAAAGATTAGGTTCCCAGGAGAACAAGAACAAGGCCATGTTTGATTGATTGCCGTGGAAATATAGCATTTGCTAATTATGAATGAGCATTAGCTGAGCTACCTCAGAGGCAGCCTGTGGCATCTCTACCTCAAGTCATGTTAGTGGAAACTGCTATGCTAGAAATAATGAACATTAATGAGGAGGAAACTGTACACTTTGGATGCAATTAAAAAAAAAGAAATCTTTGTCCTTACATGCTGCACAAGTGAAGCTTACGTTATATAATAGGGGCCTTTCAGGAAAGCTGTGTGCAAATGTATTTGCTTATTGGTAAACCACAAAATATTTAAGCATTAATAGCTCAAAACTGCATTAAAACTTTTGGGACATCTTGTATATTAAATGTCAGGTAACCTTGCCATTGAAAGGGAACCTGTGGTGAGACATGGCATAAAGGGAGAATTTCTTATAAAGAGAAAAATCAGTCCCTATCAGTGGGACCGTGGGTGTCCTTCCCTCTCTCTGTGCCTCATTACTCTCCTGCAAAAGGAAAGGAAGGAAAACTAGATGGCCTATAGAGTCTCTTTCTGTTCTGAGAGGTGCTGATTCCAGTTTTAAAGTTGAAATGTGTGTAAATTAGGTTTCCTTAAAGAAGGAGAATCCCCTTATCAAAACACCACCTCACACTTACACAGCACCTGAAGGCACACAAAGTGTTTTATTCCTGACCAACCCTGTGGAATAAAAGGTACTAGAAGCATTTTTATAGCAATTTTACAGATGAGGAAACTGAGCTTCTGCAAAGTAAAGTAATTTGCCCATGGTCACATGGTCCCCACTCCCCACTCCCACCACCCTTACTCCCCAAGAGGCTGCCTGGAATATGAGCTGAGGCTTGGGCTCTTTCCTGTGCACCTGACTATATCTAACACACCCCTGTAATACTCGGGTCATCTCCAATACCTCTGTCACCATCCCCTAGATCAGCTAGTCTGTATGTGATCCATTACAAACCCTCTTGTTTTCATTATTCTTTTTGGCCATGGCAAAACAGTGTGATTTGTTTGGTTTATTTGTTTTGTTTCCTGAGATTCCATTTGTAGCTGCAGTTACATGTACTGCTAGAATTCTATTCGGAAGAACTGACTTACTAATTGTTAATCCCTTCCCCAATTAAGCTGGCAGAATCAAGCCAAGCTATCACTTTATACCACTGAATAAAAAGGTGGAAGTGTTTTAACAATACTTAACTGGAAACTCTTTGTCCAAGGGAGACTGCCCCTCCCACCTTAAGCCCCAAGTGGCTACCCCCAACCAGCAAAGCTGATGAAACATGTATTTTCCTAGGATTAAAAAATAAAAGCGATTTCAAGAATCAATTTGCCTTAGTCGAGATTGAAAAGTTTGTGCCAAAGCAATGCAGTGAAAAGTCCTCAGACAACGATTTGGCCCAGCAGCGACACCTAGCATGGATGCAACATTTTATGGTTTACTGAGCGCTTTACAAACGTCATGTCATCTGATCCTCACCATGGCCCTGAGAGGTAGGCACTGTTATTATCCCCTTTTTACAGTTGAAGAAACTGAAGCAGACTGAGGTTAAGTGACTTCCCCAGGGTATGATAATAATGACAATAATATCTAACATTTACATAGCGCTTATTAGGTTCCAGGCACTGTGATAAGTAATTTACAATTATTTCATCTGATCCCCAAAACAACCCTGGGAGGGAGGTGCTATTATTATTCCCATTTTACAGATAAAGGAACTGAGGCAGACAGCAGTAAAATGACTTGCCCAGGGTGATACAACTAGTAAGGGTCTGAGGCTAGATTTGAACTCAGGTCTTCCAAACTCCAGGCCCATCACTCTATCCACTCTGCACCATGCACATCTTGCTGCCTAGAGATAACTTGAGTGAGACATTGAAAGAATTTTTGGTTACTTACAGCATCAACCCATATTACGAAAGGTCTCAGAGACAGTTGGTTCTTTAAGAAGAAGGTGCAGGTTATATTTGACAGAAGTTAGAAAGGCCTTGAGGCCATTAAGGATAGGCTATATGAAAAGAATTCCTTCTACAAGAGCCCCAGCAAGTGGCCACCCAACCGTTGTTTGAAGATCAGTAGTGAAGAGAAACCAGAATCTGCCAAAGGCAGTCCATTTTACTTTTGGACTGCTATAATCTTTAGGAAAGCTTTCCTTCCTGGATTCAAAACCCATCCAAGAGAAGAGGGCCCAAGACAGAGTGTTGGGATGATCCATAGATGTGGATGAAGAAGCCACAAAGGAGTCTGATGGGGAACAATCAGACAGATAGGAAGACAACCAAGAGACATTATGAAAACCCTAAGAGGACAGGAGACACAGGAGTAACTAGGACAACATACATACACACACAACTACATATGTATCTCTATATTACCAATAAAAACAATATGTGTAGTCAGGTATCCTTTTTAAATTATTTAAAATGTTTTAAAGCTTTGATTTCATCTCAGCTAAATATCATTGGTAAAATCAGGTTATGACTTTGAATGAGACATTAAGATTGAGGGCCACCCTCTACCCAGAGTTTAGATTTTTATTTTGGGTGTCTACAGCTGTGACTCCATCTTCACTTAACATGCCTCTTAACTAAATTCCTCACAGTGCAATTTTCCAGCAAGGAAGGGGGAGAAAAGATGGGTCTGTTGGGCTTAAAAAGAAATAACCCAACAAAACAAATATTTTTTAGTGGCGCATATCTCTTTTATGGCAATAGTCTCTTAACTCAGTGCTTATGAGTTAGGGAAATGGTACCTTAGTGACTTATTTTTCATAGTTCACTATCAGTAATGTGCTTTCTAAGCCATTGTTAAAACTATGTGCTTATATATTTTGATATACAGTGTGTTCTACAATAGCGTGTCTTTAGAGATTTCGTTCTGATTTTTTAAACCTATTTAAATGTTCTTTACTTCCCCTCCAGGCAAAACCAAGCTCCTAACTCAAAGGGCTTCATAGTCAAGTTTGAACATAACGGAAGTGACTATGTAGACAGAGAAAGTGGTAGTAAACATCCAGTATCAGAAATGGATCATGGAAGCAAATCATTACTGTATTTATTTCACATAATGATGGTGGTCATTCAGCAAATTTTCAGCCATGTATCTTTGCGTTCAACTGACTACCTTTGGGTAAGCATGTGACAAAGGATTTGGCCCTATTTATCTGAAAAGAGAACACCTACATGTCAGTTTTTAGAATAATTCGATGTTCTATATCTGCATATTGGAACTAACTGATGAACAGTATGCCCAGGCAAACAATGTGAATTTCCCAGGAGACAAAAAGCTAGCCTTCATATTGGTAGGATTTCTTCTTGTACACATGGCTTAGCAGTATTAATATAATAAAATGACACTACTATCTGAATTAGTTACTGATTCAGTGCCACACCAACCAAACTACCAAAGGATTGCTTTATAGAACAAGATAAAAATCCTGACAAAATTCATCTGTAGGAACAAAAAGTCAGAGATCTTAGGGTAAATAACAACAATAACCAAAAAAAGTAAACAAATGTGGGAAGGAAGTAAACCTAGCCGTATCAGAGAACTGGCACATTGAGGAACTGTTGGGGAACCTGAAAATGACTCTATATCTTCTGGAAAACAATTTGGAAATATGCCTCTGAAGGGGCCAAATGGGACCTACTGTCTGACCCCCAAATACCACTAGTAGGTTTCCACCCTAGAGAGAACAAAGGCAGAGATAAGAACCCACATGTCCAAGAAGTGATGAACTCACCAGCACCCTAGCGACAGCACCTGCATCTGGACCTGAGGACAAACTAGACCTGTTGAGGAAGGGCTGCTTCAGTACTGTTCAAGGAACTCAGCAGAAAGCAACACCATACTGAAAGTGAATATCATGAGGACTCAGACCAAAGGACTTTTAGGAGTTATGAGTACAACCCTGCAGGGAAATTTAGTAGTTGACCTCGAGGAACTCAGCTTGCCTGTGTGTGTGTATGTATGTATGTGTGCACGTGTGTGCACATGTGTGCATGTGTGTCTGTGTTTGTGGGGGAAGGGGTAAGAGACTGTGGGGGAGGGGAGGTTAAGAGAGTATCTTCAGGGTTTGTGCTCTAAGTATGAGTAATTACACAGAGTACAGCATAGACAAGTTAGTTCCAAAGAGGACAGAGACAGGAAGGTGATGTTGCTATTACCACATCAGAGTGCATGCATAACTTTTTTTACATGGTAGACTTATGGTTTCATATACATTTTTCTGTCTTTTGTACAGAAAAATGGTCATGTTTGATGATGACTGTCAAGTTCTTAATTTAAAAATACTTAAGAACATTAGCACCATTACTTGACAGTTTTCTAAGTTATACAGACCAAGTGAGTGGAAATTCTCCAACCTTCTCAGTTCACTGCCCTGGTCTCTCCTATGCACTTAGCACATTTCAACTTGCTTCACAGAAACGGAGGGACTTGGTAAGGAGAAAGCAAACTTCCAACTTTCTGTTTTGGGCTCATCTTGCTCCCAGGATTATTTTGGGGGCCAAGGGAGGGCATAAGGAATAAGTGCCTGGAGGAGAGGTGAGGGACCCCTGAAATATCTAGTGTCAGTCATCCACTCTTGTGCTTTGTTTTGTTTTTGTGAGCCAATGGGTGTTAAATGACTTGCTCAGGGTCACACAGCTAGTAAGAGGCAACTGTCTGAGGGTGGATTTGAATTCAGTTCCACCTGACTTGAGGACCAGTTCTCAATCCATTGTCACCTAGCTGGTTCTCCTCACTCATCCACTCTTAAGAAGGGTGAGAGGATGGATTAGTTTTCATTTCATTTCATCAGAGAGGAGATGGAAGTAGAAAGAGCTGACCTGGAGGTGAGGATACGGGTATTTGAATTCAGGCTCTTTCACTTAGTACCTGTGTGACCTTATGTCAATCACGTCATTTCTCTGGGTCTCATGTTCTTCCTGTGTGAAATGACAAGCTGGGACTTGATGATCTCTCTAGGGTCCCTTCCAGTTCCAATTCTATGATCCTATGGTTCCCTGCCCTCCTCGAGGTGATCCGTCTTTCTTGACTAAAAGTGGCTCTTAGGAGATTGGTGAGGCCAACAACAGGCATCTCTTGATCTGTGTAGCTTCTGTCTGAATCATAAGCAGAGCATTGTTTGGATACTAGGAATCAAGTATCTCATTGGCAAAGGTGCGTTGTCAAAGATAATCACATATAACCTGAAATTTCAGTGAGGTCACCATTTGGCCCCTGGATCCACAATGGTCAGTCTACTTTAGGCCTTCAACAGTCCCTTTCCTAAACTTGGCTGAATTTGTCAACTTGGCTCTCCACTGCACTAGCCCACACAGTCTCCTTGGAGGATTATAAATTGTACCATAGCTGATCAGAATTCCAGGCAATTACGTGCTTTACTTGAAATCACAGGAGACTTTCCAAGTCAAAAAAGAATACCGTGGCCTCTCTATAGACAGAGATACACTGGTATAAGATTATCATCCTTTTGCTTGTGTTCTGCCATCTCAGTAGAGGCTGAGGGAGATTATTTCAGTTCTGAGGCTGTTGTCAAACATTGTAAATAGTCTTTTTTTTCAGAGTCTAGTACAGAAACCTACTCCCCTTCTGAATTTCTTAGGGCTGCTGTAAGGATCTAATTTTCAAACCCCTGTTGCCATGGGAGCAACTTGGAATTTTAATCCAGTGCTAAAGGTCAGAACAGGTCACTAGTTTCCGTTCTTCTTTAATCTCTGAATCAAAAGCACAAAAAAGGAGCTGAGCAAAAAGGTCGGCCCTAACCCCAAATTCCATTCTCTCATACTGGGACAGCTGGGAAAGCTAGGATTTGTGTGTGCCTTCACATTTCTCTGTAACTGTTTAAGTTGGGGCAAAAAGCAAGGGAAAAAAATATGCTTTCCAGTTTCCTGGACCTCCTGGGAAGGGGAATGTGCACAGTGTGTGGGTAAGCTTGGGTGGCATGTGCGCCATTGCCTGTGTTTGGCATACTGAGTTAGTGTCCAGAACTCCTTGGGAATTCCCAATGAGGAGAGAATGACTCTTTGAACTAAAACATTCAGTAAGTCATCTTCTTCCTGGAAAGCTGTGGAAGTTAATCATTTGACTCATCTCTCCCCAAAACACTATTTGGAGTGTTGTTTCCACCCTACTTTCTTCATTCTCAAGATATCATGCAAATTACATAATTTCCTTGTGTAATATATTTGTATCATATATCACAGATTTCATGTGTGATATTCAAATTGAACTCAAATTTGACAGGGGGGAACCTGAGATCCAGGGGGCAGAGAAAGGATTTGTTCAAAGCCACACAATTAGTAAGTAGCAGCTGGGATTTGAATTCAAGTCCTCCAGTTCCAAATCCACTGTACTTTCCATTGTATTACGCTGGCATTTATTTCATCTTATTTCTTCTCCTATGAGTCATATACTACCCTCCTATAAAAAGGTGACAAGCCTTGAGATCGAGTATTGCACTTTCGGGTATTAGACACTTAGGAACACAAAAAAGGCCCACCTTCCATTGGCCATTTCCTTTTGATCACTTTTTTAAAAGTCTGACCTAATGCACTTATGTTGGAAAATGTCTCTCAATTTGAATGGTATCATCTTGCAATGCAAATGAGCTAATTTTGGAAAAGATGGGCTGGGCCCTCATCTAGTAAGTACCCCTTCATTTCAGTTCTCACTAATTCTTAATTTTTTAAATGTGGATAAAGTCAGGGGCTTTGTCTAAATCCCTGATTGGTTTAACCCTTACCACATAGCATGCGACTAGGCCCCCTCTTCTGTCCAGCTCCTTAGCTCATATGTGCCAAGGGACCTACATCAATTTTAAAAGAACCACAAAAACACATGAGAGGAAGCTTGGCATGGTCCATTATGTCACAAGAGATAGTAGGCTGGCCTTGTAGTTAGGAAAATTTGGGATGAAGTCCTGACTCTTTTTACTTATTAGATACATGATGAGCAATTCTCCTTAAGTAAAGAGACTACAGAGGAATTGCAGAGCTGTACAAGTAGAGAGAATTTCCACACTGGGAACTACTTCCTCCAAAGAAAAAGTTTGAATTAAAGAAAAAAAACACAAATCAAGGCTTAAAGTATACAGTGGAAGCATAAATCAAAGCTTAGTGAATTTCTAGGTACTTTATGTTTTGTATGTTCTTCTTTATCATCCTTTCCCATGTTACAGATAATCTACAGTTGCTTGTATACATTATCAAAATTGACTATGTCTGCCTGGGGAACCCTTTTTACTGTGAGGGCTACAGCATTTACATTTTCTACAGTTCTCTCATTTGGGGAATGTTTGGCTCTCATGAGCACTATCTCCTAAAAAAAATGCTATAAAATAACAATAGGAGAGCCCTCTGGGAGCAATATGGTGCTGAATTGGCTCTGCAATGCATTTCGAGCTCTAAATTCATCAAAGCCTGAATCATAGATCATCAGGCAGGACAAGATCTCAAGGGGTCAGCTGGTCCAGCCACCTGTCTTCAGGCATTATAATTCTCTTTATGTGAATCTCCTGTGATTGGTGTTATCTCTGGCACAGACCCCCCCAATTCATGAGGTGCCCAGGCCATACTCTCTTATATTTTCCACTTTTTCCACAGCAGCATAGACCCCTAAATTAGTAGACTGCTCCCATCCATTTTCCAGCTACCCCCTTTGTGTTGGTAATTTGTGTGTGTGTGTGTGTGTGTGTGTGTGTGTGTGTGTGTGTTTGGAGGGGAATATAATATTTTAAAAACCTTATTCAGTTTGGTATCTGTTTTCCAGTTTATTCTTTGTTAAATTTTTTAGTTTCAAAAAGGGGCACAGTGAAGTCACAAACTATTATAGTTTTTTATTTCTTCCTGCAATCTGATTAATGTTTCCTGTAAGTTCTTAGATGCTTTGGCATTCAGTGTGTATTCTTTAAATATTAGCATTTACCAGGATATTGATTTCTGCTAGATCTCTATAATCTCAAAGCTTTTTGTTCCAGGTAGCTTAGAGATTCTGAACGTTTGGCATGGTGACATCTATTACAAATATTGTTCTTATGGTGTTATGGATCAGTGTTTTGTCTGGGCAGTTGTGGGCCCCAGTGAAGTTGGTGATGACAGTCTAGTTCTAATATAATGTGGTGCTTGAGTTCTCCAGTTGTAGCATGATTATTTGCCATGTGTCAATCTGTGAAGCTTAGTAAGCTTCTGATATATAATTGCAGCCACCAGGTGATGTCTTGCTAGGCATTTGGTATGTGCTGCATTTTTATGCCCGACAGTGATATAGTATACAATTTCTACCATTACTTATAATTATTATTATATCTACTCTAAAAATCACCCTTTTACCATTTTATCATAATTATGACACGCTTAATATAATAATAATAATTATTATTATTAAACCAAACTACCTGGAGGCCCTTCCAATTCTAACATCTTTCTTCTGTAATCCTATGACATTCAAAGTAGTATGAAGAAAATTATCCCTGTATTAGACTGGCACTATTGTCCAGGGTACACATGCCATAGCATCTATAAATCAATGAGGATAACAAAACAGAAACTCCAACTAGCGTCTGCTTAACACTTTCAGGTATTATGCCAGGTTGATGGAATCTGGCAAGAGCAGACATTGGTTGGAGGTTGGGATTGCATGGCATGGGAAACAGACCACTCCAGCTCAAAAGAATATTGAAATGCCTTGGGTGGAAACAAGGCATTTCCAGAGCAATCTTTAAGTCTATTTGAAATATTTGAAAACTATGAGTTACTCAGGCCCAGGAGCAAAGAGATGTTGATTTTCCTTAAGCTAACTGAGCACAAATGTCTGTATTTTTGACCAACATAATTAATCTAAAAATTACAACCCAACACCTAGTGATCTGGCTTTTCTTGGTTATGCTTTCACTAACCATTCTTTTCAAGGGCCCAAAGCCATCAGTGCTTTCTGACATGAGCATTCTGCAGACCAACCTTGGTTGTTGTCACATTAGCCATATCCAAGCCTCAGTGTAA